>NC_058409.1:54224195-54553707 GCF_002201575.2 Neomonachus schauinslandi | reverse complement strand
CCTCAAACAAGGAACATTTTAGTAGATTACAATTTTTATGTCCCTCCAGGTGGAGGTTAATTTAGAAGCACTTAATTAGTTATCAAGACTTGGTAATGGTGCTAACTATAAGCCTCGGATAAAGGATCTAATTAGGTTAATGATGAATTCAGCCCAGCAAGGGTACTTTCAGAACAGTTCTTTTCAAGGAAACACACACGCACATGCATTCTGTCTAGTTCAGAATATACAAATGTTCAGGGAAATGAGATGGGCAGTTCTTATGGAAACATAAGGATATCATAAGACCTTATTTAAGAGAGAAAAAAGATCAGTGTTGCAGAGTTAAGTGTGCAGTAGGGTCTAACAAGAAGAACATTAGAAAAAATTCTTAACTTTCTTCAATGCCTTCAAAGGGTAGGTGAATAAGCATGTACTTCTGATGACTGGAAGGTCCCCTGTTTGCTAAAACCATAATTGGTGGTGCTATGAAATGAACTGTGTCTCCCCACAATTCGTATATTAAAGCCCTAATGCCCAACGTGACTATATCTGGATATAGGTTTCTAGGAAGTAACTGAGGTCATAAGGGTGGGACCCTAATCAAACATAAGAAAAAAAGAGATCTCTGTCTCTCTGCCATGTTGATGACACAGCAAGAAGGTGGCCAGGAAGAGAGCCCCCAACCGGAAACCAAATCAACTACCACCTTGATCTTAGACTTCCCAACCTTGAGAACCGTGGGTAAATAAAGTTCTGTTGTTTAAGCCACCCAGTCAGTGGTATTTTGTTATGGTAGTCCAAGCAGACTAACGCAGGTGGGGTATGTACGTTTAGAGCTAGAAGCTGGGCAGAGCTTAATTTCTCCGCATAAGCTAGGAAAGCAGGGTGGCCAATGCAGTTAGATTCCCAGAGGAAGGAGACAAGCCAGTGAAGTCACATGCTGTGGGGGAGGGGGGGGGAGAGAAGATGTAATGCAGCCTTTGAAAGGCACACAAGTATCAAATAAAGATTGACGAAGTTGTGGGTTTTAAGGCATGTGATGGAAAAACCTCTTCTGTCTTTTATGACGTTTTCAGTAAGGTAGTTTTTAAATGACCGAATTCTGGGTTTAAATGGTTTCTCCTGTGGCAGAGGATGGAGGCATAAGTCTTGCAATGCTTGCCAAGGGGCTGGGTCAGCATTACCAAGAAAGGCAAGGGGACCGGTAGTTGCCACATGGGCTGTATATGCACACTGTAGAGACCATCAAACAAGCTTTTGGCTCCAGACAACCCCGTGGGCTGCTCTTCGAGAACGTTTCTTAGCTTTGTCATGTCTGGAGGACATTTTGAAGAAATGAAGATCAGAAGACTCGTTCTAATTTCTAATCTTCATTTTCTTTGTCACTTTGGGAAACGACGAACTTTCTATGCAACGGGCTCACCATTCAAAAAAATGGGAACAACACTTACTGTTGCTTTTGTTTCTAAGATAATTATAATAAATAAGCTGATAGATATAAAAATGCCTTTCAAAAAAGGCATTACTAATTTTGTTTTCTCCTTTTATTTTGTAGTAACTAGAGTCACAGACACTTGCAAGATAATACAGAGAGATCCTATATCCTCTTCACCCAGTCTCCCTCAATGGTTAGAAATGCTTTGATCTTAAATTACTACGTACAATATCAAAAGCAGGAAACTGACAGTGGGATCATGTGTGTGGTAGTTCTATGTCATTTTATCACATGTGTGGATTTATATCCATAATCAAGACAGATGCCATTCCATCAACTCCAAGACCTCCCGGGAGCTAGCCCACTGTAGTCACACCCGCTCCCTTCTCCTCACCCCCTCTAGCCCCTGCTAACCATTAACTTTTTCTCCAGTTTGGTATTTGTCATTTCCAGAATGCTATGTACATATACCTTTTGAGATTGGCTTTTTCACTCAGCAAAATGCCCTCAAGGCCTATTCAAGCTGTTTATCAAGTTCCTTTTGTGGATGAGTAATAGCATTCTGTGGTATTCTGGGACATTTTAGTTGTTTCTGGTTTGGAGCTATTGCAAAAAAAAAAAGTGTTATGAACAATTATGTGTAAGTTTTTGTGTAGACGTAAATTTTCATTTCTCTGGGCGATGGTAAATGCCTAGGAGTGTAGTTGTGGGTCATATGTTAGGTGTGTTTACATTTTTTTTAAACAAACTGCCAAACTATTTTCCAGAGTGGCAGCACTATTTTGCAGCCAACTATATGAGACATGCAGCTTCTCTGAATCCTTACCAGCATTTGGTATTGCCATTAATTTGTTAAATAAAATTTTTTATACTATCTAATGTTTTCACTATTGTTCCCAAGGCAAACCTTAATGTCAACAGCTCTTGGAGAAAGCATCTTTATCTATATATAGTAAGTGCAACCAACTTTTGTGGTTTTATTTATTGTAGATATAGGTGCTTTTATCTCTACTGGAGATCAAGTTCTCCAGGATTCATGGAAGATCTAATCCAGTGATTAGACTGAGATTCACATTTACTTTGGGGAGGACCCAGGGATCTAGTCAGCTGTAATGTGAGGATGAGGAAAGTCTGGTCTGCTGAAATGCTGCAGAGGATTCCCATTGGCTAGGGCTCTCTAGAATGTTGTACCTAATTTTCTGTAACCAACATAGAAAGGCCACACTAGCCCAAACTGTACCCACCCTCATATGGACCCAGATTCTCCTCCCTGGCACACATTATTGTATGTCCAGTGCCTTATCCTAATTAGGGCCTTAAGGTACCTTGTCTATAATGTCACATGTTGGTAACCATGACTTTCTAACAGAAGGTCAGTGCCTCTGAGGACTGTATCTTGCATAGAAAACTCTCTCCACTGACTTTGAAGAACAATTACACCACTATCAAAGCTCCTTGGTGCAGTGGAAACTGAAGCTGTGTACTTTGAGCTAATTTCTCCTAGACCGTATGTGGGGTTTTTTGGGTCTGGGTGCTGAAATTTTGAGTTTGTTGACAAGCCATGCCAGCCATCTAAGGAAGGATTCCCTTGGCTCCTGCCATTTCCTGAGCCTGGTTCTCTAGCCTTCCTGACCATTCTGTGAGCTACTTAGTAGCTTTCTAATAAATTCCTATTCTGGTTAAGTTAGCTCGAGCTGCTTTCCATTATTTGCATCTAAAAACTGACTAGGGCGCCTGGGTGGCTCAGATGGTTAAGCGTCTGCCTTCGGCTCAGGTCATGATCCCGGGGTCCTGGGATCGAGTCCCACATCGGGCTCCTGACTCAGCGGGGAGTCTGCTTCTTCCTCTCCCTCTGCCTCTCCCACTGCTCATGCTCTCTCTCTCTCTCTCTGTATCTCTGTGTCTCAAATGAATAAATAAAATCTTAAAAAAAAAAAAACTGACTAATACAGAAGGGCCATACTAAAATTTTAGATTATGAGCCACATGGACACTTTTAAAAGATTTTCCAGAGGAAGAATGAAGTAGAAGAACAGAGATGGCTAATTGTCTCCCAATAACCACTCTATCTGATTGGTGTTCTCTTTACTGCTTGGTGTTGAAGGCTACATTTCTAAGACTCCCTTGCTGCAAGGTATGGTCGTGTGCTGAAGTTCTGGCTAATGAGATTTAAGTGGATTTGTGTGGGATTTCCAGGGAGATTTCTAATGGCAGCCCAGGTATATCTTTTTTTTTTTTTTTAAAGATTTTATTTATTTATTTGCAAGAGAGAATGAGAGACAGAGAGCACGAGAGGGAGGAGGGTCAGAGGGAGAAGCAGACTCCCCGCTGAGCAGGGAGCCCGATGCGCGACTCGATCCCGGGACTCCAGGATCATGACCTGAGCCGAAGGCAGTCGCTTAAATGACTGAGCCACCCAGGCGCCCGCCCAGGTATATCTTTATACATTCTTCCTGCTTTGTCCTGCCTAGAATGTGGACCTACTGGTTGAAGTGTGCTAAGAATGGTGGATAAAAGGAATTTTGAGATAAAAGGAATTGGGCCTTTGATGGGTAGAGAACTACCATCCCAGCACTGGACAGCCCCCATCCGGGCTTCTTTTAATATAAAACAAGCTTGTATCTTGTTTTCTGTTAATTTGGTTTTTTCTCTTATATTCATCAATTCTAAAGCTTTCTTTTTTTCCCTAGTCAATCCTAATCTTAACTAATAGATGGTAAAGAATAGAATGTGGGATTCTGGGAGAACCCAAACTCCAGGGGTTTCCTAGGATTCAGGAGAAAGGATTCGTTGACTTCCAGCTTCTGTGTCCATATCTACTTAAAAATGAAGGTAGCTATTAGGCCTGATACTAGGAGTAGTTAGCTCATATGCTAATACATTTTGCTAACAATTGGGTTCATTTATAATCCTATCTATTTCATTCTCTGCACTTAAAGGCCTTATTCTGAGAGGAGGTGTGCAGGCTTCGCTGGCTGCCGACGGATGGATGAGTAGCCCAGCTGTGCAGGTCACCAGCACTGGACCAGCACCGGCAGCAGCATACGCACCTGCAGCTCTTCACACCCCACGGGGCCGGGAAACCTGCCATGTTTCTAAAGGCCTTATCGCTGTCTTCAGACTGTGAGTGTAAGATCAGTGTGCCCGGCACAATGGCTGGGACACAGAAGGCTCTCAACAGGTGACCGCTGCCCTTCCGCTTCTGAGGAGCTTGAATGGCACCAGGAGGACCTGAGCACCATGATAACTGGCTTAATGCACAATAGAAGAGGCGACTCCCCTGAGTTCCCCACGCACACTTCCACGCCTCAGAGGTCAGAGTGAGAATGTTGAAAAGCACTTCCCAGAACTGTGCAGGACTGGCAGGGTGTGGGATGGGTGGCAGGTGGGGGAGCTACCTGCACGCAAGCTGACAAACATGTTTCCCCAGGTGATGCACTTCACGCGACGAGAGTGGTGGGAGGGCTGGGGGTGGGAAAGCTTGTGGCTCCGTCTAAGAACGGGAGGCTTCCAAAATGCCTGAACAATGACACACACTCACTAAAAACACGGCCGTACACTTAAACTATGAGAATGCCTCATCTCCATTTTTTAAGTCCTTAAATAAAGGCTTTATCGTTATTATTTTGGGGGCTGATGTATCTTCTTAATGCTTGGGGAAAACTGAACCATGGAGTGGAGGAAATCTGAGCCCAAGAGTCATTTTGTTGAAATCAAAGATTAGATGGAACCCCAAATGGACAAATTAAGAAATAAGACTGGTGTACACTGATGTACCAAGTGGATTCCCCTTGCAATATCTTACTGAGATACTTGAGCATAAAATCTTCAGCGCTGTGACATTCAACGAGGTATGGCTAAGGTGGGTGGCAGGGCTTGGGGCCACTTGGCTGGGCTAGTAAGTGGGACACAGCTGTCACCTGTCACACAGAGTGGGCGCAAAATACTTGGCATGCCTTATAAGCTCTGTTCCTGCACCCTTTCCCTTCTTATCCACCTCCACAACCTTCAAATGATAAGCACACAGCTGAGAGAATATGGTTAGGAAAAGGGGAGTAAGGTCTTTTTACTATTCTTCATACGCTCATCTCAACGTTAGCCCCATCTGTGGAAAGAAAAGACTGCACGTAGTGACCATGCGTATCAGACACAGTGTACTCACTTTTTGTACACGGTGCTTGAACGCGGCAACACTCTGCGGTATTATGCCTGCTTTATAAACAAGGAGACTGAGGACCAAGTAACTGTCCTAGAGGTGACAAAACTAGAGAATGGCGGAGCCGGCTTGGAACCAGCGCATGTCTTACATCTAACCTCATGCCACTAACCACTGAGCCTCCTGCCGGGGTCCAGGGCGTAGGACACCTTGCTGCAAGACAGAAACGGCTCAACCACGGTCCCTGTAACCCACAGGGCTGGCCAGCATCTCTGCCAGCAGGCTGGGACAGTCAGGTTCTTGTTCTTCCTACCTGGTGAGAGTGGCCCCGTGGCCTTTAAGGTGGGTCTTTGTATAGTTTGTGCCCTTCAAATATTAATTCATCCAACAAATAACTGAATGGGAGATTTGGATTCACTGGGTTCCAGGTAATCCAGGTTTTACAGTATTAGTTTTTTCCTTGAATCTCTCTCACTATCTTAAATTTTTTTCCTATTTCTCCTTTCCTCTGACTCCTCTGATCTCACCCGCTAGGTGAGGTTTACCATTTGGCACTCTTTAGCTCATTCTCCCTCTTTTCCTGTAGCTCTGAGCTCGCGCTGGACTGCGCTGATGGAGTCTGGGTATCTGATGTAGATGAACCTGACAGTAGTTAAGAGCTACCGTTTTTTGAGCACTAGTCATGCCCTGGGTGTTCTAACATGACTGTCATGCTTAACCCCCACCACGACGCAGAAAACGGGATGGGAGGAGACTGAAAAGCTTGACAAAGCTCACACCCAGAAGCAGTGCAGCGGAGACACAAGATCAGCACTCACTCCCCCCACCCCCTCCCTTGGCCGCAGTGCTTTTCCACTTGTGAACAAAACCTGCCTATTTCCTTCTTCAACCAGACAGCCATTCGACTATACCACTCCCCCTTCACCCAGTTTCATCATTAGGGAGAAGAAATGTATTAGCTTCACACATCTCGGAGCTAAGGAAGTAGGGACATCTTGGTCGTCGAAACCTCAGGAATATGTGAGGTTTTAAGCCCAGACCTTGTGCTGTGGCTGGCGGGGGAGCTAGGGGTGGGCCTGGGCTTTATGGGTGCCCCCAGCTTGGCCCTGGAAAGTCTGCAGTGAAGGGCGGGGGAGATGGAGGCTGTGGGGCGGCTCCAGTGCAGAGGGCAGCCCCATGTGCTCTGGCTTTAAGAGCTGAGGCATTTTGTGCTGACCCAAGAAGCTTCCCACTTAGCTAATTGAATGTCCTTGCTGCACACTGTGGTGCACCTCAGCAGGGCACAAACCTCATCTGATGTGCACGCGAATTGAAAAGAGAAAATGGCGTTGGAGGGTTTAATGGAGCAGACAGTGCTGCAATCCCAGGGCAACTCCAAAGCCTGGGCCAACGTGCAGGCTCTCAGCCAAAGAGGGAAAGTGCTGTGAGTCAGCAACGTGTCCCATTTTCCTCTGAGGCCCAGGGGCTTCCATTAAATGCTGCAGTGTCCTGATTACTGAGGGGAGGGAGGCTGAAGGAAAACCGTCATCCCTGTGCTCTCTCTCCTCTCACAGGGATCCCAGAAGCTGAAAGGAACTGGTCCCAGGGGAGGTGGCCGGCAGGAAGGGTGATGACATTCAAACACTCTGCCTCCTAAGGCCGTGTCAGAGTGGGCGAGGTAATTTTCTGTTGGGAACCTTCACATGTTGGTGACTGCCTGCGGGGAAATCTTCAACCCCGCCAGCAACGGCGTGAAGGCAAAGCACCATCATGATCCGATGCTGGTCCAGGGACGAGGCCCCGGCGGGCTGGGTGGATCCCTCTGTCCATCAGCAGACCCTGGCCACAGCCCACATGTTAACTCAGGAGCCCTTGCAGCAGTCCAAACCCCCTTCTGGCCTTGTCTGACTTTGTAAGACTCCTTCCAGATTTCCTTTCCCATCCTTAGTGACCACTCACAGTCTCTTTGCGTACGAGGTTTGTCTGGAGTCGGAAGGCAAGTCTCTGGTCTCTCGATACCAGGCTCCGGGCTCTGTGCCCTGACTCTTCTGCCACCACAAAGGCAACACCACAAATACCTTCTCATCGGCATCACTTGTCATGCAGACGCCAGGTTTTGATTCTTTCCCGCTAGCACAAATCCTGTTCACGGTGTAAGGAGGGCCAGTCCCTGGCTCTGAGTCGCTTTATGATGCTCCCAAATTCCTCTCCTGCTGGGGGAAGACTCCATGTGCTATCCAGGTGGTGGTGCTCAGAGGTCTCCTGAATGAAAGAGGATGGGGGCCAGGACCCGCATACTCTTATTTTTCTATGGGCTGTGACATCATTTACACAATGCAGAATTTCAGAGGGAAAGGGGACACCTTTTCGTTTTCTCAGAGGCTGCAGGGAAAGTGGATGGACTTAACAGCTCTTGTCTGTTTTAAGTAAAGTAAAAAGATGCGGTGTTGAGAAGAAGACAGAGCAAGATGTCAAAGTTACTTTGTAAGTGATTCTAAGCCACGTGAGCCGGAAAGCCCTTTAGCCTGGATGAAACCAACAATATGGAAACCTAAACACGCACTGAATAAGTCAACCGTGCCGGTCAGGCTCACGCTTCTCTTTGCTTCCATTTACAGCCCTCCCTGTACGTACATGATGAAGTTCCAGGGGCTTCCCAGGTCACCCCCTGGGAGAGGTAGGAAGCTGAAGAGTCTCAAAACTGGCTGCAGAGAACCAGCTTTAAATGGCTTTAAAAACCATCCATGCAGAGTCCCCAACCCAAATGATCAGATTCGACTGATCTGGGGTAGGACCCAAGCATGGATATTTTCAGAGGGTAATGGAAGTGGTAAACTTTTATGAAAAAGTATTTATAAAAAAAAAAAAGTGTAACATCCATATAGTGACGTACGCAAATCTTAAGTATCCAGCTTAATGCATTTTTATAAATGAATATACCCTCCCCCACACCAAGATACAAAACATTATCATCCCCTAGAAGCCTCAACACAGGATTTTTAAAACTAAGTGCTTTTCTTCTGAAATAATTAAAACTCTTCAAGTTGTGAGAGCATAACAACGAACTCAGCAAGGGTATTTAAAAGTCTCCCCTGTTGATTTTAATATACGGACAGGCTTGTTTGCATTAATTGTTGCTTTTGCCACATTTCTGGCCATGCAAAGCCTTCAATGAGGCATGGGTGTAAGGTTTTAATATTCTGTTACTGATTTCTTAACCAGGTCATTATTTCTCAAGGTTCCTTTAACCTAGAAATTAATGTCAGCCTCAGATACACTTAATTTTGTTATATTGTCACTGGTTTTTTGGTAACTTTTTATGAATTGTTTATGATTCACAGCCTCAGCTCTTTCCAGTTATGTATGGACTAGGCAGCCCTTTTTGCCATAAAAAAGAATATCTTATGTGTGCTTGAGAAAAATAAAGGTGAGATTACACTCATTCTTTGTGGGTCAGCCACTGGCTGATGGTTGGCAAGTCCGGGGGCAAAATCTGGAGCCTGCCATAGCTTGAGGGTAGGGATGTGTGAAAGGCAGGAGTCTGAGGAACTAAATACCTAGTGAGAAAAAACAAAAACATAAACAAAAGCAATCATGCCCAGGCCTGGTGGAAATGTGCAGACTGCAGAAGCCAGTCTGAGTTAACGAGCTTAGGGAGAACAACAGGAGGAATCCTGACACAGGATGGGAAGGGGACCAGGGAGGAGACAGCAAAAACCCCGGAGCCACGGAGCTGGGCTGCCGTCAGAGGCTGAGACACAGGCTGGCCTCGGAAGGAATCCAGCTGCCAGTAAAGCTGTCAGCAGTAACAGAGCTGGCCAGTGGGGCTGCAACCGCAGCATCTCCTTTTTTTCTCCTTACACAGAGTTCTTAAGAAGCAATTCTTTTTTTTTTTTTTAAGATTTTATTTATTTATTTCAGAGAGAGAGAGAGAGAGAGAAGAGGGGGAGGGACAGAGGGGGAGGGAGAAGCAGACTCCCTGCTGAGCAAGGATTCTGATGTGGGGCTCGATCCCAGGACCCTGGGATCATGACCTGAGCCAAAGGCAGAAGCTTCACCGACTGAGCCACCCAGGCGCCCTGAAGCAATTCTTTACATGGCAGCTGAGTGGCTTTTCCATTCAAAACAGCCAGCTAGGTGGGGCGGCAGCTAGATGCCCGCCTACACAGAGCAAGTTCGGAGGGTGGCTGAGGTTGTCAGGGCCCGGACAAAGAAGGAGAATCACCTGTAATTCCTTGGATGGTGGGAGAAGACAAGCCTTAGGGTGGACATGAGTAACTGCCTGTGTGAGGGTATCTCTGGCCCTGAACTGACCAGAGTTTAAAAAAGGAAAACCCATCACTTGAGCTTGGCACGCCACACTCAACTTAAGTGTTTGGCAAAGAAAAGTTCTCTTTAGGCCAAGTAACCAATTCCTTATGTCTTCCTTGTTACTGTTATATACAATTTTGATTTGCATGTAACTTTTTAGGTTTATTAAAAGAAAGAGTGTGACAAACATGAATTTTGTAACTCAGTACGATAAAATAAACTACAGTGCATTTGAATACTAAAGTCTACATCTTGTCTTTGATTTCAGCAATGAATCAAATTTACCCATGGTTGTTCCCTAACAGAACTAGGTTTTATAGTGAAAATCACTCCGTTATAAAACAAAAGCAGGAAAAAAAGAAAATGATCCAAAAGTGAATTTTTGAAATCTAATTTTTTACCCGATGATCAATTAGATTTTAGGTTGAACAAAGAGTGAGTTTTTAAAGTCCACATGTGGTTTTAATTTACACAATATTGATAATTTGTAAACTTTAACATGTTTGCTCTCTCTCTCTCTCTCTCACACAGACACACACAATCAGAACACCTCCCCTCCCCTTTGCCTTATATATTGAATTTGGTTCCTGGATTCTGTGAACCTCTCCCTGCATTTCACTGTTTGTGGGTGAAGCACCTGGAAGTTTCTGGCTTCTAAGCAGGACAATGCTTACTGCCCAGAAACAGGAGACCTTTAAGTGTTCAGAGATGGCAGGAACAGCAAGTGCTTAGAAGAAACTGTGGAGGGATCCGGGCAGCAAGGACAGTCGAGTCACCTCTTAAGCTCCACAAACAGATGGTCCATGACAAGACAGGAGTCTTCCTGCTCTCATCCTGGTTCTGAGCTGCCAGCAGAGGCGGGGCTGACATGGGGTTGAGCTTTGGACTGGACCCAGAGGGGATGAATAAAGGCACTTGTGTGTGCCTGATGTGTATGACAGTCCCCCAAACAACAGTAAGTCCTGTTGCCTTATATGCTGATTATGACCTGTGTCTCCTCTCATGTCCATTTGGGTGGGGACCCCAGAGTTGATAGCACACAGAAAGCCAATGAAAGTGATCACTTGAAAAACAGCAAAAGGCAACAATATTCCTACAGGACCACTGGTTCTCTGTACTAGAGGGAAAATCCTAGATATTACAAAAGGGAAAAACTTGATCACGCCAGTGTCATTCTCAAACCAGCATTTACAAGACAGGAAAGGGACAGAACGGAGGCTGAAGTAAAATAAGATGGCTGCCGGCTCGCGTCAGGCCAGCCTCTTACCATAATATGGGATGATGGCCCAGGCCATGGCAGAGGCGTAGATGCCACCAACCATCCAGAACATGCAGAGCCAGCTCAGATGCTCCCCCCGCTTCTCTCGGGCCAGCACTTCAGCAAAGTAGGAGAACACTGTGGGAATGGCTCCTCCGATCCTGCCAAGAGGGACAGAGAATATCTGAAATCAGAGCCAGGACAGCTATGGGAGCTGCAAAGGGCAGAACCAAAGCAAGCTCTAACAACACACGCTCTCTCTCTATCCCAGCGTATCCAGAGATGTATATTTTCTATCATTTTAGAACTTTAATATTATAATCTGCTTAATATAGGTTTATTATCCCTCCAGAACCTACAATTAAGGGATGTTACCAAAAGGTGGCAGTGGTGCCCTAGTCATGGGGTTTAGAGATCTTAACCTTGCGTAAGAATCTGAGGGGCTTTCCGCTCAGGGTTGAATGTTCTACGTATTTGCAAAAATTACACTATTGGGTCTAATCTAGTAAATATTTTAATGAACACATTTTTAAAAAGAGAGACTAGGATATGTCCTACCCACGACATGGTGACTTTGGAAAGAGCTTCAAACATTTCTGGGAGGCTGTCCGCAGCTGGACTTACTCCCTGTTACCCTGCAGCAGCTGGTCCTGCAGCCCAGTCAGGCTGTTGTGCTGATGGACACAGGCCCAATGGGGTTGCTTCCTGGACTGCTCTGGTCTCAACCCAGTAGATCTCATTGCTGCCTCAGTACATGTGTATGCGCACTGGTAGAATCAAATAAGGTGCTGCTGGTTTCCATACCAATAGAACGGGGTACAATGCTTCCTTCCAGTAGGGTAACTATAAGGGATGTTGACATGAACAGTGACTTCCATTCAGGTTAAGGGTTCTCCAATGAGGGTCTGTGGAATAAATATTTTGTTCATTCTAGGCAGATGGGCCCTAGATCTCACCCAAATTTCAAACAGGTCTTGACCCCCAATTTTTAAAAAACACTGTCTCAGAAAGTAAGATAGAATGAGAAAACATTACTTACCATCATTCCAAACAGTATATGAATTCTTAAATATTTTTTGAAAGATGTACAACAATATACACAAACAAATTACAGAGAAAACACTTAGCAATACAGTTTTAAAAATATGTGCCGATTCCTTTATGTTCAGATTTCCGTAAGGTAAATTGCTATTGACATTTCATGTCAAGAAGTAAAACATGTATTTATGCAGTTAGCAATAACTGATTTCCTCAGAGCCTTTGATGTGATAAAGAAGTATTGGCAGTGACCTTAGCAAATGAAATTTAAAGAAAGGCCTTATCTGTAGCAAACTAGATGTACCAATCGAATCACGGGATTCATAATGTCATTCTGCATCAAATGGTAGGTCAAAATATAGCACCACTTCATTCATTTGCCCCTGCTTGAAGTGATATGGTGGTTATCTACTGCTAGATATGGGCAGATCACTTAGGCCAATGCTTTTCAATCTGTGGGCTATGAAATTAATTTAGTAGCTATAAAGAGAATTTTAAAAATTGAAATAGAGATGAAAATGGTTACGTACAACTCAAGTAATAAGGATGAGCAACATTTCATTAAACTTTTGTCTTCATGACGAACATATTTATAATGTAGAAAGTACATACATATACGCATATACGTGTCTACATATAAATGTATATATAAACAAATAAATATGTATATAAATGTATATTGGATTGCAATATGTTTCTTAGTGGGAATTGCTATTCAAAGACTTGAAAAAAGACTAGCTTGAAGCATCTATATCTGCTCCTCTGGGCCATGAATGTGGCAGTTCTACCCAAAATTCCTAAGCTCCACGTGACCTCAGATACAGCACGTGGTGATTTGGCGCCATCACACTAGGGGTAGCCAAGCAGTCCAAGGTCATCAAGTGGACCCCCCCCACACAAGAAAGAAATGCATGTGGTGGGCGTCAGAGCTGGCTCTATCCCACACCACATCAGGCTCCCACAGTTCTCTCCCTGGCTTCTCAAGGACCAGAGACCATGGACAGCTGGCTGAATTTTAAAATTCCACAAAGCTCTGAACAGATTTAAAGTGGTTTCATTACAACACACAATTTTAATAGGAAATAAAATGGCTGTGTCATAAATCATTTAATGCTACTGCTTTTTTCATTTGATGTGAAGAATCCGTTTTTCTGCATCATAAAGTCCCAGGTCCCTAATCTATGCCTTCACTTCTCAATGCATAAAAAGAGTCCCGGTTTTTATGGACTTTTCACGTCCCAATTAATGTTTCATCAGGATTCTGGACATTCCATATGTTAAGAGCTATCACTCACACTTCATGAAGGCACAATTGCATGTAAGATATGCCAGGCCACTGGGAAACGAGATAAATGTACTCTGGGGTGGCTAAAGTGGCAAGCGGAAGATCGTAGACTTGCCTGTTGGCTTTACACAAATTATTATTGTGTAAAAGAATACCAACTTTTAGGGGAATATAAGCAAATCCAGCTGGTTCTGATTCAATGCCTCTTTTTCAAGGTGGTTATTTTTGCATGGATGTCCCGCAATATCTGTTTGCAAAGCAGATTGCAAAGAACTCTAATACCAATGGATAAATGAGTCTGAAGAATGAGTGAGGGAGTCTATTGAAATCCTTTGCAAAGTTCTTCAGATTCAGAGCCCTACAAAACAATGCAAGCATTCATACTTCTCACTGTGGGCTGATCATCCATTTTAGGGAAAACGTTACTCCTCGTGTTACTGTGACAGTCTTTAAGCAGAAAAAAACATTACAGCCTGCTGTAATGTTAACTATTACTAGTGTTTCATACACCGGCAGAGATCTTAAACATTGTTTACACTAGACCGAAGGCTCCTTCAGGGTGAGGACTATATCCCATTCATCTTCGAATCCCCATTACCTGGCCCACAGGACATGCACTCAGTGCTCCTCAAAAGAGCTGGATTTCTCTGCTGATGGAGGTGCCACTCCAAAAGGATTGGAGTAACTTGTTCTGAGGACATAAAGATCTCCCACGAATGGAAACACACATCTTATGTTCTGGGTCAATGTAATTATGAGAGAAGTTGTGGGTGCTGGAATGGAGGTTCCGATAGCAACAGAGCCCCCAAAGAGTTCCTGAAATCAGTCTATGTCTGAGTTGCATGGTCACCTCTTGACCAGGTGCCCTGGTGAAAAAAGTTACTTGGAACCCCTGGGCATAAGACACTGTGCAACCCTCTTCGGCACTCTAGGAACTTCCAAAATACCTTGGTACCTTAAAGAAAATTGCTGCAGAATGCTATAATTACCAACAACAATAAAAATTCAGATAAGAGATAAAGCATAAGTTTTCATCACAATATGATTTTGTTCAAACTTTAAGTATTGAAGATAGGAAAAAGCTGCCCCCCCATTTTTGTAAGTAAAAAAAAAAAAGAAAGAAAGAAAAGTTCTCATTGTTCTACATCAATAGTTCAGTATTTTGTGTGAGGGGCTATGCATTTCCTGATTTGTTTTATTGTATCAAGATAAAATTTCTGGGAATACATGAAGAGATAACAAATATTTGAATGGCAGTTCTCGAAGTCCCATGTATCAGTGGTTCTTAAATACAGTTGATTGTGTTCTCCCCCCCCCCAACAGACATTTGGCAATGGCTGGATACATTTTTAGCTGTCACAACCCAGTAGGTGTCACTGGCATAATAAATAGAGGCCAAGGATGCTGCTAAAAGTCCTAAAATACACAAGACAGCTCCTTGCAACAAAGAATTATCCATCCGAAAATACTAATAGCGCTGAGGTTGAGAAACTCTTGTAATGGGGATTTAATATGGAAAATATACCTTGTTTTATACTAAAAATTCATAATATAAGGCATGAAATGGTTATCTTTTACATTACCTGATATGTAATATATCTCTAAATCCAGTTAGCACAGGGACCTTTTTATTGTTCATTATATAATGATCAGTTAGCTACTGTTGAAATTTTCTCAAGTTCATTTTTGATGGAATGTTTACACAATGAAGCCATCAGATCAGGGTGGTTTCTAAAGAATTTTTCTCAGGATCAGATATTAAGTCTATTTTATTAACTGTCAAAAAGGGTCAAATATTAATTATCTTCAGTAAAAGGAGGCATAGAGGGAATAATAATTGAAATCCACACTCTATAGAGGTGGAGGATTAGCCAAATTAAAAATAATTGAATTGATACAACTGAAACAGAGCACTGATATTTGGAATTTCAGAGTTGGAGTTATTCTTAAGTAAGCTTAAGTTTACATTTTTACAACTTTAATTGTAGAAATATAAAGAAATTTT
Organism: Neomonachus schauinslandi; assembly: GCF_002201575.2. Lineage (NCBI taxonomy): Eukaryota > Metazoa > Chordata > Mammalia > Carnivora > Phocidae > Neomonachus > Neomonachus schauinslandi. The sequence goes on along the minus strand of NC_058409.1, from coordinate 54,538,258 downwards.
TAAAAATGTATTAAAACACATTCTAGAATAAGTTGGGACCACTCTCCAACCCCATTCTACATGCACATGCGCCCACATGTGCACGCGCGCACACACACACCCCACCTCAAAAGGCCTACATATGACTCAATACTAGGCATCTGGTGAATATCACGAAACATTTATTTCCCTCAGTAATCTAAGGCAAATTCACAAGTGGGATATTGTGTAAGGCAAAGGGTATGTCAGCTTTACAGACACAGCTTCTCTGTTGGCAACATGAGACACATAAATGTAAGTCCGTTTAGCGTAGCAGGATGAAAGAGAATGCCAAATACTACTGTCTGCACAAACTTCTCTGAGAAACTGGGAAGCCTGGCTGTTGGAAGGCTGCAAATTTCACTGCCACACCTCCCATTACTCCGGTGCAGATGGCAACTCTGGTGGACTATGTTTGTCCCCGTACCTCATTATACTGACTTACGCTGGCTATTGAAGCAAAGACAGGGAAGGGCTCAGGGTTCTGCAGTGAAAGAGGGAGGCTGTGGATAAAAAGTAGCTGGACTTAAAATGGGAGGAGAAACTATGAGAGTTTAGAGGAGAAACTGTGGAATGTCTGATGACTTCTTGTCCCAAGGAGGGGTTCTCCTGAGTGATTCTGTTCTGCCGAAATTCCCCAGTAAGCATGTAACAAAGACTACTTTCATTCTAACTTATTTCACCATGTGACTGTCAAACAGTCTTTCACCTCAATCTTCTATCTCCCATTTCCATTGGGAAATGGGGCATTATGGGAGGACAGAATTAAGGAGGAAGTTGAATATGCGTTGTAAAGTCACGTGTTCTATACTGACAATAAGCGGAGGGCAAAGTCCACCAAGAGCCCACTCTGACAGCTTTTATTTTAAGATGGGTATTATGGGTTTATAAAAAGAACACTGGGAATCACAATTACAAAAAAAACTGCATGAAAATATCCTTTTAATCCTCACTCAGAATCAACAAAAAAGGAAGATCAACTACACCGACTGCCAGGCAAATTGCACAGCAATTCAGAACCAATTCACTACATTTTAAATTGGACCCAGAAATAAACAATTAAAGCAGCAGCCCCAAAGAAGGACTTTTCAGTGACTTCCTTTTCATGAAAGTAAATAGACTATCACAGAGGCTTAGAGAAAAGAACACAGATCTAACAGTCTCTGAATGGGCTGGGGTGGCACAGAAAATGAGATTGCTGTATTGATTAGAAGGTACCTGTTCGGGGCACCTGGGTGGCTCAGTTGGTTAAGCGACTGCCTTCGGCTCAGGTCATGATCCCGGGGTCCTGGGATCGAGTCCCACATCGGGCTCCCGGCTCAGCGGGGAGCCTGCTTCTCCCTCTGACCTTATCCCCTCTCATGCTGTTTCTCTCTCTCGCTCTCAAATAAATAAATAAATAAATAAAATCTTTAAAAAAAAAAAAAAAAGAAGGTACCTGTTCATGATGAGTACTCAAGATAGAAACAGGAGAAGAACACTTACCGGTAACCAAACCAATCATCAAATCGAGAATGGGAATCTCCTATACCCAGTGGCAGTGCTAAAGGTTGTGTCCTTTGGATAGCTTCAATTCCCCACTGTCCAAAGTCACAGATTAAAAAATCATATTCTTTGATAGGGGCAGTTGTTATTTTCCAATATTGTATGAACTAGGGATAGAACAATTGGTAGAAACTTGACTATTTCAAAAATATTGAGATGTAAATGTACAATTTGGGTATAAGTTGTGTTTCCAAGAAAACAGCTTCCCTAGCCCTTGTTCGCAATCAGGTTGGTGCCCTAAGCACCCAAACCTATTGTATCCACAGCAGCACAGAATGCCACAGGGAACGGGTGTAGCCATAGATGAGGATTCTAACGCTGTCTTGAAAAAAAATTAATCGAGCTCTTGAGAGAGCTGGAAAAATCCATTCCCACAGGGGAATGGGGTCATGAATAAAGACAGTGATGATCACTAAGATGATCTGTAAGAAATGATGACAAAAACCTGTAGACTTCTCCAGACACTTGCTGTATGTATCTACTCATCCATGCCTCCACTCACCCTCTCATCCACCCACCCACCATATACCTATTCATCCATCAACCCCCATCCCTACCCCTTCCAGCCAAACTCTGGGCAAGGTACATCACAGTTGCTGGAGGTACAGGAACGAAGAACCCAGTTCCTGCCTTCAAGGAGCTTACAGAGTCCTTTCTAAAAAATGCATATGGCTCATTTTTCCACAATTATAAATTGTAAGTCTGGAAGATCTTTTGTTCTGTTACTTCTCTCTTGGGATCAATGGCATCTGTGCCAAAGGGCATTCTGGGAAATAAAGTATGCCCCAAAGGTAAACTCTTTGTGGGAAATTGTCATAAAAGGCATTGTCTAAGACAGTGCTTTCTAAAAGAAGTACCACCCAAGCCACATGTCTAACTTTAAATTTTCTAGAAAAGATATTAAGACAAAGCAAAAAAAAAAAAATCAGGTGAAGTTAATTTTAATATACATTCATTTAACTCAACATATTCAGATATTGTCATTTTAACATGTAATCAATATATAAATTATCAGTGAGGTATTCTGCACTCTTCTGTATGTGCTAAGTCTTTGAAACCAGTGCTATGTGATTTGCATTTACAGCTCATGTCAGTCTGGCTACATTTCAAGCGCTTGGTAGGGGCATGCTGCCTGTTGGACAACACAGGCCTAAGGAAACCATGACCACAGAGGGATATAGCAAATAGCTATGAAGTATGCATTTGTGAGGCTCCATTTGCAGAGGGAGAAATGACTCTTTGTTCCCGATGACATACAGATACATAGAAATTTCATTTTAATTTCTGTTGCTGTTATATTTTTCTCCTGACCTTTATGCTTAGCCATGCCAGGCCCTCAGTGAGAAGCTCCCAACTCTGACATTGTCCAGCATCTGAAGCATTATCATTCCCATAATTAACAGTGACTGGAAACAAATAATTTAATTCTGGGGCAAATGAAAATGAATCAGTGGTGTCAACTCCATTTCCCATCTTTCTAATTTTCTGTAACAAAAGAGGAGAGGGAAGTGTCTGTTCCCTGGTGTGAGATTCACTTAGGAAAGTGAGAGAGAGAATAATAATTCGTGATGCCCTATTCCTCACTCACACTGTTGTCCCTCACTGGAAAATCATTCGTCATACTGAATAAATATTTAAAGTCACACAGAATACGGCAGCTGGACATATTTATGTTTCTAACAAAATATACTCATGACTTGGTGTGGGAAATTAAGAGGAAAGCACACTTAGAGGCAATGAAACCGTAAACCCAGGTAGACCTCAGGCTAAATGAAGCACTCCTTCGCAGTCTCCCTGATATGCAGAAACAGGAATTTAACACAGTGCTGCTAATGATGCTTCAGCCACGAAATAAGACAGAACAGCTGGAAACCTGTGGCATTTGCAATAAAACTGACACAAAGGCATCTTGATCTTGGATTCAGAAGGCAGTTTAGTTGAGTACAGAGTTGCCAGTTCAAAAGGACTTAGTTGTGACTTAAGTCCTAGCTGTGTCTTCCTGGTTCCATCACTGCACCTTAATCTGCAAAATGAAGGCTCTGCCTGTGACCCAGAAATTCTCTTCCTCCTCTGAAACTCCCAGTGTGTGGAACTAGTGAACAGGAGCTGTACCAACGTGGAGACTCTATCCGTAACAATGTCTATTCCAGTCATGCATTCTGGAGCCGAGAAATAACCACAGGATGGATTCAGGGACCCACTGGACCCCCTGTGAGACGTAGCCTGAGCTACAACTCCATTATCACCCAACCTCCATGAGCCCCTACACCGACTGGTGGATCTCAGTGACGTTTTTGGTCTCCTGGAATTAGTGTCAGTTCAGAGCCGGTGAGCCCCTCAAAGTCTGATTATCTCTTTCCCCTCAGCATCGCTACCCTAATAAAAGGCCATAAGTCCCTTGGGAAGGGCTGAGTGAAAGATTAAGGTATATAGTTTCAGTGGTGTCCTGGGGTTCTTCCTCAAGGGACCCAGTCTCCCCTTCATTTGAGGAGTTCTGGGTCTGCAAACTGGCTCAAGTCTGGGAATTCACTGATAGGCCATGACTGTCTCCTGAGCCTCATGACTTTTTATGATTCAAGTTAAACTTTCATTCACTTGACCTAGAATTCTGCTAATACAGATCAAGTAAGACTTCAGCAAACTTCCCATCTATTTCACTTCTGGCAACAACACCATGATCAACTAGCCAAAGCCATAGGTCCACTTCTGGCAGGACTTGTGTCCTTTAGGGTAACCAAACCTGCCTTGCCTTAAGCAGACAAGCCCAGCCTCTTGGAATTTACAGTCCAGAGGAGAAGAGAAATAAACACATGAAAAGCAAGTATTTGCAGGGAGGGCTGGTCTTAGAAAGGGCCTCTCTGAGGCCCTGAGCGCTAAGGGCTCTGGGAGAAGAACCTCTGAAGCAGAAAAGATGGCGAGAGCAACATTCCTGGGAAATGCATGGAGCGTTGATGGGTCTGAGCGCCAGAGGCCTGCAACAAAAGAATCCCAACATTCTGAAGCCTTATTTCCTTGGTCATTTAGTTTTACTCAATTTAAAACCCAAATCAGATGGGGATAGAGGGAGCTCTTAACTACGTAGAAAAAAATATATCTCTGGAGGAAGCAGAGCCTTAGCTGAGACGGCCCAGAGATTCAGAGACAGGGTGCCCAAATGGAACTCTAGAGCTGCTGAGAAAAGCCCTCTCTCATGGAGGTGGTGCCTCACATGTTGTGTAGAGGTGACATGGCCTGTGAACTCGGCGGAGGAAGAAAGGTAACTTTCTTCGTTTTCCTTAACAACTTCAGTTCTCAGGTCCCCTCAGTGCTTGGATCCCACAAAACTCTGACTGTTTTGCCACCTGGGCTCCCCCCTCAGGTGCACCACCAGCCTCAGGAATCTCCATCTCTTCTCACAAAAGAAGAATCAGGCCAACAGACACATGAAAAGATGCTCAACATCACTCATCAGCAGGGAAATACAAGTCAAAACTACAATGAAATACCACCTCCCACCAGTCAGCATGGCTAAAATTAACAACACAGGAAAGGAGAGATGTTGGCGAGAATGTGGAGAAAGGGGAACCCTCCTACACTGTTGGTGGGAATGCAAGCTGGTGCAGCCACTCTAGAAGACAGTATGGAGTTTCCTCAAAAGGTTAAAAATAGAGCTACCCTATGACCCAGCAATTGCACTGCTAGGTATTTACCCCAAATATACAAATGTAGTGATCCAAAGGGGCACATGCACCCCAACGTTTATAGCTGCAATGTCTACAATAGCTAAACTATGGGAAGAGCCTAGATGTCCATCAACAGATGAATGGATAAAGATGTGGTTATATATATACAATGGAATATTATGCAGCCATCAAAAAGAATGAAATCTTGACATTTGCAACAACATAGATGGAACTACAGTGTATTATGCTAAGTGAAATAAGTCAGTCAGAGAAAGACAAATACCATATGATTTCACTCATATGTGGAATTGAAGAAACAAAACAGATGAACATAGGGGAAAGGGGAAAATAAAGAGAGGGAAGCAAACCAAAGAGACTCTACTACAGAGAACAAACTGAGGGTTGCTGGAAGGGAGGTGGGCAAGGGGATGGGCTAGATGGGTGATGGGCATTCAGGAGGGCACTTGTGATGAGCACTGGGTATTGTACGTAACTGAGGAATCACTAAATTCTACCCCTGAAACCAATATTACGCTATATGTTAACTAACTAGAATTTAAATAAAAACTTGAAACAAAAATAAATAAAAATAAAAACAAAAAAACAAGAAAAGAATCAGGCTGGAAAACCAGAATGACTCTCCCAGGGTCCCCGGTAAAGGGCAAGGGGAGGGTGGACTCGGATTTCTGGACTCCCAGTCCTGTGCCAACTTGGCAAAGGCACAATGCATTAACCTCTGGGATCACAATTTATGGAGGCTAGCTGAATTAGCAATACACAGTCTGTGCTTTGCCAGGTAGATTACGTTATTAGAAGTCAGCAGCCCTGAGCTGCTGGCTGAAGAATGATCTGTGACGGGGAGGACGATGATATCATGAATATACCCAGGCAGTCTCTGCTTCTGTCTTGCCCTTGAATTAACTTCTAGACAGTCCATTAGTTTGGAGTATCCCACAGCCACCATAATGGCCCTTTTCTCTGCAGTCAATTGGGTTGACCACATCACAGTCCAGAATTGGCAATTAGAACTGCCATCATAATTTGACCACAGTCAGGTACCTCTGAGTCTATGGATATCACTGAAATTTCCTTGATAAGACTAAATGGAAAGGACTGGAAAGTTCAGAACTTAGGCTGTTAGCCTTATCCTGACAGGCCAGTGGTATTACAGAGGTAAGAGAAAGTAAACGGAAGCCTTAGCCTTTCCTGGTGGCAAGAATGTCTTATCTTATGGACCCTGAGAAGGTCCTTTAACAAATAGCCCCAAATAAAACATGTTCTTCCTCAGGTACCCCAATTCACTGCTGCAGCCCCTTGAATCCATGATCCAAATTACCTCCCCAGGTCATCTGTGTACTTCGCCAATTTCACACAGACCTCTGAGCACTAAGGGAAAGCCTCCTTTCTCTATCATTCATTACAAAGCGAATTATTGATTTTTATCATTTTTTTCCCAAGGAAAAAATATTTTTACACTTTCCCAGACTTTCCAACCTTCTTGGTTTACTGGAATGGTCTACGGGAATGTCTTCACTCTAAGGAAAGCTCCTGATCTGTGCGACTTAGTCACATATTTGCAAAGTGCCCACTGTGTGCAGAATGTAGCATATGAAGGGCTGTAAAAAGATGAAAAAGCACATCCGAAAAATCAGTGAATAATCCACCAGTCTCAATACGCACATACATCTTGTGGCATATAATGATATAAAAAATTTTAAAGATATTTTGAATGGTCATAAAGTGATCCATTAGTTTGCATTTGGAAATCTTTGTACCCCCAAAGTAACCAGATCATAGTCTTTCTCTATCATGCCTTATATTCCTTTTCAGCTTAGTTCTGATTTTAAAGTACTAGTCTAGGTAATTAAGGAAGACAAGTTGCCATTCTCTGACCTTCTCTTTTGGCAAAACTGTGTTTTGCTGTGTGGCTACCACTCTCAACAACCACAACTGATATGCTTCTCAAGTTCATAACCCAGGACTGTCTCCTTTCCTTTCTCTATTTATTTACTTTTATGTGATATTATTCCTATAGATTCATCTTATGATAGATACCTTAGAAAGAACATCTCTAATGAAAATAAAGTTCTCAAACAGAAATTTTGCATTTTTACTAATTTTTTCCTTATCAGAGCAGAGTATCTTGGACTCTCCTAATTAAGATATGGGGTTCTCCTCAGCTGTGGATTCACTTCGTAGAGTTAACAGGTGCTTCAAGCTCTGTAAAGACAATGACTACACCATTGGCTACATAGCAGTCCCCCATTTTCTGCAGTTTTGCTTTCCCAGGTCTCAGTTACCTGTGGTTTCAATTCCCCGCAGTCAACCACAGTCCAGAAGCAATTGATCCTCCTTCTGACTCATCATTAGAAGGTCAGTTACAGCCTAACACTACGTCAAGATGCCTACATCATTCACGTCATGTCGTCTCATCACATAGGCATCTTATTGTCTTACATCACAAGAACAGGCATGAGTAGAGTACAATAAGATATTTTGAGAGAGATCACATTCACATAACTTTCATTACAGTATATTTTTATCATTGTTCTATTTTATTATAAGTTACTGTTGTTGGTCTCTTACTGTGCCTAATTTATAAGTTAAACTTTGTCATAGGTATGTAGGTAGAGGAAAAAGCATAGTTTATATAGGGTTCGGTACTATCTGCCGTTTCAGGCATCAGCTGGGGATTTTGGAATGTGTCCCCCGTGCATAAGCGGGGTCGGGGGATTATGATACTATTCCATTGTACTTGGCCAATGTCACAACTTCTGTTAATTCAACAAAAATCAGGAACTTAACAAATGGAACATATTACATCTTAAGATGTAGGCTTTCTACCAAGTTAAATATGCTGTTAACAGAGATCAATAAAGTAACATTTGCTTGAGACACACTCATCTTGGATTTAAGAGCAAGTCTGAATAGTTTGAACCTTTACTAGCTCATAATAGGTAGGAGCAGGGCTATTTCTTGCTTAAACTAAATTTTCAGAAGAACAATACATTTATGAATGCATTCTGCCAGAGAAACAAGATTCCATTTAAACTAAAACACATTTCCTGAAGTAAAATACTACCAGAATCAGCCACAAGAACATAGAAGTGTGTTCTCCTCTCTTCTGGACTTACATTTCTAAGAACCAGCATCATGGTTCCTAAGGCGGACATGAAGATAGGGAAAGAAGTGTGGTAAGGGATAATTTCTCAGTAATGAGGTCCTTTAGAGTGGAGAACATGTATAATTATGAAGAATAAACACATTACTATGAAGTATGAAGGAAAAAAAACCTTACCCGAATCCAGAAAGTAAGCGACAGAAGAGAAAGAATTCATAACCCTGGACAAATGAAGAAAGGAAGGCGAAGAATCCATTGATAGACATACAAATCAGCAGAGACTGCTTTCTTCCCACTTTGTCTGCCAGTCCTCCCCAGAAGAAAGCCCCTGCCATCATGCCAAGGTACACTACGCTGCCTGCAACACACAGAAAACAGAGAAACATGTCAGAGATTGGAGTAATTAACACATTAGATCAAATGAACAAGAGACAAAATACATTTTAGCATTTTGTATGAGAAAAAAATTCCTTTAAAAAAATACATCCTTCAGGATATACAAATCACCTTTCAAGTTGGAAAGTAAGCTCTGTTGGTTACCTTTAGCTGTCATGACCAATGACAAAGGCAAAAGACAAAACAGTGATGTTCTTGCTCAGCTCATGAGAATGGGTACATAGGGTGCAGGCCCAAGGAGTCTCCACACAGGACAATCCTGGACTTTGACTCACACGCATGTTGCCTTTGGTCCAAATGCCCAGCTTAGCACATGACAAGGCCAAGATGGGAGACTGAGTCAAGGTCTTCCTGGTCAAAATGAATCTCCCAGTCTGCTTCAAATCTCTGCCTGTAGCAGATGATCAGGCCAAGGCCAGACTCTTAGGGACTCTCTAAAGGATTCCATGGGTTCTTTCTCTCTAGTCTCTCCTAAAAGCCCTGGCCCTTCCTTAAGAAGGAAAGGGAAGCTAGGGAAGATAGGTTTAGAGACCACAAGAGTTAATCTTAAAATAGTCTCAAACTCTGCTCATAAGAGAACACTTTCTCTTGGAGTCAGAAGCTTAAGGAGCCTAAGGAGAAGAAAAATAGTGTTGCAGTTTGGGAACTGTTAAACTTATCATGGTTGGCTTTACTTCCATAGTAGAAACAAATGGAAAATCAGGAGTTAGATCGATGTCCCTCTTGATGTCACTGTGAGTACACATGTGATTTTTCTTTTCTTTTCTTTTTTTTAAGTAGGCTCCATGCCCAGTGTGGAACCCAATGGGGGGCTTGAACTCATGACCCTGAGATCATGACCTAAGCTGAGATCAAGAGTCGAACCCTTAATTAAGCCACCGAGATGCCCTGTGAATTTTCTTCTTTTTTTTTTAATTAACATATAATGTATTATTTGTTTCAGGGGTACAGGTCTGTGATTCATCAGTCTTACATAATTCACAGCACTCACCATACCACATACCCTTCCCAATGTCCATCACCCAGCCACCCCATCCCTCCCAGCCCCTCCACTCCAGCAACCCTCAGTTTGTTTCCTGAGATTAAGAGTCTCTTATGGTTTGTCTAATTCACTTGCTTCTTCTAAAAAAACAGGCCCCCAGAAGCCCTGTCTGGAATCTTTCTTAAGATGAAATAGTATTAGGTATGGCAAAAGTTACTTCAGAGATGTTTGTAAAACGGTGTGTAATGTCTAGCGGAAATGACATTAATTAATAAATGAAAGTTTCTTATATCTGGGTGTGGTACTTACAAAGCTACTACATCTCTCATCCATTTCTACTCCCCCTTCACCAAATCACCACTTGAATAGTTCCTTTTCAAAGGCACATTCAAGATACTCAGCAGCATCTAAGTAACAAGTTAGAAAAACACATTGATTTATTGCTTTAGATTAGTTTGGGAAATATCCTATTTAAACACTCACCCTGAATTCATTTGCTTAATACACAGTTAATGGACCCAGTAGAACACCTGGAAAAGTCTGATGACCTTGACATCAATGACATGTGGATGCTGCTCTGCATATAGCTGAGTACAGGCAGCTACAGGAATGGCAAATGTTGGAACCATTGTACAGTAAGACAAAATAGAAGCCATTTTTATTCAGACTGGGGTACTGCAAAGGGGTGAGTGGCCATCCTTTGCCTTGATGGGGAATGACATATTTTTCTTTATTATGGGGCTAACCATAAACAGAGCATCCTTCTCAAAAAGAAAAAAAAAAAAAGATACTCATATCATGAAGCCCAGTGCATGGTTACAAGACAATTTAAATAATGGATCAGCACAAGGCGAAGGAATTCCCAAAGGAGACAGATTCACCCAGGGAAATGCATATGCAGCAAATCTCGTATTTATAGCACAAGGGGCTCAAGTCAGCTACTCAGGCCTCTCAGAAGAATAATCAATAGCTAAGCTTTTCATAATAATATCTGTGACTTTAAAAATGCCTACAAACCAGAGGGTAAGCTCCTTTAGATCAGGAGGGGCCCATGGCTGCTGCAGTCCAAAGATGTGGGAGTCTTTCTTATAGCTCCAGCCCCAAGGACAAAAATCCATCCCTAGCAATTACTGAACCCTTACCAGCTCTAAGTGTTTGTATGAATTAATGTATTTGCTCCTTACAACAATCCCTTGAGGTTAATACTATGGAACCCAGTTCATTGGCATAGAGAAGCGAATGATCTGACCACAGAAAAGTGAGTAGAGACTACATCTCAACCCATCAGCAATTCTTCGTGCAATATGGTTACAATTCCTTTAACAATCCTGGCTGCCCTCCTAGGAAAACATCCCAGTTTGTCCCGGCCCCTATGTGGCGGTACCACCCAGAACTGAAAGCATAATTTGAAAGGTCTCTGAGGAGTCTTCTCCTTAACTCACAGAATCAGAGTTAAGTCCAGGGAAGCAGAATATGATCGATGGGAGCTACGGGGAAATGCTGCTTCATTCTACCCAAGCATATGACAAGGGGTGCACCATTTGTTCTCAGACATTCTAAATGGGCTCATTCCCAACCACTAGCGGGAGGTAAGGGGATCAATGTGGAAAACAGCTCAGCGGTGCCAAGGAAAAATGAAAATCCAGTATCTTTCTAAAAAGGGCATGCTATGGAGGCACCTGGGTGGCTCAGTCGGTTAAGCTTCTGACATCTTTTCGGCTCAGGTCATGCTCTCAGGGTTGTGAGATGGAGCCCTGCGACCAGCCCCGAGCTGGGCATGGAGCCTGCTTAAGAGTCTCTCTCTTCCTCTCCCTCTGCCCCTCCCTCACAAAAAATAAAAAGGACATGCTATATTCCAAAGGAGGGCAACTCCCTTGCTTTTCTTGTTGTAGGGGACTGATGCTCCCGCTGGACTGGGCTCTATATCCTCATTCTTCTCATTCTGGGCAGTCACCTGCAGCTTCATCTTCACTAAGCCAGACCATAGATTTATGAAGTGATGATTCCAGCACTTTAAGGACTCATAGCTCGTTGCTAGATTTTCCCAACTGGCAGTAGCGTGAGAACACAGCCCCACCCTGGGAGCTTCTTAAAGCTCAGACATAGGAAAGGCTGAGTGAGCTGAGCTTGCCCTTGACTTCTGTGATGGAGATGGTTCAGTGACTTGACAAGGGGCAGAGCACCCACAATTATCATTAGCACTTGGTACTTAAGCCACCCCAAAATAATACTCATTAGAGATTTTAATATATAAAAGAGTAAAATAAAAATGGCCCATCCTTCAATTCCTCCAGATATCCTTAATACACACCCACACATATATGTGTGTGTGTATATATGTATGTATGTATGTATTTATATATATATGTGTGTGCATTTAAAAACCCAAATATGCCTACATGGCCAAAAATTCAAAGCACATGGAAATACATAACATGAAACTAAAAGTCTCCTTCTCCCCTGCCCTTGACCCTCTTCCCAAAGGTAACTATTATCAGTTTTTCTAATTCTTCCAGAAAGTTTATAACTATAACTGTAGAAAAACGGATAACCTTTAGGAATTGCCTGTTAAATATAGTTTTTTGTTCCTGTGTAATATTTATCTTTTCTCCTGTTGCGTTTAGGATTTCTAAACTTAGCAAATCAGAAATAAATCTCTGTCAGAATTTTAAAAATTACTTCAAGGTACATTTCATATATTCCACAAAAGCATGCACTATCAGCTACTAGGGGAAAACCAAACAGTTACTTCTCCATCTTGTATTTTTTCTGTGCCTAAAATAAACACACCTTAACCTCCTTGAAAGAGAGAACGTTAAATTCAATTGTAAAGAATTTACTGAGCACCCACTCGGCCTAACTTTTCCTGAAGTGCTAGAACTCTAAGGATTGATAAGTCATGATCCCTGAGCTCACCCAAGGAGAACCTGAGCAAGCCTTTATCCGGGGCCCTACTCTAAGCCAGGAGAAAAGGGAGACAGCTGCACATGCGCACCCACTATTTCACACCACCCTCCCAATACCCCATCTGATCATGGCCACTACAGCGTGGGGCAGCCAGGTCAAAACCTTCCATGGCCTCCTGGGGACAAATGACCAGGACAGAGCGGTGCTGAGTGCACACTCAGGGACCTGGGTTCCGAGTCCCTGAACTCTTTCTATTCCATCCAAATGGCTTCAGGAGCTCATAACTCAGTGAGGGAGACCTCAGGCAGGCACACAACAGAAGGAGCCCAGCCGTGAGGTGTGCACTCCAGTGGAGGCGTAACTGGGAGCAGGGTGACAAAAGGTGGCTGGTAATTCTGACTGTGGGGAGGTTTCACTGAGAAGGGAATACCTGAGAGGATTCTGAAGGATAAGAAAGGTTTCAAGACGGTATTAAATTCCTCCATAAGTGATAGATTTAGCAAAACAAAACGTAGTATCAAGTTGTATCTTCACTTCTATTCTGGTTAGGAAGATGTTTCAGATCTAAGGATAACAATTTTTTGAGCCTACATTGCATATTATTGGTAATTAGACTGTCCCATCGGGTGTGCCATGGACAGGAGTCAGCCTCCCTTCTAGCTCATTTGAGAAACACAGCACAATGAGAAGATTCATTTGTTGATTGTGTGACCTACTTAAAGCCAGACCTTTGAATGTTAGCAAGGCACAGAGTGAATAAAACTGGAAATACCTTGGGATTGTCAGAATACAAACTGTATTTCCTGGCTTGTTTGTTTCCACTTTTCCATTTTGTTTTTGCTGTGTGCTGATGGGGATTCCCTGAAAACTCAGAGCAGGGATTTATGCTCTTGGCATAGACCACCCTCCTGCCCTCCACTCCTCATGATGCTGCTGACGATCAGAATTCAAAGGTATGTTAGTCCAAAGTCCCTTATTTTAAGGACAGAGAAACTGATGCTGTGAGAAGCCAGTACTTGAAATCAGGTCTTCTAGATCATTCACATCAGAGTATGACCTTTGGACCAAAAGCACCAGCACCCTGGGGGAACCTGATAGAAATTCAGACTCTAAGGCTCCACTCCACACCTACAGAAGTCAGAAGCTGCATCTGAACAAGATTCTCACAGATCTGTGTGCACTTCGGAGTTTGAAAGCACTTTTAGTCTGATGTGCTTTCCATTAAAACAATCTCTCTAGCACATTTTCTTACTTAAAGTTTGTATTTGCCTAATACATATTTGATAGGAGGAGATGCAGGCTATGGAATATATATATTTTTAAAGATTTTATTTATTCATTTGAGACAGAGAGAAAGAGAGAGAGAGAGCATGAGCAGGGGGAGAGGCAGAGGGAGAGGGAGAAGTAGGCTCCCCGCCGAGCCAGGAGCCAGACGTGGGGCTTGATTCCAGGACCCTGGGATCATGACCTGAGCCGAAGGCAGATGCTTAACCATCTGAGCCATTCAGGTGCCCCAGGCTATGGAATATTTTAATTCTAAAGACACAGAACAAGCAAGATCTCCCCCACACCAGCTGCAGATATGTAAAGGGCAAGCAGGAAATCTGTGCCTCCCCTAGCACCTATCTCCTCAGGACTAGCTAGAGGCAGGCCTCTGATGTTGACAGAGGCCAGGCTGTGACTCTCAGATCCTTTCATGAAGTGAATGAAGATTCTAATTCAGCTGGGCTTTTGGGAGGTTGAACCTGACCTGAGGCTTTCTCTACTCTTCCTACCACAGCTCGGGCTCAGGCCATGCTTGGCCAGCCCAGCCGCTCAGTCTTTCAGAAGACCAAAAGAGGCCTCAAGCATGACTTCCTCATTAAAGTATTTTCTAACATGGGGGCTGATTCCATTTATTTAATCATACCCTCATTTCCCCTGATGAATATCACATTTCTATTTCTGTCTCTTTGCTAATAAGCTGCTTTTGATTCTTTCTGACAATACCTAAGGGGTACATGTTTTCCCCCTAGAGCCATTTTAAAGCACATTTAACTTTAACAGAACAATTTTAAGAAATGTATATAGTATTTTTCTCATAGAAATTTTTAACCAATAGGTTTTTAAAAATTGTTTTAAGCACCTCAGTTACCCATGGCTAATGTATTACTCTATAATTCAATGCACTGTTTATTTACAAATTGGATTTCTACAAAAATCATTCTGTGGCAGTATTCTGAATTCAATGATAAATAATCTCCATGAGGTGATGATCATATTCACCTTTTATAAGGGGATTTTCTTAGGATAAAACAAAATTTAAGTCAAAGAAAAATAAAAATAAGCACGAATTTGAAAAGATATATGCACCCTCTACGTTTATCGCAGTATTATTCACAATAGCCAAGATGCAGAAGCAACCTAGGTGTCCACTGATACACAAATAGATAAGGAAGATGTCACACACACACACACACACACACACACACGCGAATATGATGCAGCCGTAAAAATGATAAGACTGTGCCATTTGCAACAACATGGATGGACCTAGAGGGTACTTTGCTAAGTGGAATAAGTCAGACAGAGAAAGACAAATGCCATATGGTTTCACTCATGCGGAATCAAAACAAAACAAAACAAAGAAACAGAAAACAGAAACAGACCCATAAATACAGAGAACAAACTGGTGGTTGCCAGAGGACACAGAGGTGGGGAGACTGACAAAGTGGGTGTAGAGAGGTCAAAGATACAGGCTTCCGGTTATGGAATGAATAAGTCACAGGGATGAATGGTACAGCATAGGGAATATAGTCAGTGGTATTGTCATAGTGTTGTATACTGCTATATGGTAGCCACACTTGTGGTGAGCGTAGCATCATATAAAGAGCTGTCAGATCGCTATGATGTACACCTGAAACTAACGTAACATTGTGTGTCAACTACACTTCAATTAAAAAGAAAAAAAGTAAAGCTATGTTGAAAGAGAAGATCGACTTGGGCCAAAGCTATGCCCTAGTAATAGGATTTATAGGGATATATTTGAAAAGGCCAGATTCCAGATTGTTGTTATTTGGATACTTATGCAGATAAGTCCTACTTTTTCTGAAGGCTATGATCAAGTTTTAGAATTTTTTAAAATTTTATTTATTTATTTGACAGAGAGACACAGCGAGAGAGGGAACACAAGCAGGGGGAGTGGGAGAGGGAGAAGCAGGTTTCCCGTGGAGCAGGGAGTCCAACGCGGGGCTCGATCCCAGGACCCCGGGATCATGACCTGAGCTGAAGGCAGACGCTTAACGGCTGAGCCACCCAGGCGCCCCAAGTTTTAGATTTTTTTTGGCTACCACACTTGGATGAAAGACAGCCTTAGACATAAACTCAGCCTGTGGCTGATACACTAACTTTTTCCCACAGGAATCTATCTTCCACAAAGTACTACTTACCAAAGAGAAGCATGTTCATAGAGCAGGATTTGGCCTAATATTTTTTACACTGAAAGATCTTTGCATCCTCTCTGGCCAACCAACTCAAGGGAAAGTGTCTATGGCCTGTAACACTGAGTGGTACCCTCAAGGTGAGGACACATACGGACCTTCTCTATTCTAGTAAGGTGAGTGAGCCTTTGTTTGGGATTTTGAGCATGGTTCCTTTTTGCGCAAGGTCCTGAAATGCTAATATTACTATTGGTGTGAGGAAAAGAAAAAAAAGAAGGGAAGGAAATGATGATGGAAAAAAAGACAACAGGAAGAAAGAGAGGGGCTCCAGGCCGGTGTACAAAGTCAATTACAGCTTTTGGCCACCCTCCGCTCGAGTTCTGAAAAGAAGCCACCTGAAACAGTACTGGAAGAGTTAACTAATTTTTTAAGCCTCAAAGACCTATATTTTTTTTGCAATTTTAACCTATTCAAATGAATAAATAATACATGATTTCTTAAATTTAATTAATTTAATTAAATAATAAATAATTAATAGGCTTCTCTTACCGAACCCCTCACTTTTTCAATTACTATTTTTAGTAGCCCCAGGGAAGGACTGTTATGTGTTCAAATGCATCTGTGGACTTTCACAAAATCAAATACGAGTAAGGAAAGCGATAATATCCAAGGCGTATGTACAAATGAAAAAGAAAAAGAAAAACCTTCCTAATTTGCAATGGAGAACATCTGCAACAAAAGTCAGCTCACCTTTGCTAGAAAGAACTGTAAATATCAGATGCAGTCTACAGCACATCTCTGACTTTTACATTTGGGAAGTCTGACATTTAAGTCCTTGAGCCAGGCCGAGACGGCTGCAGCGGCTTGTGTAGGCAGGTAACACCGCATCAAGCAGCATTTCCTACTTGTTACCTAAGTCTCCCTGGGCACAACAGAGCTTCTGAAGGCCCAAAACCACTCTCACTGAATCCAGAGAGCCAAACACAGAAGCAGAGTCCTAATAAGGAAGCCCAGTCTTCTCTAATATCCTTGCTCAAATGGAGAGTATGCAGCATGCCCACTGGATAGGGGAAGAGATATTCAAATATGTTTTACATGGATAGCTCTCGAAGCCCCCCCCAAAAGGGCAATTGCAGCCTCTTGGGTGTTCAAAGCATTAAAGACACAAGTCTTAGGAATGAAGAGCATTACAGAGAGCCATTTTATGGTACACCATGAGATCACCTATCACTTCTGCACCAATGGGACCTCTCTCTTTGGAAACTTCCCCCACTATAGGCCTGTGCTGAGGAAGAGAAGTGGTAACTGACTGAACCCTTGCTTCCGAAATCCCAGTAACTGAGTCAACAATGAGCAGGTGGTCACTAATTCCACAGCTCTTCATTGAGCTCCCGCTGTAAGCCAGGCAACCTTTGGAGGTATGAGGACCGGGGAAGAGAAGAAGAGCAATGAGAAGAGGTCCACAAATATGAAACTGGCATGGTCCTCACTCTTGAGCAGCTCACAGCCTAGTGCAGTGCTTTCAGACAATGGCTGCACATCACAATCATCGGGGACCTTCAAGGAAAAGAATGCTGATGTCCAGACCACACCCAGAGGTTCTGGTCCTGGGGTAGGGCTTAGGCAACAGTACTTGTATAAAACTTTCCAAACGTTTTAATATAAAAGTGGGGCTTTGAACCTTTGGTTTCCTGAGAGATTAAAAACATGCAGAAAATTAATTACCATCAAATGAAATGCACGCTGTAATTAAGGTGAGTACATTATGCTTAAGGGGAAAAAAGGAAGGAGCGACTTAAGTAGTTCCACACAATTCTGGAAAACTTCCCATAGAAGGTAGACCATGCTGGGTTGTGAGCAATGAGTAAGAATTCTGCAAGTAAGAGGGGAAAGTTCCCAGGGAGAGAAGAAAGCTCAGTTAAAAGGTCTGGAGGTGTGTCAGAGCACAGCTCACTAAAGGGGCTCCTGGTAGTTGAGGATGGAGGGAACGTAGAGTTCATGCTTGGGGACAAAAGCAGCAGGAGACCACAATGGAAGACAAGTTGGAGTCAGTCCAAGGAGTTAGCGTTTAGCCTTTGGGAAACTATAAAACAGACTGGCCATCGTCGGTGCCTGAAAAAATTATTCCAGAAACTGCAGGGAGGGTCAACTGCAGTGGGGAACGACAAAGGGGAGGATCCAGCCCAGGGTAAGGAACTTGAGGCCTGACAGGTCTGGAGCACAACATACAGGGAAGTACTAATTCTCAGGTGTCAACTCTGCACTTGAGCAATCCTGAGAATGAATGTTTTTTAAATCTGTGCTCCCGCCAAGGGGAAGAAAAGACCAGCTTCAGGAATATCACTGAGAAGTAGCCCTGGGAAGGAATGATGGCAACGTGGTCTAAGGCAGGGGCAGCGGGCTTGGAGAAGATTCACAAGGCTGGAGGGGTTTTTGGTGGTCAGAGTCCACAGTTCTTGTACACTGAAGGGTGAGGCAAGGAAGAGCAGACGGGCTTGGGATGGGTCCTAGTAAAATTCCTAGTAAAAAGAGAGGGAACACAAGAGGAGAGTGGGCCTGACAGGCCAGGGTCTTAAACAAGTGCGGGGGGAAGTCCACATCGGTAACCTTCACTATACTACCCGTGAATGGGGCCAAAGAGGGCAGTACAGGTCAGTTAAGGCCGTGATCAAGAAAGCTCATCTTAGGAACGCCTCATGAACAGAGCAGGGCTTGAGCTAAGTGTCTAAAGAACAAGGAGAACATGAGTAAGAGGACAGGCCGCATGGCCTTTTACATCCCCTCAGACATATACGACAGCGAGCGGAGAGCTCTGCAGTGGGCAAGGGCAGGAGAAGGCTGGGCAGGTAAGCGAGGGTATGGAGCCTGGTTCGAGTGGCTGGGATGGGTGTGTGGAGAAGTACATACAAGCAGGGTAAGTGAGAGAAAATCCTTAAATAGCAAGCCCCCCCCCAAATTAAATTAATTCCATAGACCATGGGGAGCCACTGATGGGTTCCTGAGTGGGGAAATAAGGCCACCAAAGCCCTAATGTGAAAAGACCAGGACATTTAGAGCAGGAACGGCAGACTTCTTCTCTGAAGGGCCGGACAGAAAAGACTGCATTTGAGACTTGGCAGGCTCCGCAGGCTCTGTCACAACTGTTCCCCTGCGCACCTGCAGCACGAAAGCAGCCACAGAAACTACGTAAGCAAACGGACATGGCTGTGTTCCAATGAAACTATCTCCAAAAACAGGCAGGGAGCCGGCGAGAGTTTGCAAACCCCACTTTGAGGGAAAGTTTGCCTGTAGCAGCGCCAGGAGCAGGTGTGCAAGGACTGAACCGGCCAGTGGAAGTATCCAGGGGACAGCAGAAAGCCTAACGACCTGGGGGGGGGGTGGGGGGCGGCAGAGCAGGCAGTTTAGAGCCTTGTGAAAGGCAAGGATGAAGGAAAGAGAGGACAGAGACCCTAGGATCAACCCTCGAGGAACAGCCACAGGGAGAGAAGGAAAAGAAGTCAGACGTAAGAAAGTGCGGGCAAGGAGACAAGCGGAGAGTGTGGATGGCGGAGAGAGCACCCCAGAAGAGTCCGGGGTGCCCGGAGCGCGGAGACTCGGAGAGGACGTTGGGCTTGTCTCGGGAGAGGGCGCCAGGGGCCTCGGGGTGGGGTGGGGGTGGGGCGACTGCAGTGCAGCGGTGGTGACAAGGGGAACAAGCAGGGTGGCCGTGAGGCCCTGCAGGCAGGGGTGGAGCTAAGCACAGCGGCAGCTCCCGGGAGCACAGGGGCGGGACGCTGCTGGACCGGAGGCGAACCCGCAGCCCACACGAGCGCCCCGGGAGTGGTGAAAAGAAGGAAAGCATCAAGCCTATTAACATGCCCAGCCCCGCCCCGAAAGCACAGCCGCAGATACCGCGGAGCCCAGCAAAGGGCTTCTTCTACCGGAAGAGTGGGCCACTCTGGAAGAACAGTGCTCTCCTGTGTCTCATTTCCAGAAAATGCATGAAAAACAGGCTTACGAGAAATTCCTGAATCTCCTCAAGTTTACCTGCAAGCAATGAAAGGATTTTTTTTTCAGAGAAGTCTCTTTTATATCAGCGCAGCGAATAAACCAAGCATAGAAATCTAAAAGGAAGGAGCACTTTAGAGGGACAGAACAGGAACATAATTTTGGAGCTATGTCCATAGGATATCTTTTGGTATTTTAAGCAACAGAAATGCCTGAAGGGACAGGGCTCCTGCCGCTTAACTCAGGCCATTTCCAGACACTGGGGATGCGACTGCATGGTAGGAAAAGAGGTCTGAAAATAGACTCAAAGATCACACCGTGCTCCATCCATACTGACTGGAAAATGATTACACAAGTCCTCCAAGACCCTTTCAGAAAGCCACGTGGAAGTTTTTTGTTGCTGATGGGTTTTTTGTTTAAGTTTAGGTGTGAGACATCATGATGAAAACCAGACTAGATCATAATAGATTCCAGTAAATGAGAGAATTCAGTAATCCATTTCGGATGCTCCACCATGACCTTTTGTTTCCCCAAATAGGCAGATACCTGGGCTGTCAGCCCAGAGCAGTGAGTGAATAAATACCAGGATGGGCCTTGCACTAATGGATGTTGGTCCTAATCCATTGCTGCTGGTAAAGGCGAGGTGAATTCAGGGCAGCACTTGCTGACACTTGAGATTTATTTTGTCATTAGTGATGAAACGCCATGCAAGGGCTCCTCAATCCCAAACTGTCAGAAGTACATTTAGGTATTTCAGGGAAGGTCACGCAAATACTCAGGTATTGACCCACAGGACTGAAGCTGTTCTTTAGCGGCTCATTATTCTTAGTATGATTATAAATGATTTGTGTCTAGCATGAGCAGTTAGCCATCTGCTTAGATTAGGAAGGAAAAAATGGGACCACTCTGAGAGTAAGAAAAAAGCAGGAACTTGAATCAATTACTATATTACGGCTCAAAACAAAAGAATGTTGAATCCATTTTGTTTTGTCCTCTAGAACCTAAGACAAGATATGCTAAAAATCAACCCCAAATGCCTCAATGTTTCTTAAACATATTATAGTCATTCTTTTCTTTGAACCCTTACCCATTGAACCTTACCAGAAGCATCTTTCTCTTGCCTTTCATCCAAACTCTGTACCTTGAACTTCACCTCCACATTTTTTGAGCACACCCAGACTACTCTGGTTTTCGTAACTTCTATATATTCTCATTGACAGTCTGATTTGCACTCCTTGTCAGCATTTCATATGCATTTGTCTTAGCTCTACAACCAACTTGTAATCTGACCCCTGGTAGACATCATATCATGGACAGCTAATTCTGAAACTCCATCACACTATGTTGTTCTAGGCACATTTCAATCAGTAAAACCTAGCTAATGTAATCTGAATTTAACACAGGAGTTTTAACCTGAGCCCTAGTACCAGTCACACACAACTATGCAACTGAGGGAACTGATATAAATCTGAAATCCTGACCACAAGATCTTGAGTATCTCAAGTTAGTGTGATAAATCACATAGTTAAGAACTTTCGTCTAGAAGAGTGATACCCAAACGCACACATCTATAGAATAGGCTTCATGAGAAAGTTTCCACGAGCCTACAGTGAATGAAAAAAAAAAAAACAAGAAAAATAATATATGCCATTTCATCAAGGTAAATTTATTTAATTTAAAGATCTTTTATTCTAAGGATATGTCCTTCCTATTATTTTGATGTGAACATGCCTTTTGTTTGATGAATTGATAGTGAGCATAAAGAGTGGTGTGTTTTCTTGCAATTCTTCTTCTTATTTTTTAAAGATTTATTAAATCTTGAAAAAAACGTTTAAACTGTTATTTGAGAGAAGGATAGAGAGAAAGAGCAGGGGGAGGGGCAGAGGGAGAGAAGGAATTCCAAGCAGACTCCCCACTGAGCATGGAGCTGGAGGCTGGGCTGGATCCCAGGACCCTGAGATCATGACCTGAGCAGAAATCAAGAGTCGGCGGCTCATTGCTCAACTGCACCACCCAGGCACCGCACAATTATTATTTTAAAATGACCTTCCTTAGTGAAATAAAAAGTTGGCCAAACCTCATTTTTTAAAAAAAAATTGGACTTTAAAATCCCCAAAACTAGTTATAAAACTCAAAATGGTGGGAACAATATTTTGGAAATCCTGCACTCTGAAAAAAGGCTAACAGGAAAATTAACGTACTAAACCATGGCTCATAAGATGAATTTCTAACACGTAACAATAGGGATGTCTCATCACGCGTGTCAGATGATTATACAACACGGCTGCAAATTTCTCAACACTCCTCTCCTGAGGAGGTGGAGTCTATCTTGCCTTTCCTGGATTCTGAGCAACGACCTGACCAACAGAGTATGACAGAAGTGATGCTATTTGATTTCCCAGACTGGGTCATAAAAGGCCACGTAGCTTCAACCTTGCTCACTTAGAACACTTGCTTTTGGATCCCTGAGCTACCATCTGAGAAGTCTGACTACCCTGAGAACACCATGCTGGCACTATCCTCTACAGTCCCAGCTAAGCCCTGACTAAGGGTCAGCCATCTTGGACCCTCCAGAACAGTCCATCTGCCAACTAAACCACCACTGAGTGACCTCTGATGGCATCATGAACAGAAGGATCACCCAGCCAAGCCCTATCCAAATTCCTAACCCATTAAACAAAGTAGAATTTAAAGTGTTAGATATAATAAATGGGTATTGTTTAAAGCCATTAAGTGTTTGGTAGTTTGTCACACAATAACACATACCTGGAATAGCAAGGTCCCTACACTTCCAAAGACATTTCTTCACTGGGATACCCAGACTACAAGGGAAACAGTTTTCCACTTTAAGTTTTAAGGAAGATCAAAATGGTTTAATATTTAATATTTATTTTCTTACTGCAAATCATTTCAAAATAAGAACATAATATTAACATAATATTAAGGGAAACTCCCCTCCCCCCCTAACTTCCAGCCATAAACTAAATGGTGAGTGGGGGACCAGAAATGAAGCTAGGTCATTCTCCCTCTGGCTCTTGTCACGTCTTTTTCCAGGAAATTCCAGGAAAGATTTGGGGGGTTTTACCTTGTTTTAGTGAGTAAATTTTAAAGTAGGCGGGGAGAGAGGAATGAAGTAAATGTCAAGCAGGCTTGAAACAGAGGGTGTTTTATGGGTGGTGGTGGTGGTGGGTGGTTTGGTTTTACAGTGGGAGATCTGGTCACGACTCCAAGGAGCAGGAACTCCTAGAGAGCACTCTCTCCCCAGCAGTAGTATATTAATTAGCTCCTAGAGGGAAGAACGCGAGGACATAAATTCCATGTGCTCTGGAGCATGCACACAATGTGGCTGATTCATAAAGCCCAGCAGCAGGGGAAGGAGACAGAACCACAGCTCTTCCTGGGAAACTAGGGAGCAGATTCGCTACCATGTTTTTCTCTATCCAAATGCCCTCCCCCAAACTGAGATTCCCCCGGCCCCTCCACTTTTTCCATCTTGAGGCTCCACAATATGGTAAATCAGTGATCACTTAAGTTTCACAGCACAAATTTGACTAAACCTGTTAAACTTTGACTCACTATGGGTGAGGCGGAGGGGGTGGGGCACCGTGTACATAGGGTTGTCACAAATAACAAACTGCTTCTTGGGGCCAGGCTGGAGCCTCACAGCTGTGGGTGCAGATAAGCGGAACAATGAGGGTAGGGATCCGATTGTGCTAAACTCCCATTCTCATTCAGGACAGTGCCATCCTGCACTCACCTGAGACCTGCCCCACCCCAATGGAGAGAGGCTGACAGAGGAGCAGGCTTTGACTATAGCCCTTGCTACTTACTGATTCCAGCCCTGTCTCTCACAGGCGCCCACACCCTGACTTTCCCAAAGAGATTCTGATTCATTAAACCCCTGGGTTGTATGGTTAGTTTTCATTTCAAAAGTTCCAAGTTCTGCTTTTGGAAATAATCAATTTTATGTAGGTTTCTAGACCTCTTGTCTTAATTGTTTGGCGATCTAAAAAAATGAATT
Organism: Neomonachus schauinslandi; assembly: GCF_002201575.2. Taxonomy (NCBI): domain Eukaryota; kingdom Metazoa; phylum Chordata; class Mammalia; order Carnivora; family Phocidae; genus Neomonachus; species Neomonachus schauinslandi. The sequence goes on along the minus strand of NC_058409.1, from coordinate 54,514,200 downwards.
ACAGATAATTTTTCTCAAGTTCAGCACACTCAGGATTAGTGTTAAGAGTATCCTATCAGCAAATCAAATTGCACACACAAAGCTGTCTAAGAATGTGGGCAAAATTTTAGCACTATTTAACCCTTTGGTGTTACATCCAATTTTCTCTCTACACTTCAATTATAACTGTCACTAATGTCTAAACATTCACAATTATATTCACTATCAATTTTTTGTTCTAACTAAATGTATATATTATGTATATATTATCTAACTAAATTTATGTATTTATTATAAATGCAATAGAGTATCTATAATAGAACTAAATTATATATATTTATTTTATAAATTTATATATATATGTAACTATATATGTATATGTATCTTCCTATTTAAAGGATAAATTCTCTTTTTAGTTGAATTATACCTAATCCCTAGGCCATGGGAGTAAAATCTAGTCACTGTCAGATTTCCTTTTGTTTTATAACAAGGAGTGATAGAGATCAGTTTGTGTTTTAGGGATCCTGCTGTTGTTGGCAAACTCTCACCTCTAGAGGGAGCCAAAGACTCCCCTCTTTTCACCCAGCAAGGAAGAAGAGTCTGGATTATGTGAAGGACAAAATGGTAAACTTTGGAGACTTAAAATTGAGGCCAGTGTAGGGTGCCTGGGTGGCTCGGTTGGTTGGGCGACTGCCTTCGGCTCAGGTCATGATCCTGGAATCCTGGGATCGAGTCCCACATCAGGGTCCCGGCTCAGCGGGGAGCCTGCTTCTCCCTCTGACCCTCTCCCCTCTCATGCTGTTCTCTCTCTCTCCTCTCTCTCTCTCTCAAATAAATAAATAAATAAATAAACTCTTAAAAAAAAATGAGGCCAGTGTAGTTGGGGTGGAAAATAATCTCTTGATTTGGATCATCTCTATTCCATGTAGAGTTTGCTCTTGTATCATGTCTTGCCCCAACACAACCTTCCCTGCCCCCTGCTCTGCCTCTAGCTTCTCCCAGGAACTGAAATATTTTACCTTGCCTGGAAGCTGGTAAGTTTCCCTACCTGTCTCATGGATGCAGGTAAAGGACATGAGGCTCCAGGTCTGAAACAAAGACGTTCACGCTCACAGCAACAACAATCACCAGGGTCAGCTTTCGGGCTGACCAAGAAGGAACAGAGCCAGGCAGCTAGAGTCATGCCAAACAAAGGGGAGTCCAGCTCATCAGGATAGGAGATCACATCCAAATTTGAAGACACATTCTCAGCTAGTAACCAAGTGTGTACAGGTCTATAGAAGGGATCAACAAATGATGCTTTTGTGGAGCTAAGAATGTTTTTTTAATTTTAAAAGGGTTATAACAAAGAAGAATATGATAGGGATCATAGGTGGCCCAAGAAGCCTGAAGGATTGCTATCTGGCCCTTCACAGAAAAAGCTTACTGATCCCTGCTCTCCAGCATCCTCCATACTTGGAACACTGTCAGGGTCGGGGGGAGGGGAGCAATACAGCAAACAGAGGATTCAGGATCTCTCTCTCTTCTCTTTCTTGTTCCATTAGAGGCACAAATGGCAGGACTGATGGAACAAGGGCATTATGAGATTATCTTGCTCTTTCATTCTTACTTCCCGTCCTCAGCATAAACACCAGAGGCAGGTAGATTTCTTTCATAAGATGGGGTTGAGATGATGACTGATTGTCACATCATCATTTTTGTGGGCAAGGGCTTGGGGGATTTCCAACTGCCAGCCAGCCCTCAAAACACATCTCTGACTCTCTTTCGGAAAATGACTTCTTTCCTACCAACCACAGTATTTCTCCATAAGTTGACACCACTATTCCACCAGCATGGTTTTTGTAGCCAGCCAAATTGTCTCGCTCCCTGGCAAGCAGAGTCACTTAGTGCCACCTTTCTCAAGCCCCTCAAATGCCATGTGCTCTGGTTGCTAAGACTGGTTTCTAAGCAGCATCAAAGCGTCTGGCAGCTTCATCAATGGGTTCCATGTAAAGGAACCAGTTAACAACATTACTATTGCCACCTTTCAATCAACACAGGATTTGCCCAAACTATTGCTAACTGGGCATTGGTGTGATGCAGTTGATGGACTCCCCTGGTGGGACTGAGGGACTCAGTTGGTTTTGTTCTGTCTTCTTTGATGCAGTAGTCTCTCAGCTTTAGAAAGAAAATCTTAACTGACAAGCCTGAGATAAACTACATCTACTTAAGCCTTTGTAATACTTCTAATTCCTAGTTTCCCACCACCCTGCCACAGTTTTCAGCCACAACTAAGGTTTCTTGGAATATCATGTCATGTTTAGATCTAAGTACAGTGACTAGTCACAGAGAGTTGAGCCAGTCTTGTCACACCAGTAAACTGGAGTGATAGTGATAGCCATGACGTTCCCACAGTCATTCTGGGGATCACAATACTTCTGAATGGAATCATTAACGCAATCTCACCAACTACTAACCATCCAGTGTTCCTGGATTAATTCATTTCTAACATACATTCAAAATTCTCCCCCGTACATTCAAAATTTGATGGGACAACTGTTCATTTTTCATCTACTCTCTCCAATAAAATATATGTTATGCTTTTATGTTGTTATGTTTCTTTTCACGCCCAGTCAGTAGAAATGCCTGATGTGGGAACCCAGGGAAGCCAGCAATACTTTAAATAGTGAAATAGTTAATAGTGGAAACATAGGGGGATGCTTGCTGGAGTACCTACCACAGCTACATTAGCACCAAAGGAATTCCTCAAGGTTAATGTTACACCGGAAGAATAAATTAAGCAATGGCATCTATAGGGCAGTCTTAGCAACAAACGGAGCAGAGCAGGGGATTTTCTCTTCGGGATTAAATTCATCACTGGAGCACCCCTGGAAAGTCATTTCAGAACTACTAAACGCCCAGAGCCTACCTATTTTCACAAAAGGGAAATTGTTTTATATTTTATGAGAGTATCTGTTAGAACCGTTGATCTCTGAACTTTACATTGCACACGTATTAGAGTGTAATTTAGGAAAGAAAGGTGAGGGCTTCTGAGGAAGGGGGGATATACTCACCTCAGGGCACGTGAAAACGAGAGCAGTAGCGTGCAGGGCAGAGAGAGCCAGTTGCCTCCTAGGGAGACCTGCTGATGGGGCACCGGGCATTTGGTCTGAGAGTGCTACTACCCATTATGATACCACCTCCAAAAAGAGATTAGGAATTTAGTAAAGACTTTTTCACTTAATTACTGTTTATGGATCTGTCATACACGAACATGTCCAAAATTTTATAGAATCATCTTATACTTTTTTTGAAAGGTTTTATTTACTTATTTGAGAGACAGAGAGATAGCAAGAGAGAGCCTGAGCAGGGAGGAGAGGGAGAAGCAGGTTCCCTGCGGGCAGGGAGCCTGATGCGGGACTTGATCCCAGGACCCTGAGATCATGACCTGAGCTGAAGGCAGATGCTTAACCGACTGAGCCACCCAGGGACCCTGAGTCATCTTATGCTTTCTGCTTTTTTGCTTGCCTGCTTTTGTTTTTGGCCAGTATGATTACAGGTGGTGAAAGAGTTTTACCCATCATTGTCTGAGCTAGATCCAAGGTGTGGGTGAGATCCAGGGTGAGGAGGTGGGCAGGAGGGATCTGGCAGCTGGGCATGTGAGGGGGTGAGTCAGCTAAAGCAGGGAGCATCTGGTAGGGCCCCGAGATACAGAGTTCTGGAGGTCAGGGGGAGCCAGCAATGACTGCACTGGTAGGAACCCTCCAGGAAAGATGGTCAGGCCTGGGAGTAGTAGAGAGGTGACTCTGGACCCATGGATTTTAGTGCAGAAGGCCATGGTTTATGTACAGGGTCATTTTCTAAGGCAGCATTTAATAGGAGCAGCTATCTATTGACTTGACCCCAGCTCACAGATATTTGCAGGATTTATTTACCATAATATCAAATGATGATTTCTACAAAGATGTCTTTTATTTTCATTTGTTGCAAGTCCCACTTCTTTTATTAGTTTACTATCAGATCTGCGCTAAGTAAAGATATTTAATGGCTCAAATAGTGGTTTGTTGGTTCTAATTATAAACTTGGAATTAAGAAACCCAGTTTCTTTCACCTTCCCCGCCTTTAAAAGGTTTTGGAATCTGAGCCAGATCACCTCAGATTCCACACTGTGGGGATGTGGAATTCTGCTGTGTTCTTATGTGCTAGGTCAACTGATCAGAATTTCCTTTATTTTGAAAAAATGCCTCAAACTCTAACCCATGCGGGTATTTGCACCCTATCCCTTATCTTCATTTCTATTCTGGGTATGATATTAACACAAGATACTGCAGGGCAGAAACAAAATCAGGAGACTCGGGGAGAATAGCGGCCAGGAAGCTCTGGGGTTAGCCAAGGGCAGGTGGAGGAGACAATGGGCATTTATCACCCACTCCCACCCTGCCCCCCCCCCCCCCCAGTCTTTCCTCCTGGCCACACCAGGTTCTAGACTGTGATTTGATTCTTGGCACATCTCTGCTGCAGGTATCGCTTTCCTGGTCAGGGCTTAGCAGCATGGCCTTATTCCTCTCGCTGTAAATCTTGATTCCATCCCTGCTCTCTGCCCCAGTCTGTCCTGCTGCTTCTCGTCTGAACTTAGCCTCACTGCACTGGCTCCCAGTTCCTGAATCTTCTCAGCTACTGGCCTGGTCTTTTTGACTTTGGTCTCAACCTAACAAAAAGCAAACAAACAAACACTACCACCTCCCCCAGCTCAACAGATATTACTCCTACTACTCAGCAATAAATAGGCACAAATGATTAAGACACATAACCAATGATGGATGTCAAGGGCATTATGCTGAATGGAAAAACAAAAAAGGAATCTCCAAAGGTTACATACTTCGTGATTCCATTTCTTTTTTTTTTTTTTTTTTTTTTTTTTTTTTTTAAAGATTTTATTTATTTGACACAGAGAGAGAGATAGCGAGAGCAGGAACACAAGCAGGGGGAGTGGGAGATCGAGAAGCAGGCTTCCTGCCGAGCAGGGAGCCCGATGTGGGACTCGATCCCAGGACCCTGGGATCATGACCTCGAGCTGAAGGCAGACGCTTAACGACTGAGCCACCCAGGCGCCCTCGTGATTCCATTTCTATAGCGTTCTCAAAATGACCAAATTATAAAGATGCAGAGCAGAACAATGGGTTGCCAGGAGTTGGGCTGGGGAGATGGTGTGACTGCCGAGAAAGGGGTAGCTTGAGGCAGTTGGTTGGTGGTGACAGAACAGTTCTGGACCCTACTGTGTGGTGAGGTTGCCCAAATCTATACATGTGATAGAATATCTTATAACTATACCCCCCCACAAACACAAAATAAAGAACAGATGTAAAAAAAAACCCAAAACTCCTGTCTGAAGCCTAAATAAGGTCTGCATTTGAGTTACCGTATCACAGAAATGTCAATTTCCTATTTTGACAATATACTGAGATTTTGTACGATATTATATTGAGGGAAACTGGATGAAGGGTAAACAGGAACTCTTTGTACTATTTTTGCAACTTTTTATGAATTGTAAACTACTTTAAAAATGATTTATAAATACGTATAGCTCCTCAATAGTAAGGTCATGACTTCCATTCCCAGCCGCAGCATGTCCCAAGAAGGGACAAAAAACGACATGCAGAGTGCCAAAACTAGAGCTCATTTCCATCGCATTCTTAATGAAAAAAATCATATGGAATTTAGTGTCAAGTTTAAAAAGCTGTGGTATTGAAAAACAAAAGAAAAGTGGATAAGTCACATGATTTAACCTGTGATCTGTCTTCAGCTGGCAGAACTTAAACAGTGGGCACATAAAATGGAGGTGACCTGCAAATTCAATGGGTCCCATGAATCAAATCTAGTTGTTTTTTTCTTTTGGCAATTATTTTCTACGATAGTTCTTACTCTAATGCAGATTATAATTTCTTCTTTACATGCACAGCAGTCCTTGGTGTACACGGCTATTGCATGGAATGCGATCTTGAGACTCTCTGAAAAAGAACGGGCAATTCTCTAACAACTCATGAGTTCCTGGAAAGTATCAAAGAAGCCAGTAAAATAACTCTTAATACTTCTAAATAAGATTAGAGTATTTAAAGAAAACATGTCATCTTAAAAAAAATAATTGTTTTCATGTGACTTGAATGCTTTGAGGGCTTTAAGAAAGGAGGTGGTGGGATATTTTTACTTGGACTTGACAACTGAGTTAAGGTGTTGACAGTCTCCATCTTTGCTGAGAAAAGGCAAACGTTTTCCCAATTCTCAAAAGATAGTAAAATTCAAGTGTTTACGGCATACCTGTGAAGATTGTGAAGACCATAGGAGGGGGGTATGCCAGTCAGGACCCTTTCCTACATCAGTGTCTGCCCTAATGTACCTAACCTAAGGGCCCCAGAATTTTTCTTTGCACTTGCAGAGGTTCCTTCCATATGCTCTGAGCGAGAGTTTACAGAAAATCAAAAGAGTTCACTCCTTCTTCTTAGGACAGGAAGCAAAGCATGAGGTTCAAGAGTCCAAAGAAGCTGCTGGCCTTGTAGTAGAACATTTACAATGGCGGTCATCATAGGTCTAATTTGGTTTTCATTTGAAATTCTTAGTGTTTGATGTGTGTGAGAGAAAGGGCTTGCAGAGGAGAAGATCTGCTCCTGAGGCTGGAATTGCAGGGCTAATGAAGAGCCAAGATGGGGTTGGGGCAAGGTCAGGCCAACACCACTAATGAATACATGGTACCATTAAAGCGGGTTATGAACTAGCTGAGGTGACAGCATCCTTCAGATCTCAAACCCAAAACTCCTGGGGAAATTCACTAGCAAGCAGAGCTCATTTATATTATGCAAGCTTAATACATAAATGCTGACTAGAAGGGAGAAGAGTGGGGTATGGTCCATGTACATACTCATGTATGTATCATTTGTTCATTCCATCACTAATTCCACCAGTTTGTTTGTTTTTTCTTTGAGAGAGAGAGAGAGAGAGTGAGCAGTGGTGGGGGGCAGAGGGAGAGGGAGAGAGAATCCCAAGCAGGCTCCAGGCCCAGCATTGAGCCCAACATCAGACTCAATGTCACAACCCTGAGATGACCTAGCCAAAATCAAGAATCGAACATTTAACTGAGTGGGCCACCCAGGTGCCCCTAATTCCACAAATGTTTTTTGAATAATAACTGTGTAGTTGGTACTGGCGACCCAAGGGTATATAAATACTGAGCAACCAAAGAATGTTTCCTGGAGGCAGTGAATTTTGACACTGGTTCACAGGTGTCCAAGGCAGAGGCCTCAAAACCGGATTCCTCTGAATTCCCATTCACTGAAGTATGACTAAGTGCTCCATGAAACAAAGGGTTTTACAGCCAAGTCACTTTGGAAATGTTGTATTAATAGCCTCAATTTTACATATGAAAGGCTGTGAGAGGTCCTCTGGTAAAGACTTTAATACTTTATAGGATCTAGCTTGGGAAACAGTACTGTCAGGACTACAACTGGTAAAGAGGTGTGGGAGCACAGGCATCCATAGTGAAAGACAGGATCACCCAGGGGCATCCGGGTGACTCAGTTGGTTAAGCATCTGCCTTCTGCTCAGGTCATGATCTCAGGGTCCTGGGATCGAGCCCCGCATCTGGTTCCCTGCTCAGCAGGAAGCCTGCTTCTCCCTCTCCCTCTGTCCGCCCCCCCCCCCCCCGCCCCACTTGTGCTTGCTTGCATGCTCTCTCTCTCAAATAAATAAATAAAAAATCATAAAAAAAAAAAAGACAGGATCAAGCAAGTCATACTTTGTGCCCCATGAAATGTTCCAAGGCTCAGTCCACATAAACCAGCTAACTCTCCAGAAATGTCACTGATATCCAAATATCTGATAGGATGTCATGTAACATATATGCACTATTTTTACCAACTTTCTTCTGCTTGAGATACAAAGAGATAATTCATCATTCATAGAATCTCAGCATCCTAGAAGGCCAGAGGTGATAAGATTGTTGGGAAATCTCTGGCATAATCTTCCAATTCCACAGATGAGTCTGGACAAAACTAATCAGTGGCCTGATGCTGAAGGAACCCTGGGCTCTGATTCCCAGCCCAAAGGCCCTAATGAATAAGTACCTGCCTTTCATGTGCTCCATAGAGCAGGTATATACTGTGGGTGCTAAAAAAAACCAATTACTAAGTCACCATATGAAAATAAAAACAATAAAATATGTATATGTATAGCCGTTTCCTTGGAAGAAGTCATTACACATTTCAGGTAAAAAAGAAAGTATTACTAGGGCTAAAAGGTCAGTAGGGCCTCAAAAATATCATTATCTGATGGTGCCTCTTCCCATCACCGTGTCATTGAGATTTTCTTATATCTTCAGTGTTAGTATAATCTTATTAACCTACTGGCTCATAGAGCTTATTACTCTGAAAAGAGCTTTTCTCCCCCTTCTAAACCAAATTATCCAAGAGCACCCATCTAGACTGCAAAGAGCTTCAGTAAAATGATCAATGACATGAAATTGTAGTCTACAGCTAACAGAGCTGAGTAACAGGTTTGAGTTAAAATTGGAGAACCAGGTGATAAGATCCACCATTTTCTTGTTTCTGTCCTGCATTTTATATAGTCATTAAAATAGCACTGCACACATACTTGACTTAACTTCACAAAGCAAGCCAGTCAATTTGCCAAACAACTTCACATGCCTATTCTTTTTAAAAAACAGCTTTATTGAGATATAATTCACATGCTATCTGATTCTTCTATTCAAAGTATAAAATTCAGTGGTTTTTAGTACATTCACAGATTTGTGCAACCATCACCACTGTCAACTTTAGAACATGTCTTCATCTCAAAAAAAAACCTTGTAGCCTTTAGCTATTGCCCTCATCCTCTTTAGCCCTAAACAACAAATGATCTACTTTCTGTACCTATAAATTTGCCTATGCTGGACATTTCATATAAATGGAATGGTATAATATGTGGTCTTTGTGACTGGCTTATTTCATTTAGCATATTTTCAAGGTTCATCTAGACTGTAGCTTGTAAATACCTCATTCCTTTTTATGGTCACATAGTAGTCCATCATATGCATACATCAAATTTTATTCATTCATTCATTAGTTTATAGACATTTGAGTTGTTTCCACCTTTTATAATCAATAACATTACTATAAACACTCATGTACAAGCTTTTGTATAGACTTTGATTTTCATTTCTCTTGGGTATATACCTGAAAAGTAGAATTGCTGGATCATATAACTTTATTAACCATGGGAGGAACGGCCATACTTTTTACCAACGTGCCTGCATTTAAATTCCCCCCAGCACTGAGGGTTCCAATTTCTCCAAATCATTGTCAACATTTATTATTATCTGACTTTTTATTTCTAGCCAACCTAGTGGGGGTGAAATGGTATCTCATCTTGTTTTGATTTGCATTTCCTTATGACTAATGATGTTGAGCATCTTTTCATGTGCTTATTGGCCATTTGGAAATCTTCGGAGAAATGTCTATGCAAGCCCTTTGCCCATTTTTTAATTGGGTTGTCTTCTCATTATTGAGTTGTAAGAGTTCTTTATATATTATGGACACAAGTCCTTTATCAGATATATTATTTAAAATATTTTCTCCCATTTTATGGGTTGTCTTTTCACTTTCATGATGTTGTGCTTGGAAGCACAAATGTTTTTAATTTTGATAGTCTAATTTGTTTATTTTTTTCTTTTGTTACTTGTGTTTTGGTGTCATGTCTAAGAATCCTTTGTCAAAACTAAGGTCATGAAGGTTTCATTTTCTTCTAAGAGCTCTGTAATTATACCTCTGACTAAGTCTCTGATTCATTTTGTGTTAATCTTTGCATTTGGCATGAAGTAAGGGTTCTATTTCATCTATTGCATGCAGCTATCCAGTTGTCCCAGCACCATTTGTTGAAAAGAGCATTCTTTCCACATTGGATGGTCTTGGCCACTTGTTGAAAGTCAATTAACCATAGATATATGTTTATTTTGGGACTCCTAATTTTATTTCACTGATACATATGTCTAACCTTGTGCCAGTACCACACAATTTTGATCACTGACGCTTTGTAGTAAGTCTTGAAATTGTAAATGCGCCTGGATTTTAAATAACAGTTCATTAATTAATTTGTTGTCTTTTTTTGAGATTGTTTGGCTATTCTGTGTCCCTGGAAGTTCCATATGAATTTTAGAATTGGTATATAATTCCTATACGGAAGCTAGCTAGATTGTTTTGTTGTTGAATTTGTAGAATAGATTTAGGAACATTGCCATCTTAACAATAGTGTCTTCCAATCCATGAACATGGGATGTCTTTCCATTTTTTTAGGTCTTCTTTCATTTTTTCAGCAATTTTTTTTTTTTTTTAGTCTTAGAGTATAAGTTTGACATTTGTTTAATTTATTCCTAAGTATTTTATTCTTTTTGGTGAAATTATATAAATGAATTGTTTTCTTAATTATCATTTTCAGACTGTTCATAGCTAGTGTAGAGAAATAGAATTGATTTTAGTATATGAATTTTATATCCTGCAACCTTGCTATTATGGGTTGAATTGTCTCCCCTCCCCCCTAAAAATATATATATATTGAAAAAAGGATATGCTGAAGTCCCTTAATACCTCAGAATGTGACGCTCTTTAGAAATAGGGGCACTGCAGATGTAATGAGTTAATATGACATCATACTGGAGAAGGATAGACCCTTGATCCCATATGATTAGTCTCATTATAAGAAAAGGAGAGACACACACAGGACAAAAATGGCCATGTGATGATGAAAGTAGAGATTGGAGTGATGCATTTACAAACCAAGAAATACCAAAGATTGCCAACAAACATAAGAAGTTAGCAGAAGCAAGAAAGGATACTACTCAGTCTCAAAGGGACTGCCAACACCTTGATTTTGGACTTCTAGCTTCCATAACTATGCGAAAATATATTTCTATTGTTTTTTTGTTTTTTGTTTTTTAAAGATTTTATTTATTTGAGAGAAAGAGAGCACATGAGAGGGGGGAGGGTCAGAGGGAGAAGCAGGCTCCCTGCCGAGCAGGGAGCCCGATGTGGGACTCGATCCTGGGACTCCAGGATCATGACCTGAGCCGAAGGCAGTCGCTTAACCAACTGAGCCACCCAGGCACCCTATTTCTATTGTTTTAAGTCACCCAAACTGTGATACTTTGTTAGAACAGCTCTTAAAAACTAATATATTTGCTAAGTTTGCTTATTAGTTTTAATAGTTTTTTAGTGAAGTCCTTAAGATTGTCTACATAAAAGATCATATCATCTGCAAATAATTCTACTTCTTCTCTCCAATATGGATGCCTTTTATTTCTTTCTCTAATTTAACCACCTTAGCTAGAAACTCCAGCATAAAATTCCATAATGTAATAATTGTAAAAAGGTAATGTTGGGTTTGTTACACTTGTAATATGTTTAACAACATCACAACAATGTGGGGAAAGGAATAGAACTAGGTAGGAGTAACATTTCTGTCTCACAGGAATTAAGTTAGTGTAAACCTAAAGTTAATTCTAGGACAAATTACTAAAACTGACTCAAAAAGCAACAGATACCATGAATAGGTCTAAAAAACAAAAGACATTAAATTAGTAATTAAAAAAAAAAAAAAAAAAACTCACAAAGGAAATCTCAGGCCCAGATGGCTTCACTGCTGAATTTTCACTACCAAATATTTAAAGAAGAGTTTTGTTTTGTTTCTGAAAAAAAGAATTTGTTTTGTAAAAAAGTGTTTGTTTCTGTGAGTTTGAGTTACCATCTGGAGTTATTTTCTTAGCCAAGTACAGTTTTGCTCCATGTACATCTTTTGTGCTATTATAGGCTAACATGTTATATTTCTATAAGTTATAAGTCCAACATTATTTTTTATATATATATTATATATTGTATATATATGTGTGTGTATATATATATATACACACACATATATATACACACAATTGCTTTTTAAATCAGTTTACAGAAGAAGGCAGAAGATACATACATTTATACAATCTCTAATAATTTTACAATGCTCTTTGTTTTTTTCATGCGGATTCAGATTACTGGGTGAGGTCCCTTGCTTTTAGCCTGAAGAACTCCCTTTGGTGTAAAGCAAACCTGTTATCAATAAATCCTCCCTGCATTTTTGTTTATTCAGGGCTATCATTTTGCTTTCATTTCTGAAAGATAGCTTTGCTAGATATAAGATTTTGGTTAACAGTTTTTTTTTTTTTTTCCTTTCTGCTCTTTGAATATGTTATTCCACTATCTCTGGCCTCCACTGTTTCTGATACAAAGTCAGCTGTCAATATGGATCTTGTTTTATTATCAAGTCTGATAATCTCTGCCTTTTGATTGGCTTGTTTAATTCATAAATATTTAATATTATTGATATAGTTGAATTTACATCTGCTCTTTTACTTTTTGTTTTCTATGTATCATGTCTCTCCCCATTGCTTTCTTTTTCATTCAGCTAATGTATTCTAATATAGCATTTAAATTTCTTTAATGATTTCTCTCTACATTTTAAAATTATCTCCTTAGTGACTTCTTTCTTATGAGTGGTGTTTTACTCTTGCTGCTTTCAAGATTTTTTCAAATGTTTGCAAATAATATATCTAATAAAGGGTTCATATCCAAAATATGGAAGGAACGCCAACAACTCAGGAGAAAAAAAAAAAATTAAATAAGCTGATTTAAAAAATGCACAAAGACCTGAATAGACATTTATCCAGAAAGACATACAAATGCCCATAGGTACATGAAATAGTGTTCAACATCGCTAATATTGTTCAACATCGAAATTAAAACTACAATGAGATACTGTCTCACACCTGTTAGGATGGCTGTTATCCAAAGAATAAAAGATAACAAATGTTGGTAAGGATGTAGAGAAAAGGGAAGCCTAATACACTCTTGGTGGGAATGTATTTGGTACAACCATTATGATAAACATAATGGAAATTCCTTCAAAAAACAAAAATATAAGTACATTATGATTTGGAATCCTACTTCTTGGTACATACCCCAAAGAACTGAAATCAGTAGTTCTAAGAGATATCTGCACTGCCATGTTCACTGCAGCATTATTTACGATGGCAAAGCCATGGAGTAATCTAAATGTCCACTGACAGATGAATGGATTTTAAAAATGTAGTACATACACATACAATGAAATTTTATTCAGCCTTAAAAAAGAATACAATCGTGCCATTTGCCACAACATGGATGAACTTGAAAGACACCGTATTAAGCAAAATAAGTCAGACACACAAAAAATCAAATCCTATCTGATCCCACTATTGTAGGAACCTAAAATAGAGAATAGAATGGTGAGAATTAGAGAGTAGGACAGTGGCTGCCAGCAGCTGTGGCGAGAGGAGCCGAGAGGCAGGGGCGTTGAGCAAAGGGTACACAGTTTCACTTACACAAGACGAGTAAATCCTAGAGATCTATGGTGAGGCATGGTGCACACAGTTAACAATACTGTACTGTATACTTAAAAATGTGTTAAGGCAGAGGTTGGCGATGACAGGGATGTATTTATTAGCACTGTTCTAGTACTAGGGGATTTTTTTTAAAAGATTTTATTTATTTCTTTGAGAGAGAGAGTGAGGGGGAGGGACAGGAAGAGGGAGAGAATCTCCGCCAGACTCACACTGAGCTCGGAGCCCACAACCCTGAGATCGTGACCTGACCCGAAACTAAGAGTTGGACACTTAACTGACTGAGCCACCCAGGCGCCCCATCTAGCACTAGGGGCTTTTATACATTGTCTCGAATCCTCCCAGCTACTCTCTAAGGTGACATTACAACTGGCTGTAGGCTATCAGAAACAAAGGATGAGAGGCTCTGGAAAAGTGATGATCACAGTTTAAAAAAAAGTCTACAAGATAAAGATGTTATTTATTTTTTTTTCCAGATTAGTTTACTGAAGCTCAGAGAAACTTGCCCAAAGTCACATGACTCCTAGATGACAGATCTAGGATTCAAACCTAGCTCTGCCTCGAAGCCTTGGTCCATCCTGTGCGTCTCTGTTTCTTTCCGGCATATCCTAATGGGAACATATAACTAGACATTTGAGGGTATAGGCCTGGAAGTCATCAGAAAATGCCTGATGTTGCCTCTATTAAATTCTTCCAGCCCTGCCCTTTCAAAGAACTAGCCATTCCTTCTTTTCAGTCTCCGTGTTACAGCATCTGTAACACATAGAAGCCCTCATCTGCCACGTGTCTGTCTCTCTCTCTGGCCTGTAAGCACCTGAGAGCAGGGACCGTGTCCTTACAACCCCAGGATCCAGTCTGGGACCTGGGCAGGGAAGACGCTAAGGAAGTGTTTGCTGGAGGATGGCATAAAGAAAGGCAATTGAAATCACAGCACATATACAGACAATAAAGCCCCAAGGGCTAAGTCTTGGGAAGACCCTCTAGGGAGCACAGAGAATGTAGAATGAGTAGTAGGAGAGATGAGACACTCCAGAAGGAGCCAAAGGCAGATGCAATTTCAGGGAGGAGGGGGTGGTTAACATTTCATTAGGCTTGGCCTCCAGACTCAATTCATGTGACACAAGGAAGCTTAGGGAAGAGCCTATTCCTGGAAACTCTTTTCAGGATCCAAGCTGGGGGAAGTGCTGGGGTCTTCACTAAACAGGAACAGCGCAGGAGGCCCCACGGGGTCAGAGGAAGCACCTGCCCCATACTGGGAAGAATCTGGCCATCCCCTGGCTTTCTCACCTCTCCTGGCTTCACAGCATTCCACCTGGGATACATTTCTGTGTCATAGCTGTAAGAATTTATTTCTCCCGGAGGAGGGAAATCGCATCTCTGGGGGAACAACGCATCGCTTTGTGACTGAGAAAATATGATCAGGGATCCTACACACGCTGTGATGTACCGTAGGAGTCTGTAGGAGCCACCATCACACTATAAAAGTGGGGAGAGGGCAGGGGACAGGAGGCTTCTTTACTGACCCAGCAGAAACCCAGGGGGCAAAGCTGTAGTGTGTAGTAGTAGAAGACCCTCTCAATGAGTCGGAGGCTCACCCCAAGGGAGTGGTCAAGCGGGAGCTGCCTTTCTCCTGGGCAGTTCTCTACCATTTATCATTCCTATTTGACTGCTTAAATGCAAACATTTCAACAAAGTTCATTTTATTGTTAAATCCAGAGGTACCAGCAACTGATACAGTCTTCAATTTGGAAAAATAAATAAAATGAGATAGCAGCGGCTAACGCACTTCTCTCCTGGTCTGCCAATTTCTCTCCTCTATATATTCTGGGTGTGATTATTGGCACCTAATGACATAGGAGCACTAGATAATAGCTACCCATGTGCAATTTTCCCTTGCAGGAGAGGATTAATATTTTTTCAGCTGCTCCAATCTATGGTATAATTATGTTACTAGAAGCTTATCCAAAACAAATATACCACAGTACCTTAGAACCAATTTTTAAATACTGATTTGTTTTCCTTCCCTTTAAAAATAGACAGTAAAACTCAGTGATTAATCTGACATCTGTCCTTTCCACCCTCTGGAACAGTTTTCTTATTGCTGCAGCCAATGTCATTTCCTCAGCCACACACCGCCCCCCACCCCCCCTACAAAGCACTCTCAGTTTTGCCTACCTCCTTCCCTTAAACATCTTGCTGCTTTTGGCCTCCAGGCAGCTGAGACTTTTCCTACCACTTATTGATGACTTTTTTCCCCTCACCCCTAAGCATTCGCTGAAGATCTGTCACTAGCCTCCTCTCTTCCTCAGGATCTCCCCTTCAGCATGCATCCTCTCCTCATTCAAAGATGTCTCCAATGTCCACTTCTAGGGCTAGTGTCCCTGTCAAGTCTCAGGACGCACTTGTAAATGCCCTCCTGGACAGTTTCTCTTGAGTCTGGTTGGCACCTCAAACTCAACAAAAAAATCACTGGGCACCAGCGATCACTGGGCTAAGGGTAGTCTGTGACTAAAACACTCAGTTCTTGCACTTATAGTAAATAAACTCATCTTCCCTCCTACACACAGGCTCCCTGTACCTCCCCACCAATCCTAGAACTACAGTTTATATTTTATGCATTCCCACCCAACACAACACCAGGGCATGAAACCTCAGTGCCTTATGGTATGTTCCTCTCCCTTGCTCCCATAGCTAGTGGGTTGTAAGGGTCCAGGAATTCACTGGAAAACACCCTCTCCTCTAACAGTCCCTCTGCATCACCCACAATCAGGCCTTCCACACCTACTGGCTGGACCACTCAATGCAAATGAATCTTCCTTAACTAATCCCGCTGGCTAATCTCTCCATCCTCTCGTCCCCACAGTTTTGATGTGTCCAGGCTTTTGTCTGGTGGATCTCTATATTTCCCACAAAACAGGGTGCAATTGTCTTGCACCAACTCAGTAAGAATGTGAGGAATGAACTAGTGGAGGAGCCCCTGCTGGTGTCTTTCTGTGTGAGAACTGCTAAATTTTGAAAGGTTACATTCCACAAAGGCATCTCTGACCTATTAATGAGAAAAATGAGGAGCTAACCGCATGATCAGACAGAGAGCCCTGAGAAGCCAACCACTTCTCACACATATAATCGGCCTGGCTCGGGTGTGTGCGTTCACAGCTGGATCGAGTCCCACTGCGGGGCTTTCCTTTGTCCCTGGGAGCAGTCCGGTTAGCGCTTACCAGCTTCCAATCAGTTTTTTTTTGACACAGCAGTACTTTTCATATTCCTGATTTAACTAGATTCTGCAGAGACAATACGCCATACTCAGAAAAGTCATTTAATTTCATGTTACACGGGAGGCGGGAAAAACCTGAAGGATTCACATTATAATTTTATCACCACGGCTCTGGTACTGAGAAACTATTTCCACAAAGCAGAGTCACACTGTGCCCTGCACATCTGCGGACCATTCTGGGATGCGTGGCTGTAAATGTGGTTAGGGACTGTGATGCGCCCCCCCCAACCCCCCCAGGTAGAAGAAAGACCAGGGTAAAGAAGTCAATAGCCATTTCTGTGGAGAAAAAAATGTGCATCCTTCAACTGTCGATAAGAGATTTACTGTCGGAAAGAAAACCTTTCCTCGAAAATGGTACATAAGGTTCTTTTGTAATGCACGTTGCTGTATATTGATGAATAAGGAAAATACTCCCACTTACATTATCACACGCCCCATTGTTTAAAATCATAGTATCACGTATAAGTACCGCGCGCTAACCGATTGCGCCACTGGAGCTCCTAAAATCATAGTATCACGTATAGCCTTCACTATCACGAATGATGGGGATGCTGCGGCTGCTTGGCTGGGGCTGAGGAGGGGGAGGCTAAGACAGCGCTACTCGCAGTGGGGTTCCTAACCGCCAGCTTCAGCCTCGCCTGTGATCCCAGCTCATCCTAGCAGAGGAACCTCAGGCCCACCCCAGGTCTGCTGTATCAAAACCTGCGTCTGGGGCCCCTGGGTGGCTCAGTTGGTTAAGCGACTGCCTTCGGCTCAGGTCATGATCCTGGAGTCCCGGGATCGAGTCCCGCGTCGGGCTCCCTGCTCAGCGGGGAGTCTGCTTCTCCCTCTGACCCTCCCCCCTCTCATGTGCTCTCTCTCTCTCTCATTCTCTCTCTTTCAAATAAATAAATAATCTTAAAAAAAAAAAACACCTGCGTCCTCAGGTGACGTCTGCACATGGTGTCTGAGAAGCAGTGGTCTAGATCACAGTGTTTCTGAAACTTTCCTCTGAACAAGAACCATTTGGGCTGCTTATAAAACATGTATACAGTTCCCAGGGCCGTCCCCTAGCACTGATTCACAAAGTCTGAGACTGGATGTGATAGTGATTAAATGAGATAGTGAATTTAATGACTGATGGGATGCCCAACACACAGAGGGCAAAGAACAAACTCCAATCCCTCCACCTCCTGCTGTTATCATCACTACCAGTAGGGTGGCCAGATCTAGCAAATAAAGACCATGATGCCCACTTAAACTTGAATTTCAGATAAACAAATACTATTTTAAGTGTACACCAAATGTTGCACGAGACATACTTTTATAAAAATATTATTTGCCTGTTATTTAGTTCAGATTTATCTGGGCACCCTGTATTTTATCTGGCAACTCCATATCCTGATTTTGGAATATCTGGGAGAGGGGAGTGACTGGCAGACAAGATGGGAAAAATAGATTAGGCCCAAGTTATGGAGAGCTTGGAATACCATACTCAGGAGTTTAAGGCAATCTATAGACCAACCAGCAAACATTTTGATCAGCGATGTGATGCGACCCAAATCCTCCACCCCACTCCCCCAGGAACGATCTGAAAAGCAATGGCAAGTAGGCTGCTGCGACAAGAGTCTCCATCCCAAAGACCCTTTAGGGTGGAAACACAGAGGATGCAGGGGTCATAATCATGGCCAGTGACCACATCACCAAGAATAAGGAAGTTAAAATTTCAAAAACTTAAGTTTATTTTGCATTAATTCTAAACTCTTAAAGCATTTATTTAAACCCTGCCCTGATTCATAAAAATAATTTAAGCTAGCTAGTTGACTTTTCACCAGAGTAACTGGTGCATGGCTGACCCCTAGACTGATTTACAAAGAGCTACTTGCATCTGGAAAAAGAAAGATATGTACTAACACACCAAAAGCCAAACTTGCAATGTCCTTCCAATGCCTACTCTGCCAGAACCTTGAGCTTGGCTTCTGGACATCCTGTTTATCTGGTACAAAGCCTTACTTATAAAGTCAAGCAATTACCCAATAACTCAGTTTCTTCTCATAATCTATTTACTCTTATTTAACAGATAATTCTTAACAACCTTAGTTATCTAGTTTCCTAACCCACAGCACAGGTACATCAGGGGATGATAAAAGTGGCAGCATCGACAGGATGATCGAAAGGGATGAAGAAAAACTAAAGTATTACATAAAGAATAAAAATCAGGGGCGCCTGGGTGGCTCAGTCGTTAAGCGTCTGCCTTCGGCTCAGGTCATGATCCCGGGGTCCTGGGATGGAGCCCCGCAACAGGCTCCCTGCTCCACGGGAGGCCTGCTTCTCCCTCTCCTGCTCCCCCTGCTTGTGTTCCCTCTGTCGCTGTGTCTCTCTCTGTCAAATAAATAAATAAAATCTTAAAAAAAAAAAAAAAGAATAAAAATCAATACCCTGAACCATCAGGACACATTTAAATGATAGAAGATAAATTTAGAAATAATATAAAACACTTCTGATTTCCATTTAAGAAATAGGCTTAAACAAGAAAAGCTTTGACTTTTGAGGAGGTTAACTTCATTTACCTAAAATAAATACCTCACTCCCCAAACAAATTACATAGCGAAGTTGCACATTTTAATCTAATGATTATCTTGACTCCAAGCTTACTGAAAAATTACCTACAGAATATTCTAGGTTATATTATTTGTTCCCCTCTGATTTTTAAGTAGCATAATTCATCTACATCCAAATCCCTCCCTGCACTCTCAAATATTCCCCAAGAAGCTCAAGGAGAATTCAGCAGTCTAGAATATTCTTATGTGAGAGACCATTCGGCAAACTCCACGCCCAGAATTAGTCTGGAATCTGTCAGGAAGAAAGCTACCAGCAGGAGCAGCTGCTACTAAGAACTGGAGCCCCGTCAGGACCCCGATTCCTGTGAAAATGCAGGAAAGGGCTGGAGAAGTTGCTCTAGGAAGACATTTGTGTCTGTCCAGGGCTCACTGCTAGTCCCGGAAGCTCCTCAAACACGGGAGGCATGTGAACTCTGTTCATCTCTGGAGACAGCTATGAGCACCCAACCACCTCCAAAACGACTTCCTTCTGTTTTGTTTTTTCCTTTTCCTTTTGAATTGTGTTAAATTTATGTAACACAAAATTTGCCATTTTAACCATTTTTAAGGGTACAATTCAGCGGTATTAAGTACACTCACAATGTTGTGCAACCATCACCACCATCTTTCCCCCAAGTTTCTCATCACTCCAAGAAACTCTAACTTTTGAGCAGTAACTCCTCATTCCCTCTCCCTCCCAGCCCTTGGTAATTCTAATCTACTTTCTGTCTCTGTGAATTTGCCTATTCTAGATAATTTCTATAACTGCATACAATCCTTTGTCCTTCTGTGTCTGGCTTATTTCCCCTACCATAAGGTTTTCAAGATTCTTCCATGTTGTAGCCTGTATCAAAGCTGTATCTTTTTTCTTCAAAGCATTTCTTTTATGGTTTACTTTCTATTTCTTTTTCTTGTTTGATTTTACATTTGGTTTCTTATTATTTAATTTCATCCTTCCTACCAACTCTGAACATTGCTAACCACTACGTGGCTTCCTCCTGTCCATCCATTTTCTCCCTTAACTGACAAGATGGAGATGCTGACTTCACCTCAAGGTGCTCTCTTCCTCACACTTTAGCTCATTGCTGTCAGGAAGCTGTCCCTGTAGAATAGCAACCTTGCTTTTCACATTGCTGGAACAAACTGTGCCTTCCTGTTCCACCTGAATCCTCAGGAGAAGGGGTGTGTGTGTGTGTGTGTGGTAGAAATATCTTTGCCACACTGCCATGAATGAGCCTACAGAAGTCAAGTATGGCAACCTATAAGAATATGGTCCTAGAGTGTGGGGACGGAAGTCCTAGCATAAGGTCACAGAGGTAAATTGAATTCTTGATTCTGGAGGTAAAAGCACACTCCCCGCCAAACTTCTCCCAAAAATGCCCTAGCTCCTGCTCTCCCCCTCCTGACTATGATACCCACCGTGGGTAGATTTGGTTTCACTTAGTCATTGGGAAGGGTAAAGAGACCCCATCTTAAAACCCTACCCAGTAGCCTAAAACTTGGCCTCTCACCTTTGGTTCTCTCCTTTCTGGTAGGTACATTATGTCCATATTAACTGGGTTAACTGCAGGTCTCTATGCTACCCACCCTCAGCCTCTTTGTAGAAAAGGGGCCACACATTTCGTTCTCACTTTGGTTCATGCAAATCCCTCCCAAGGACTGAGATATTCTTGGTAATGATTTTACTTACAAAACTTTTTCTCTGTTCTTTGAATATTATAAATACCTAAATTTCAATACCAAAAGACATCAAAAATTAATTATTTTGTGTCTTGATCTTTGGTCATTCAAATGTTATAATCTATTCTCCATATGCTTGTTTCTCTGAAGAACAACAGAACTCTTAGTATCCTAGAAGAAATCTGGGCTTCAGCACTTACTTGAAAGCATCTTATGAACATCCCATCTTAAGTAGAGCAATGTCCAACTTTCTCATCTTCTCTTCCTGACTTCACAAAGGGCCATACTGAATGTGAAGCAGCCCCTTTAACTTCCCCTCTACGAGCCTGATCCTATGTATGCCCCGAAACAGAACTCTCCCAGGCACAAACCAAGGGTGCTGTGTGGATGCAAAATGCATCCTAGTAACTCCAAGGCAATTTGCCCTACGAAAGTGCCAGGTGGTGTGACTCCATCCTGCTTTCCTTGAGCTCTTCCCTGGGTGTCAGGAAAGAAGACGCTCTTCTTCGCCTCCCACCCCAACTTTCTCTGATGTTGCTTGGCTGACTTGATGGTATAGATGCGTGCTGACCACTCCACCAAGCCCCAGCCTGGCCTCAGGGCAGGCTAGGAGGTCTTCTGTTTGGTTGAGAACTCCCTCAGCAGAGGCATAACTAGTAGAGTCCATTGTCCTAAAGCAGGGTCTTCTCTTTTCTTTTCTTTTTTTTTTTAATGGTAATTATATTGATGTCATTTATTAAGGAAAATGGTGCAAAGTTACTAGAAGAGGCACTGTGAACAGAAGATGATGAGACAGGCAGATAAAGTGGACACAGTATGAAGCCTGTCACATGCTCGATTCCCCACCACCCAAGGGCACCCCATCCTGGCCTCTGTCCAGGGACCGCCCGTCCGAGGCTGAGGGGCGGCACTTCTTTAATATGCCCTCTCTGCTAACTTTAGCTACACTTCTTGCCCTTGAGATGCCAGACACATAGGGAGTGTTGGCAGGAAACCCCAGCTATGAGCAAGATCAGGGCAAATCTGAAAATTCCCCTCTGCACTGTCCTAGGGCTCTGAGCCTCTGGTTTCTCTCATCTCCATCCAGGGTCTCTGGGGCACCAGCCTGCCTCCAGAGGACAAGAAGAGGAGGCTTGTGCTCTCTATTCTTTTTTTTTCCAAAACAAAACTCAGTAATTTCTGGGCAACAAATACATGCATGCCCATGGTTGGGAGAGGGATTGAAGCCCTCTAATGATGCTGTCCCTACTGGATCTAGTCTCTCCACTTCTGTTGTTCTGAGTTACTTAAACGTAGCGCCTTTACAAACACAAAGTCCCCCATTTCTCAACATTTCCCAAGTATTTTAAGCCGGTGAGACTAGGCACATGATGTACTAAAATAAAGCCCATACTAATTTGACGACACTTAGCACCCAACAACCATAACTGCTTAGGTGAATATTTACTGAATTATATTTGCACCTAGGTTATGCTTTTCCTTTGATCTTTTCCTTCTTCTGAATAATCTGAATCTGCCGTAAGTTCTTGGAAGGGTAAGACCTTGGCTTCTTATCTTCCTCCTCCTTTTGAATCTCCTCAGGTTCCCCACTACCTCATGCATATCCCCAAATAATGGAGTCTCTTAGCACAGAAGGCTCCTCTATGTTAATTGGGAAAAGGTGCTTATCTAGGTGGATAAATGACAAAAAAGAGTCTCCTCACAGTAGAAGAATTAGCAAAAGTCCAACCTTTTTCTACAGGCAGGTGGAATCGGCCGCAAGCCAGGGCGAATGGCTTGGTTAGTAGAAGGAGGGCTGGATGCCAGCACCGGCCAGGTGCCTTTGTGCAGGTTACAACTTGCACAACTGTACATAGCAGCCCCACAGTATAAGTTGGCTACAGAAAGTGCATGCACTAGGATGTTCAGCAGTTTCTCAGCTGTCAGCTTCCCTGTTTCCAGGCTTTGTCTTGAGAGTGAAAAAATAAACTTAATGGCAAAAATAAGCGATAGTCCAACATTTGGACATATTTGCTTATTTAAGATTGCATTTTTAATGTAATAAAATACTCATGACAAAATTTATCATCTTTAGCATTTAGATAACAGAGAGATGTGAAAATAATTTAAAGATCATTATATTGTTTTTAAGCAAATTTCTTACATTAAAAAAATTTAGAAAAACTCATTGTGTCCTCATCATTTTATATTTGAAAAGAGATCTCAATTTTGAAATCGAAGATAAGAACTATACCCAAGGGCCTCTTTTACTTTTTCTCTCACAATCTTGAAAAGGCCAATAAGAAATTTCTAAGTTTAAGGTAAGAATGTCAGTTTGCAAAGATGTGGTTGGGAATACTTACTTCAATAATTTATCAGATTAACTCTTCAAGATGAATGTAATCAAACCATTTCCTACTCTCTGGAGCATTCTGCAGGAAGCTTAGGTCCTATAAAACTCTTGTTATGTAAGAATATTGAGAGGTTAGATTTCCCATGAAAGGGGGTGGTTGCATCTCCATGTTTGGAATTCAAACCTACAAGCCCAAATTATTTGTAGTTATTAGGTGATTAACATTTCAGATTGCTTTATTTAAACCAACCTGCAATTAACAAATTCTCTAAACCGACAACGGATCAGCAAGTTCTACAGTGACTTCAGGGAGAGTTCCACACTGAATCGGGATACATAAGGCCAGGACCACCAATGGAATCAGAATCCTCATTCAGGAGTGTTCTAGGATGTAGAGATATAGGGCATCAGGATGCCAGGATCAGTCTTCAGGTTCAAAGCTGTATTGTGGGAAAACCTCCAACGAGCCTCCAAATGACAGAAAGACATTTATTATCACACTCTGACCATTCCCGAATGCTGCTTATTGGCAAATTTCAGGAATGTGGCATGGAGTTTCTGTTCACTCCTATCCTGTGGAAATGGATCACAGACTCTCTGGATAGAGGAATCTTTTCAGGCTACTTGGGCCAACTCCACTAAGACGTTAGAAACTTCACTTCTCTCAGGAGAATATGAATGACCAGAGGAAATAAGACTCAGGAATATAATGGCAACAAATTATTGAGACTTCTTTTCCAATTTGGCAATAATGAATCCAAATAAGATTTTGCTAGTGTTGGTGGACAGGATGTTCTCTAGAAGCCAATAACTTTTAATTCCAATTAGAATCGCTGTGACAGCTTAGAGGCTAAACAGAACCAGAGGGCGTACACACACACACACACACACACACACACACACACACACACACACAGTGGATGTCAGACCTTCCTTCAAGATACCAAGGCAGATGTTAATGACAAAGGGATTAGGCAGGGTACACAGCTGCTGATCCTGAAATCTGCAGCCTACACTTTTAGGGTACAAAGCCCCTCCTTTTAAAATTCAGAACACATTTACAGAAGTAGAAAAAACACTCCTAAAATTCATATGAAACCACAAAAGACCCTGAATAGCCAAAGAAATCATGAGAAAGAACAAAGAAGGAGGGCATCACACTCCCTGATTTCAAGCTATACTGTACAGCTATACTCATCAAAACAGTATGGTACTGACATAAAAACAGACAAATTGACCAATGGAATGGAATCAAAAGCTCAGATATAAACTCAAGCATATATTGTTAACTAATATTTGACAAGGGCGCAAAGAATACTCAATGGAGAAAAGACAGCCTCTTCAATAAACAGTGCAGGGATAACTGGATATTTACATGTAAAAGAATAAAACTAGACCCATAACTTACAGCACTCACAAAAACTGACTCAAAATGGATTAAAGACTTAAATGTAAGACCTGAAACCATGAAACCCTAGAAGAAAATATATGAATAAAGCTCCCTGACATGAATCTTGATTTTTTTGGATATGACACCTAAAGTACAAGCAACAAAATAAAAAATAAACAAGTGGGACTACATCAAACTACAAAGCTTTTGCACAGCAAAAGAATCCATCAACAAAGTGAAAAGAATACCTATGGACTGGGAAAACAATATTGGTAAATCATATATCTGATAAGGGGTTAATATTAAAAATATTTAAAGAACTCCTACAATGCAATAGCAAAAACCAAATAACCCAATTTAAAAATGAGCAAAAGGGGCACCTGGGTGGCTCAGTTGGTTAAGCGACTGCCTTCGGCTCAGGTCATGATCCTGGAGTCCCGGGATCGAGTCCTGCATCGGGCTCCCTGCTCAGCGGGGAGTCTGCTTCTCCCTCTGACCCTCACCCCTCTCATGCTCTCTCTCTCATTCTCTCTCTCAAATAAATAAATAAAATCTTTAAAAAAAAATGAGCAAAGGACCTGAATAGACATTTCTCCGAAAAAGAGATATGAAAAGCCAACGCATATATGAAAAGATACTCGACATCAGTAATCATTATGGAAATGCAAATTAAAGCCACAATAAGATATCACCTCACCCCTATCAGGATGGCTGTCACCAAGAGGACAAGAGATAACAAGTGCTAGCATGCATGGAGAGAAAAGTGAACGTGCACTGCTGGTGGCATTGTAAATGGGTATAGCCACTGGGAAAATAATAGAGAGGATTCTCATAAAATTAAAAATAGAACTACCATATGATCCAGCAATCCCACTTCTGGGAATATATCCCAAGGAAACAAAAATTCTAACTGAAAAGATACCCGCAGTCCCGTGTTCATAGCAGCATTATTTGGAATAGCCAAGACATGGAAACAACCTAAATGTCTATTGATGGGTGAATGGATAAAGAAGTTATGGTGTACACACACACACACACACACACACACACACACACACACTGGAATATTATTCAGCCATAAAAAAAACCCCAAGGAAATCCTACCATTTGCAACAACATGTTGGGACCTTGAAGGCAATTATGCTAAGTGAAACAAGCCAGATGAAGAAAGAAAAACACTGTATGCTCTCACTTATATGTGGAATGTAAAACAACAATAACAACAACAACAAATACCTGAAACCTAAAAAAAAAAAAAAACATAGAAAAAGAGATCAGAGCTATGGTTACCAGAAGCAGAGGGAAGGAGGAGTAGGGAGAAACCGAGGAAGGTAGTCAAATGGTGCAAACCTCCAGCTGTAAGATAAGTAAGTACTAGATGTAATGTATAAAATGATGATTCTAGCTAACATTGTTGTATGATATACAGGTGACCCCTGAGCAACACAGGTTTGAGCCATATGGGTTCAAACTATGTGGGTTATATACAGATTTGTTTTGATAAATACAGTACAGTACATTAAATGTATTTTCTCTTTGTTATGATTTTCTTGTCTCTAGCTTACTTTATTATAACAATAGAGTATATAATACATGTAACATACAAAATATGGGTCAATAGACTGTTTATGTTACCGGTAAGGCTTCCTATCAACAGCAGGCTATTAGTAGTTAAGTTTTGGGGGAGTGAAAAGTTACATCGGGAATTTTGACTGTGCAGAGGGTCAGTGCCTCTAACCTCCACTTTGTTCAAGAGTCAACTACCTAGGAAAGTTGCTAAGAGGGTTCTCCTTCCTAAGAGTTCCCATGATGAGGAAAAAAATTTTTGCCTTTTTTCCCCTCTCTTTTCTTTTTATTGTATCTATGGGAAGATGGACATTAGCTAAACCTAGTATGGTCATCATTTCACAATATATGTAAATCAAACCATCATGCTGTACACCTTAAAATTATACAGTGATGTATGCCAATTATTTCTCAATAAAACTGAGAAAAATATATAGAGTATACCCAGATGCTGGAAGATCAAAGCTTGGACTAAAACTACGACTTCATCACTTTGTTATCAGCTTGGATATACTGGTCTACCAGTGGTCTACCAATGGTCTACCTGACAGCACTGGGAATGGGTGATACAGACTGAATAAAAGGACTGATTCAATGAACACTGAGCCAGTTTCTATAATCTGCCTGCAGTTTAGTGGCAATCAGCAGTCAACAGGACTAAAGCAAAAGGTATCTCAGAAACTTGAAGCTTGTTTTGTTTTTTAAATATAGGCAGCTAAAGATAAAGGAGCTAGAAATCTCAAAAGAATATATCTTCCTTTGTTAATACCTAAAAGAATAAAGGAGTGCATGGAGGGATGGAGAAAGAAATTGGGGAGAATTCAGGTCATATCCATCCATCTCAGCCTTCAAGGAAATCACCCTTTTTATAAGTGGCAAACAAAGTAAAAAAGGTAGGTAGGAGCTAGGTAGAAGCTATAGAAAGAAAGGTTAAAAGACACATTTCAGGTCTATTAGAGATTTGTTTGTTCTTTTTACCATTGTAATAGGAATACCTAGAGTCTAAAATCACGCCTGTCACATAGTAAGCGCTCAATAAATTTTTGTTGAATGAACATTATAGTTGTCAAGAGAAGATATACAAATGCCAAATAGTCTGACTTGATACAGTCGATAGCCAAGTATTGACTAAAATGAAAATCACTGCTCCATGTCTAGCCAAAAATATATTCTAAATTCACAAAAATCTATATTCTAGAATTATTTATAAATCCTTTTTTAAACTTCCAAGAGTTTCCAAAACTGAAAAAAATGTCAAGTAAAATTCCATTCATATGTACAAATATATTCTTAATGCTTTGATGTTCATGGTCTACCTCCGTTTTTGCCCAATATGCCAACTGACCAGCCAATATCGTGGATGGTCTAAAGGAAAACCCATATGTACTACAATAGGATATTTCTCCGGGAAACCCAGGGGACCATCAAGGTAGGCCTTCCACGTGCTAGCTACTTCCATCCAGTCCCACTCTGGACCTGGGTCCTACATGTTCCAGACCTGGACATAATAGCACATGTTAACAGATCCATCTTCAGGAGCAGACTCCCAGTAGTCAACCTCACCAAGACAGACAGAAAACACCAGAATGGACATTTGGTTCATTAAAACAAAAAACCAGAATTGCCAAGACTAGCATCCTTTGGCAAGCACGTTCCTGATGAGAAAACCCTAAATAAAGCTCAATTTGAAATCTTTAAAGTGTTATGGAGCATGGAATTAGAATGAAAGGTCTTTGCTACAGGAGTCATGTCTTCCCAGACTCCAGGCTAATGTGGTCTTCCTTAAAATAGGGATACATGTGGTCCCAAAAACATAGGGTAAAATTTTTAGGTCAGGGCATACCAACCCTGATGGCATTTAGGAGGGCACTGCCAACACCTGCATCCAACTTTCTCTCCTGTTAGTCTTCCACGACCAACCACGAAGTCCCATTCGAAACAACACATTCTTACTTTAGATATATCAGTATCTTCAGTGAGGTCTCAAAGTGTTAATAATCTCACAGACGGTCATCTCAACTCTCAAATACTTGTTGAGATTCTATTAAGTACCAGGAACTGGTTGGGTAGGGGAGAGACAGTAGTTAACCACACAGACAAAAAGCCCCGGACCCATGGGGTTTACATTCCCTCTATTTTAACTTCTACTACTCTGCCTCTTTAAGATGACTTTGTACTATGGGCTGATTTCACATGTTAATTCTCATTTGTGACTGCTGCCATTATGTACTGTCTATAAACACGCACACAAAAAAAACCCAACAACAACAGAAAACAAAAAGCAAAACCAGGCAATATCCTCTATTAGGGTTTTCGAAAAGGACAAAAAAGATCGAATAGCAACAGGTGATTACACTGTTGGAGTCCACAAACAAAAAGTGAATTTTAGATCATCTCTTGAGACACCAGAGTGGTATATTTCTGCCAGTAATTGAGAATATTGTCTTCTCCTAGGAGTAAACCCAATCGAGAGGATTTCAAATGAAAATGTTAGAGAACTGGAAAGGAACATGGGATGAGGAGCTAGGATGTGTGTTCCACAGTCTGCCTCTCCCAATACACAGCCCTGGACTGGGCAAGTCGCCCACATGGCCAGGGCTCCTCCCCTCACTTTTAAGATGACAGTGTCTGGAACCATGAGAGACGATGGACTCTGAGAAACAAGCTGAGGGTTCTAGAGGGGAGGGGGGCGGGGAGGGATGGGTTAGCCTGGTGATGGGTATTGAGGAGGGCACGTTCTGCATGGAGCACTGGGTGTTACACGCAAACAGTGAATCATGGAACACTACATCTAAAACTAATGATGTCATGTATGGGGATTAACATAACATAATAAAATTAAAAAAAAAAAAAAGATGACAGGGTCTGCCTAAATCCCTAAGACACCGACAGCTGGGAAATACCATGATCTCCCTTGATAATACGAACCAATCCTTACTCATCTCAATCTCCCTTAAAGGGCCTTGGGCCACACGCCCCACATAAAGCCACTGCATAAATACTGCTTAATTCAACACAGAACCTATTATAACACCAGAGTGGCAGCTGAAGTCACTGATATTCCAGATAAGATGTTTAAAAATCTGTGCTGTTCTTTAGCTACCGAACCCTTTATTCACCTAGCCTTGCTCACTAGGTTCGTCTCAAGAGCCATTTGCACAGCCAAGAACTTCTTCAATGCCTGAACCGAGAGATCCTTTGCAACCTTACCGGCATGACCCTGCAGCACCCAAGAGTTCCACATCTCTTCCTTTCCCTGCAACTTCCAGGCCTCCCCGCTCTCCTGGCCGCTCCTCTTGCTCCGGCTTGTCTTTCCCGGTCCTCCTCCTCACCACCAGCCCAGTAAACAGCGTTCTGCAGGACAGCACCGGCCCCCTGGTTAAGGTCACTGGCAGGGTCATCGTAAATGAGATGGCTCACAAACCAACTGTGCTTCAGCCCAAATGGAGAGCAGCCCACAGGGCTCTTTGGGCACCCCCAAGGATCTCATAGTGAGAAGTCTAAAGCCAACCCTTCATCCCTCTTCCTCATGTTAAAACCTGTCCTCCGCATTACTCAATTTGATGAATCGCCTTCTTTTCATCAACTGTCCACTTGCTCCACCATCAGATTTAATCCAGGACCAATCCTTGCTGACTCCGCCCTCTGGAACCCTGCCTTTCTTAAATCCCTGCCTTTTCCCCGCCGCGTTGGTGAGGTCCTAACCCCTCAGTGGTCTCTCAGCCTCAAGTCTCTTTATTTATACCTCTCTTCCAGCTATCGATACTTGCTTCTTTGTACCGCTAACCTGCAGGCATTTGTGAGTTCTCCGTACTAGACCGTAACTTCTTTGGATATAGAAACCTTGTCCTTATTTGTCCTATTATCACCTGTCGTAACAGTGTGCTGTGCACATAATAAGTGCTCAATAAATACACTTCGGCAATAAAACATGGATTATCTTAAAGTGACTGCACTTACCCCCTCAAAGAGCAGCTTGTTAGATAATTAAATATTTACTCTTTCTCCCAGCCCATTAACAATGTTATATAAATACACAGACCATACACATAGACACACGCACACACAGGATGCTCTTAACTCCCTTTAAGTCAATCATCTTGCAAACACCAAGAGATGATGTATCTCCCAAATAACTGAGACATAAATTGGTTCACATTTTTCATTCCTGGTCTTCCTTGAGAAAATGACACAATGCTCAGTAGCAAATGAGAAATTATTTTGCAAATCTATATCCCCCAAATACCCCCAAACATGGGTCATGCATCTTTCTTGTATTTTGATCCCACTGCTGTGACTTAGTGTGGTAATTATATTACAAAGCTATTATTTGATGAAATGAAAATGGCAAAACAATTTAAATGCCTGTCTAAAAAACTCTGTTAGAATGCAATTATAAGTGAAATTACAATGGCAAAATAATTGAAATGCAAGTCCGGAAGGCACAGTTATGAAACCATTAAAATGCTTCTGCTGAGGGCTCGCAACGTTGAGTGAAACCATACACTCCTGGGGACACATTTTTTTTTTAAAGATTTTATCTATTTATTTGAGAGAGAGAATGAGAGAGAGAGCACATGAGAGGGAGGAGGGGCAGAGGGAGAAGCAGACTCCCCGCCGAGCAGGGAGCCCGATGCGGGACTCGATCCTGGGACTCCAGGATCATGACCTGAGTCGAAGGCAGTCGCTCAACCAACTGAGCCACCCAGGCGCCCCCCTGGGGACACATTTTTAATTCACTAAAGCAGTCAACATTTATGGAAAGATGAAAATATCTGGGCTTCGACTGTTCCACAGCATTCTCTACACTTCTGGGTGCCACCTAAGGGTGTGTTAACATCATCGGGGTTTGTAGGTTTCTGGGATGGACTGACTGATAAGAGAACCATGGGCAATACTGTGCTTCCATTCAGCACCGAGAAGATAGAGGCACAAGGGCAAGCTTAGTTTAGATTTTCCTGAAATGTTTCCAATATAAAAGCTAGGATCACAACGTGAAAAGATGTTTGTCCTAAAATCAACCTTGCAATTATTAAATATGTGTGTGGATGTATTTCTAAGGATCTAGCTTCTTAAAATGTTCTGCTGATGTGTTCCTTTTGCAAAATCTTGATCAATATTTTGATGCCAAGGCTTACAATAGTTATATCTGCTCACCAAAAGAAAAAACCAAAGACAAAATACAGTGCTAGATACACAAGCGATACACTGAAATGATCAATCTGACAAATGACTAAGGACCCTCCTCTGAATCATGTTCTGCATTTTGATGGCTGAACACATAGATGAGTCTACCAGCAAAAACATGCAAAATATGCCCCATTCCCACCCCCTCTCCCTCACACTCTGCTTCCATGGATCTATCTCACTCAGTTAATTGGCTAAAGAAAGAGATGCTAGGAGGAAGTCATATAAAGAAACAACTATTAAAAGAATAAGATCCTTTTCTCATTCATGATTATCTCTCTCACGACATCACAGAGCAGGTTAGAAAATGGCATTTTGGGATGCCTGGGTGGCTCACTTGGTTAAGAGTCCAACTCTTGATTTCAGCTCAGGTCATGATCAGGGTGGCAAGATCAAGCGAGGGAAATAAGTGGGAATGTTAACTAAGGCTTCGTAACAACGTGAACCTTGAGGGCATGGTAACTTAATTTTGTTTAATTGAATTAATTAATTAATTTACTTATTTATTTTAGAGAGAGTGTGCGCGAGCATGTGCAGGGGGAGGGGTGGAGTGAGGGTGAGGGAGAGAGAGAATCCCGAGCAGACTCCACGCCCAGCACTGGGCCCGACGTGAGATCGTGACCTGAGCCAAAATCAGGTGTCAGATGCTTAACTGACTGAGCCACCCAGGTGCCCCATGGTAACTTTAAAACAAAAATCAAATCTGCTATCTAGATTAGATATTTTATAGAGAGGTCATATTATTTTTACACATATAATTTAGATATTAATAGGATTTGAAAGAGACTTTAAAATCATATGAGGAGGTTTTTCCAGTTTAGGCACAAAGGCATGAACTCTGAAAAAGAAAAAGTCATCTAGAGAAAATCTATGAATAAGACTAACTAAAAAAAAAAAAACAAGCAAACATACACATAGATTATAGAAAAAAAATTAGCAGGGTCCCCAAAGTATTTAAATCATAGTATTACACGTAAAATTTGAAATTTGAAATCACATTTGCCAGAGTTTTATAGAATTAACCTCTATATTTAGGAAAGTACTCAAATAGGTTTTCATATAATAGTTTTATTAACATCCAAAGGCATATCTTTGGATGTTAATAAAGGAGAAACTGACAAAACATTTATAGTATGGTAAGTTAAAATCTATTGCCCTAACTTTGAAATGCATAATGTTATAAGTTGGATTGATGGATGGATAGATGATAAAGAAAATATGGTATTAAATGTTAACTATAGGATCTGGGTGGCAGATATATATGGGCATCCTTGTACAATATTTTTGATTCTTCTGTATGTTTAAAATTTTTCATAACAAAGTATTGGGAAAAAAATGCACTGCTGTAGATGAAAAGTATCTATTCTATTTGTTAACTGTGCTCAACAAATAATCCAGGTTCAGAATTTGTCTCACGGACACGGTGCACTCACCTAGCCACCCGGATCCTGAATTTGGAATGCATAGGTCTGTCTCCGCACTGGGCAACACGAAGCCGACAACAAACACCTCCACGCCGTCCGCCATCAGGGCCATGCCCAGGACAAAGAAAAGGACCCACTGGAAACGGCCGTGACCACACTCTTGGATTATCAGCTCATACTGCTGGGCTAGTTCTTCCTCATCGGCTTTCCTCTCTGACTCCAGCTCCTGCCGGTCCTTGTGCACATCCCCCTTGGGCTGCCCCACTGACGCAATGCTGTCCTTCCCTTGGTTCATACGGGGGATGCCCTGATACTCCCCTTCATAGATTTCCTCATCTTCATCATGACCCTCAGTAGCTTCACTGGAGCCTTCATCATCATTGGCCTCCCCATTATAGGTCTCTCCCGGCGGGGAACAGTCATCGTCTTCTTCATCTTGGAACCGACTGTAGGACCTCTGCGTGTATTCATCCTGGGCCCGGTCCACTGCCTGATTCACCTTCTTTACTGTTTGTTTCTTCACCTCTCGGGCTATGTCCTTGGCGCCCTTCATCAATGAAGTCCTATCCTTGTAAGAATCTTGCATCTTATCTCAACCGAGGGCCAACGCGAAGATGGGAATTCTTCAGACTCCGATCAGTGGTTCAGTCCTGACTGCATCATCCACTCTGGGGTCAGAACAGAACTGCAAAAGAAGAAAAACCACACAAAATATTCAGTATTCCTTTCTTGTCTCTTTTACCATTTATTTCTCAATCTCTTTTCACTGCCCCCTCAGACTAAGACACAGAATTAGCTTCTCCTTTCTTTGATCTCACTGTCCACATGCACACCGGATAATGATTCTCTGCTCAGGTGTGACTGGCGCTTGGAATGCTTACGGGTTTTACTGTTGTTATTATTATTATTTGGTGTTTAAGGGACTCTGTCCTCTGGGAACTTTGATAGAATACACAGGCATTCCCCCAGAGAGTAAAACAGGACATCTGGCACCTCTAAAAGTACATTTAACACATTTGGAAGTGTTATAAAGATATACTCTGATTGAGAAAAATAATATTGCTCAGAGACATACACACACTGCAAAGGCAAAACCAGAATATGAGAAGCATCCTATCTGACCTTATTTCCTAATAGTGAAAAAAAAAAAACAAAATTGCAGGCAAGCAGCCCTATACATGATGCTATTGAATCACATATATATATATATATTTGTAAAATTTGTTTCCCCTCTACTTTCATTATATCTCCTTCCAATAAATAACAAAGACTCATATGGCACCCAAAACCACAACTGAGTATTTCCCCCTAGCATAACCATCATATCAGTGGGACATGGGCAGAGTTCATCAAATGATTTCAGATACCTTTGATAAACACTGAATTGGAACATACAGTTTGTCTAGTCGGGGTCTGTCCTTTCAGAGGCCACCCCCAGGCTAGCAGGGACAGGTAAGCCACATGCCATGTCCCTTCACAACTCCACCTTGTAAGTACTCTAAGCTTTGTCTCTACCTTCTTCATCTCTGGACACACACACACCCCCCTTGTCCTACTGGCACTCCAACTAACTGCGGTCTTGGGTACCAGAATCATGGGTCTCCCATGACCCACCATTTGGTTTTCTTTCTCACTGAGATCACCCTATGTCTTGGCTTACATTCGGGCTGAACACATGGTAACTGATCTTTCACTTGTCCACTGTGCTGTCTCCTCTGGTGGCGCACCATTGTGGACAGATAATGTAAAGGTGAGAGTCACTCTCCTCCATCATTAACTCCCCAAGCTCTACTCTGTGGCAGCATTGCAAACCATGAGTTACATAATAGCCATTTCTACCTTCTTTTTCTACCCAGTATAAAACACTTGATAAGTAGCTATACAAACATATACTTAAACGGCTCATTCAGACATCACAAACAAACCCAGCAATAAAGACAAAAAGATGTTTGTTTCTAAATGGACTGTGCATTTCATGTTACCACTGAATGACTACAAACGCCCAGGAGGCAAACAGAAGCATGGTTCTGCACAGCCCTGTGTTTTGGAAGACAGCAAAATGAAATTAAAATAAACATACGATTACAAGCCTTTTTGCCAAATGTCTTAATAGAGGGTTTTTCTGTATGTCCTCCTTTTTCTTTCTTTCTTTTTTTTTTGGAGAGCTGAGAGTCAGGCGCAGGGAGAGATGGGAGGATCCATGAGCTGAGTAAGAAAAGATGAGCAGGCAGTTGGAAAAGAGTTTGAGGATAGAGGCTCAGAGACTCAAATGATATACCTCTGTTTCATGGTGAATCACTTTGATATGTGCCAGACATCATTTTAATAAAAAACAGTTTGATTTTGTATGTACTCTATGCCAGACATTGTGCCAAGAACTCTATATACATTTCTTAATTTTTTAATTTAATCCTTACTTCAATCCTCCAAAATAGGTATTATAGTCTCCATTATACAGGTGGGAAGATTAAGGTTTATTGAGATTAAATAACTGGCCCAGGGTCACAATGTTTGTCAGCGGAGATGCTGGGGCTCCAGCCCAGATGTGTCTGACTCCAAAGACTTGCCCCTTACCCCTCTCTGCTTCACCCAGTGCTCTTGCTAAGGTCTTAGGAAATGCAGTAGCATGCTTCCTGGTCATTCTGATACCTTGGTTTCCTACACAAAAATTGTTTTATAGCCTCTTGCCTAAATCATCTTGTAGGTTCTGAAACAAGGGGAATTACTGTGATATCCTCACTCATGATAGGTTTTATAGAGATAACAATTCCAAAATATGGTCTTGTTTGTTCAGATAAACCATCCCAACATGGTGGCTGTACTTCAAAAGATAATCTTGTAGTCATTCTAAATAAGATGTCCGTGGCCAAGAAGGGCAGGAAAGAAGGCAAAGCAATGAACCTCCAACCGCCTCCAATCAAGTGCAGATGCCCATTCCCCGTAATTCAAGATGGTGTACTTCTCTGTGAAATAAGGATAACGACATAACCACCTGGCAGTGTTGGGAGGATTAATAAGTGGTGTTTACTCTGTGTCCGGGAGAAAATTTGACATATATTTAGTTGATTTTAATTCAGGTTCCCTAGGAACAGAACCCGTGATAAGGAATCAGGGGCAAATCATTTATTAAGAGGAGCTGGTAAAGGAGGGGACAACTGAGGCTGGACAGCAGTTTTAGGCAGGGTCCTGGGGGGTGACCTTCAGCCTCCGCCCAGAGTTATTCCCACTCAAGGCAAAGGTATGGGGCTTTCACACTCCCACTCCCGCCCATTGTTGGCTAAGGGCCACCCGGGGTGAGGATGGACTGTAGGCACTTCCAGCTCTCTGCACCCAAAGCTAGGCAGTTCCCAGGGTCCAGGAACAGTCCTCTGAAGGGATACAGATGCTGGCTGGTGGAAGCAAAGGCCCACTGGAGCCAGGGGAGGAGAGCGGAGACAATGAAGGGGATCCAAGAGTATCTAGGCAGAACCTTCACAGGATCTCCGACAATAAGCATTTAAGAGCTACTTGTTTAGATGCCCTGCTAATCATACTAAGCAGTAAGACCCAGAGCTGGTTAAAACCGTATTTACAGAAGTGGCTGTTACAACCAAATAATATATGCAGCACAGTTTATCTGATGTATTTAATGCCATGCACAAATCAGCTCTATTTCCATGTGTGTGACAATCATTTTGCACAAATAATAATTTATACACATGAATGAGAGTTATTCTGTCAAAACAGAATTTCAGTGCTTTTTTTTTCCTTTGATGATTCATGCCACACAGCATATATTCACTCACACCACATACTATATCAAAACCATCCTACACGTGTTCCCGTCACAAACAACCCTCCCCAACACACACACAGATGTTTCTCTCGGTTTCCCCACACTGTCCCCAAACCTCCAGTCCTTCCTTCTGTTTTACCCCTCATCACCACCATCATCAAAACGTGTGGGAGAGTGCATCCTCACCAAAACCTTCTGGGATCTTCTGGATGCTGGGAAAGTCCATCATTTTAATAACTATTTATGCAGCTTTGAAGCCATTGTGCATAGAGTAATGACAGCAATTATAAGAGCTCACCCACTATTACATTGGCCCTGTGCTAAGCACTTCAGGGGTATTATCACATAACAAGAATCTTAACAATGGTCATATGCTTTTAAAATTTTTAATAAATAAAAAAAAATTTAAATAAATTTCCCATTTTACACGTGGGAAAACTGAAATCTGCCCAGTAAGAATTCACACTTACACAAGCCTACTCCAAAGCCCAGTCACCTACACTGCATCTACCAGCAATTAGTAGAAATGGGAGCCCATGAGGGTAACAGAGATCTGAAACTGCGAAGTTGGGGCAGAGGACAACCC
Source organism: Neomonachus schauinslandi (assembly GCF_002201575.2). Classification (NCBI taxonomy): domain Eukaryota; kingdom Metazoa; phylum Chordata; class Mammalia; order Carnivora; family Phocidae; genus Neomonachus; species Neomonachus schauinslandi. The sequence continues at coordinate 54,476,996 of NC_058409.1, read as the reverse complement.
CACCTCCCATGCCTGGATGATAGAAACGCTCAAAAGTACTTGCAGGTCTCTAGCACTTTGGGCTTGGGGTGAGGGGTCATTATCTAACCACCCCCTTTCCCTCCTAAGTTCAGGTCTAAAGGAGACATTCAACAGAGGAGACAAATTGTGATCAGTTAGCAGCTGTTGGAGAATCACACCCACACTTTATCCCCGACGCCACACCTTCTTCCCAGCCCTGGGACTCTGCACCACGAAGGACTCCTTCCTGGAGGGAAGGCTGTCCAGGGAACTTTCCATGCTGCAGGAGTAGAAGACCTGGTAAGCATCTCCATGGGGCTGAGGCCAGCAGGCCAAGGTCTTTCCCCCAGTTTGCCAGAGAAATTGCTCCTTCTTTCTTGGGAAGGAGTCAGGGTATGTGCGTGGGTGGTAAAGGGAGAAGCTGCAAGTGGTTTTTTTCCCCACATCTGTCTCTCCTGGGAAGCAGTGGAAATCCCTGTACCTGGGTGGAAGTCGAGAAGTGGGGAATAATAATGCTTTGCCTTAAGTCAGTGCTATATAATTTGGTCAGGACAGTAACAGAGCACACCAGCCACCCCAATGAGAGCCTTATCACTTTCTATCTCTTATGAGATAGAACATAAAACTAATGACATGTGATGACATTATAGTAATGCCACAAAACAGAGCTTCATTAAAACAAAAAGCCAATGACATGAACATTAAAATTTGCAACAAGTCCAGAAATGTTTTCAGGGACTCTTTAATGCATTAGTCCAAACTAATACACACTTTAATCTATGACTCGTGTCAGAAAGAAAGGCAATACTTAGTATTCACCACCCACACTGCAAGTAGGGCTGATTGTAAACAACTAGATACCTCTTTATTAAGGCTGTTTCACATGTCTAAAGATAACGATTTTTTTAAAAGGCTTACAATTTCATTGAGGTATAATTTACATTGAATAAAATGCTCTGGTGATTATTAAAAGAACATAGTGCAACAGATATGGTGCAGAAAACCAGCTAGATTATGAAGATGCTTATTCTGGCAGAAAACATTGGTTGAAATGCTTATTCAGCACAGGTTTGAAACCTCTGGACCTTCCTAGTAACTGTCAACAAAAAAGAACAGCATATCTGACCTCTGGACTTTGGTGGAGAAAGATGAGACGATGGACATGGCCTTGTAGGAGCTCTAAGTATTATGTAAGAGTATCTACACTTCTACTTCATATAGCCTAACCTTGTGCAATAGAGACACTATTTGAAGGTGACTGGAGTTAAAATGCAGAAATGCATATCTGCAGCAAGACAACATTCTGGAAAGAAGCTTTCGGAAGGGAGGAGAGGACATCTGAGATAAAGGAATATATACTGACCCATCATCCCAGCCTGTCCAAATCTTTGACATTAGACTTTTATTTAAGGATGCTGCTTGTCCTCCAAACCTTTAAATTTATGTGTAAATATGTGTAAATTCCCATTCTTTGAGTGATTTCCTTTCATTATTGCTTAACCTAATCACAGCTTCCCAGGTAAGCACAGTTGGTTTCCTCCAGGCATTCAATCATGTCTTCCATGATGGTAAGCCATGAGCACAACAGTCTTCCCCATTAGAACATGAGCTCCCTGAAAACAGGAACTTAGTAAAATAAAAAGCTATAAAGCAATGTTACTGAATGAGGACATAAGCAGTGTAAGGGAGCCAACTCTCTGACTGCCCCTTTCAACATGAGGGACTTGCCTGGATCAGCATTTCCCCCAAAGTGCAGTCTGTAATATGTGGACCTACAAGGAGCTCTGAGTGGAAAAAGTTCTACGGTCAAATAAATTTGGGAAGTATCTGTCTCATACTAAATAGGTCCTTCTCTAGAAGTGTCACAGTTCAAGCTTTTTGTAAAGACCCTTGTTCAAATGTGTTGTCCAACCATTTCCCAAACTTTCCTAAAAACAGAATGTCCCCACTCTCAACAGGACACCAACGAGCAGTCCGGTATTAAAATAAATGCCAAGATCCTTTTAAATTCTAACATGTCTAGGGGCATCTGGGTGGATCAGTACGTTAAGCGTTTGCCTCTGGCTCGGGTCGTGATCCCAGGGTCCTGGGATGGAGCCCCGCATCAGGCTCCCTGCTCAGTGGGGAGTCTGCTTTTCCCTCTCCCTCTGCCTGCCACTCTGCCTACTTGTGTTCTCTCTTCCTATCAAATAAAAAAAAAAAATCTAAATTCTAACATGTCTATTAAAAAATACCATAAAACTCACTAATTAGAATTAATTGAGAGAAGCAGGATGAAAGGCAGAATTAAATACATTACATTAAAATAATATTTTTAAATGAAAAACAGTATTTCAAGTCTATCAAAAACCGAAATTAAGTTTACAAAATGTAATCTCTTATGAGATATTTGCTACAAAAATAGAGTATTTAGTATATCTGCATATTTTTAAGTAATAAGTCATTCAGAGAGCCTGGAAATTTTTATTTTAAGTATATTAACATGCTTTTTATGCAATTTTTAAAAAGATTTTACAAAGAGAGAGAGAGCATAAGCAGGAGGAGTGGCAGGCAGAGGGAGAGGGAGAAGCAGGCTCCCCACGGAGCAGGGAGCCCGATGCGGGGCTCGATCCCAGGACCCTGGGATCACAACTTGAGCTGAAGGCAGACGCTTAACCAACTGAGCCACCCAGGCACCCCCTTTTTATTCAATTTTTGCCCATTTGTGTATTGAGGTATACACAGTGGTTTTAATGTGGCCCCCAAAAGATATAAAAATGTCCTAACCCCCAAAAGCTATGAACGTGACCTTTTTGGAAAAGAATATGATTAAATGGAGGATCTTAAAATGAGATCATCCTGGATTATGTGGGTGGGCCCTAAATCCAACGGCAAGCGTCCTTATAAGACACAGAAGAGAGAAGACACATACACAGAAGTAAAGCCATGAGAAAATCAAGGCAGAGATTACGCAGTCAAAAGGCAAGGAATGCCCAGAACCACCAGAAACTGGAAGTGACAAGGAGGGATTGTCCCCTTGGGAGAGAGGGCAGACTTGTACCATCTTGAGCTGTGAAAAATAAGTTTCTATGTTTCAAGCCACCTAGTGTGGTAATTTGTTAAGCAGCCCCAAGGAAAGAACACGAGATCTGTTTCTTATTGAATTTTAAGAAATGTTTATATATAAACTCTTCTGTCATACATATTGTAAATATTTGTCTCAGAGGGCCTCATCTATGGTGTTCTTGCCAGGCAAAGCTATTGACTATTTTATAGTCTGTTTAAAATGTTCTTTGTTCATGGGCGCCTGGGCGGCTCAGTCGTTAAGCGTCTGCCTTCGGCTCAGGTCATGATCCCAGGGTCCTGGGATGGAGTTCCGCATCGGGCTCCCTCCTCAGGGGGAAGCCTGCTCTCCCTCTCCCACTCCCCCTGCTTGTGTTCCCTCTCTCGCTGTGTCTCTCTCTGTCAAATAAATAAATAAAATCTTTAAATAAAATAAAATGTTCTTTGTTCATGTTTTTTGCCTTCAGCAGTGTATTAAGGCCCTCCTGAGGTTCCAAAATATTTGTCCATATTTGTTCTAACTCATTTTAGTTTCACTGTTTAACGTTTAGCTCTGGAATTTATTTTGCTTTATTGTACAAGGAAGGGATTTTTACAAAGGAATAAAGAAATATCCCAGAAACATTAAAATGCCCCTTTTATGAGAGACAAAATTCCTGTGTATGTTAGCCTCTCTTCAGTTTTGAATTCTGCTACATTGCTATTTTTATCTCCTGTTGCCCTCATACCATTTGGCTTTAATTTTTATCACTTTGTTATAAATTTAATATCTATCAGTGCATGTACCCCTCAGGACTCATCCTTTGCAAATATTTATTTGCATCCCATCTAATTTGTCTTCCAAATGAACTTTAGAATTGCTTAGTCATTTTCCAAGAAAATTTTCATTAGAATTTTAATTGGTTTATTTTATTTTAATTTATTTTAATACCGGACAGCTCGTCAGTGTCCTGTTGAGAGTGGGGACATTCTGTTGTTAGGAAAGTTTGGGAAATGGTTGGGTAACACATTTAAACAAGGGTCTTTACAAAAATTAGAACTGAACTAAGTTTGTAAATTACTTTCAGAAGAACTAAAAGTCTTAAAATTGTCATCCTGTCCAAAAATATATCCTTATATTTATTCAAGTCTTCTTTTATGTAACTCAATGATGTTGACATTTTCTTCGTATTGTGCCAGTTATTTAATGAACACGATGCATACACACGTATATATATATATATATATATATATATATATATATAAAATATTTTATTCATTTGTGTATTTGTTTATTGGTTTCTCAGAACCATGACATATATTCTGGCCACAAAGTTTAGTATCTCTCAGATCCATTCGGTGGGCAAGGAAGCGTGCTCTCTCCCACAGTAAAACATTGGCCTCAGTGGGAAGGGAACTCCCTGAATTTCAGTCATGGAATAGAGCAGATGAGCTGCAAGTGTTGGGTCAGGCTTGCTTATGGAGACTTCAGAAAAGGAAGCCTCTTAACCATCCTGACAGTCTCAGCTCAGCTGTCCTCTCTAGACCCTTCTATGTACCTGGCCCATCTCTGGTCAAGTGTTAAGAGGAGCAACACTGCAGGAGAACTGGCAAGCAGACTCAGAGTGTCTTCAGTGGAGCCCAGCATGAGTACAATACCCTAGATTCCTGTCCCGAAGTAGCTAGCAGGATGCTGCCACCCCTTGGGGAAATCAGATGCCTGAGGAGCATCAAAACAACCTGCATTATTAGGCATAATCATCTATAAATCTGTCATCCACAATTCCTACCCTTAAATAAGAGCGAGATATTCTCTTCCACAAAATGACCAAAGACCTTCTGGCAGATGAGTCCCCTGGCATTAAACAGAGGCTACCAGATTGGAAAGGGACCATCTGGGGATGTGGTGATAACCACTCAGAGTGAATGTGGTCAGTTCTGCTCCTTTCACTAGGACTTATGAATCATGAGAAGGAAACTTGAAGAGAAACAAAGCCAGGAACTGAAGTCCTTCCCAGAAGCACATAGGTTAACACAAAGGCTTTCAAGGCCTGGGAAAAGCAGAAGGAAAAGAACAACGTCCCTCAACAATTCTTCTTATCTCCTCTGGGATTAAAAAAGGGGCCCCCAAAAGATCCAATCATTCATTCAGGAAGTATTTATTAAGCACCTACTATATGCCAGACACTCATCTAGGAGCTGCTAGGAGCTGAAAATAGGAGACTGAACAAAACACACAAAGTCCCTGATGGTATGGAGCTTTCTTTCGAATGACAAGACAGGTAACAACAAATAAATTTATAATTTCACGTAGTGGTAAGGCTACAAATAAAAATAAAGCAGGGTAGGAGGTTGGAGCAGCGCTGTCCCACAGAACTCTCTGTGATGATGGAGATGTTTTAGATCTGTGCTATCCAATAACAATGGGGCAAAAATTTAAATCTAAATAACCACACCTGATGAGTAGCTACCCTATTGGACACGGTAGGGTTAGGGTGTGCAGGAGGGGCTGCGATTCTAAGAGGAATAGTCTGGGTGAGAGCCTCTGAATAGAGGAAAATTGGAAGCCTGATTAAGGCCAGGGCCATAAGCCAGGCTGCTCTCCAGGGGCTCAGAACTTTCCAGACACAGGAGCAGCAAGAAAAAGGTGGACAAAGGCAAGGAGGCCAGGGGCCTGAGTAGAGTCAGGGAGGGGTGACAAGGGAAGTGACTAGGGACAGATCATCAAGGACTTCGAGGCCACAGTAAGGACTTTGGGTTTTACTCTAAGTTGGGTGGGTTTAAGGTAGGAAATCTAAATGAAGGTGGCTTAATAAAACCTCTATTTATGTAAACATTGGAAACACTGTCTCTTCTTTTACTGTATCTTATTAGTCCTGCTTTTCACATCTGTTCCAATCTTTGTTCTGACTATAATCATCTGATAATGAACAGGACAACTTCAAAATAAAGGTAGCATTTATTAAATGTTTTTAAAGACAGGTTTGAGAAAGGAGGAGGACAGTTGGAAGAAAAGTTCCTCAGAACAGACAGAGCAATCAAGAGAAAAATCCAACCCTCCAATGTACCAAGTAGGCCTTTAATAAGGACCTGTGTTCAGTTACCCTTCTTCTCCATATTCCACAATCTCACATCAGAGCTACTACAAAATGAGACTAATTTCCATTTCCTCTGCTTGCCCATCACTGGAATTGAGGAGAAAGAAGTGGACACAGGCAATTTATAACTTAGATAGTCATATCTTACATATTTAAAAGTTGGCTAGGGAGCCAAATCCTGGTGCCAGGTGATTACTTACATGCAGAGACAGAACACTACAAGAGGCAGGTAATGCACACACTATCTCAGTGGAATAAACACCTAGTTATTCCTTCCTTGGTACAGAAACTCCACCACATCCCTTGAGCAAACAGGTGTCCTCGACATATTAAAATGACCTAAATGATTAGACGTAAACAGGGGTCTTGTTTGTAAGTCAAACACCCACCTGGGTTCCAATCTTGCTTTGGCGCCTTGCTAGCTTTGTGACACTAGGCAAGTCATTCACGGTTTTCAACCATCAATGACATTATTTACAAAGTGGAAAATAAAAGTTCTGTTCGGAGGATTACATAAAATAGCATCAAAGGCAACCCGGGGCACATGTACTTCCTCAGTAAGTACAGGTGTACTTGAAATTAAAGAAGTATAAAAGGATGTCATTTATAAATATAATTCACAGTCCAGCAGCGATAATGCTGGCAATTTCCGTTTTTGAAAGAAAAAAATGACCATTAATCATAGGTTGGCGGTGCGCCTCGCTAGCCAGGAGCCAGGCTGGGAGTCACGAAGCACAGGGCTCTTTCGGGAGAGACCCAAGGGGTGTTTATGGCTGTTGCTGAGATAGACACCCTGAGGTCTGGCAGCAAGGAAAGCTCCAAGGGGAATGTCTATTTGTCTGCTTGTCTTTTCTGAGCCAGTCAGGTAACGTGATTAGCATACTTGCAGTTTTCATGCAATTTAAAGGCAGAGCCAGATTTATCAAATCTGCCTCATTCATATTATCACATGGATAACAGAAAAACACTTTCTCCTGGACCTCAGGTAACTCCCTTCACGTCAACAGGAGAAAGGAACAGACTCCCCCAGGCTCGCACTATTCTCCCCTTAATGCCTGCGTGCGGGATATTTTCTCTTTCTGCCTTATCCCTGTTTTACTTCATAAATATGTCCTTTCGCAAGCTGCCGAGGGCATGGCTACCAACGCAGCTGCCTTTGTTTACTTCAGCACCTCTGAGCACGTGATAAAATGCCCAGAGCTTTATCCCCAGGGATGCTCTTCTCATTGTTCCCTTTGCTTGTGGCCTCTACAAGAAAGGCACCGGAGACTTCCTTAACACCTCCACCAGAGCTCTGTGGCTAAATGCAGGTGCAGCTCTGAGACCGAGGTGTTGTAGTGGTGGGAAGCATGATCCGCAAAGCAAAAGAATGGAGTGTTCCTGGATTCGGGGTACCACCTACTGCCCAGGGATCTCCCTCTCTTTTTTTTTCCCACCTGGTTATTATTTTTTTCTTTTTTAAGTTCTGTTTGGTTTTTTATTTAAATTCCAGTTAGTTAACATACAGTGTTGTATTTAGTTTCAGGTGTACAATATAGTGATTCAACACTTCCATACATGACCTGGTGCTCATCAGAATAAGTGCCCTCCTTCATCCCCCTCCCCTATTTCACCCTTCCCCCCATCTACCTCCCCCCTGGTAACCATCAGTTTCTTCTCTATGTTAGAGTCTAGGACTCTCTTGTTGCAAGATAATTCTGCATGATCAAGGTAGCCACTGAAGAACAGGTGCCCTCCTCTCTTTTCCAACAAAACCTTTTCCTTTGCTGCCCATGTGGAAAGGAGCTGCTCAATAATTCACACAAGACATATACAAAAATGGCTAGGGAGTTCCTAAAGTACTCCTCCCTTCCCTGACCTATTTTTCTTTTAACTCCTCAGTCCAAGGAAATGTGGAAATCGTGGAATTCCAAGCTCACTAATTGGGTTGGTAAGTTAAATACTGGGGGGCAAGAGGGACTTCTTGGTTTAAAACCTCTCGAATGGACTACTGAATATTCCACCAATGTATGAGAACAGATCTGGGCCTACAGCAACAGTCACAGGGAAGTCAGAATTCTTCCATCCACCCCACCAGACTACTAGTTCTTTAAAGGAAGAGACTGGGTTCATCTCATATCCTTAGTCCCCAAGGCAATCCCGGACACTCATTCAACTAACAGCTACTTTCACCTACTCAGTAGTAGGGCCTGGACTCTCCCTAGACTCCGTGCATACAGAAATTAAAGGCACGGGTCCTCACCGTCAAGGCATTTTCCATTTAGTGGAGGATCCAAGCACTTAACAGATAATTATCTTATAATGTAATAAAAGCTATGTGCTGGCACATGTTATTCTGATAATCTGAGCTACAGTGAGATCTAAACTGATTTGACCAGGCAAAAGGTGGACAAGTAAAGCATTTGCAGACTAAGGAATTAGCTTATTAAGGCCACAGTAGGAACTCAGTATACATCGAAATAAAAATAAACAAACATGTCGGGCACGAGAGCCTTTGGCACAACTGTACCTGTGTCAGAACAAAATAAACAAAAGCAAAAACAAAAATGGATTTCCAAATGCCTTCCGTAACTGTCACGCCGCTGGAGCCAATAGTCAAAGTCAACCTTGACCATACTTGCTAAAATTAAATTGTTCAATTTCTTCCATTAGTTTTTGGGTGTCTCACCTCTCTGACATTGTTATCCTCTACAGATTAGCACCAAGGAGGAAGGTATAAACACACTTTCACAACTGACAGAAATACATGATCGACACCTGATCACATACAGCGGTGTATTCTAAAATGCACTCCAAAAGATATTAAAAAGTGTTCTCAAAAAGAAACTTTATGGACCATTAAGATGGGAATACACCTGCCACTTTCGCACGACCTCCACTGCTCATCACCTGGTCCAAGCCACCATCTTGTCTCATGTGGACATTATAATAGTCTTTCCGGTTCTACCTTTGACCTCAGAGGTTCTTGTCCACATAGCAGGCAGAGTAATCCTTTCCAAAGACAGGGCAGATAGTATCACTCCAGGGCTAAGAGCCCTCCAGGGGCTTCTCCCTACCCCCTTTGCCTCTACAAGGCCCAGCCCATCTCTTCTCTGGTCTCATCTTCTACCCCTACACCCCCTTACTCCACCCCAGCCTACTACACTATGCCAAACACTCTTCTGCCTCAGGGCCTTTGCACTTGCTATTCTCGCTGCTTAGAATGCTACCCCCCCCCCATAACTGTTGGCCTCCTTCCCTTACTTCCTTTTGGTCCCTTCACAAATGTCACCTCCACATAGAGCCCTAGACCATTATCTAAGACAGTGCCCCCACATCATCACTCTCTGACCCTTTATGCTGCTTTTCTTAACATCTTTTATTATCCAACAACATATTATATATTTTTTACTTTTTTATTACCTGATTATCCCCAGAAACTATAAACTCTATGAGAAAAGGAACTTTTATTTTGTTTTTGGCTAAATTCCCAGCACTTTCTAAAGAATGCCTGATACTTTCTAAAACTATTCGTTAAACAAATGCCTGAATGGAACACTAAAATAAGCAAAACTGAATCTTTTTATTGTTCGTACTATTTTTACAGACCTTCTCAGGGCCCTTGATATGCTACCCATGCTTTGTGTGCATCCTTCCTCCATGAAGGGGAAAAAGCAACATCATCCATACTTACTTGACCCTGTAGCCCAAAATATCTTACAGAACAAGCATTCTCAGAACGAGTATTCGGGTACCCTCATCAGGAGTCATATGCAACAGGGTGCTGCCAACAAGAGAAGGTTCCCTCAAAAAAGACAGAGGCCTTCTCTCTCAATCAGTGCAATTCCTACAACACAGGAGCAGGATGAACACCTCTGCCTCTCAATAGGATCCCAGAAAAGCAAATTAATTCTGATGTTTCTTGGTCTAATCTTGGGGAGGCAAATTAGTTTAATGCTACCACTGGGTCGTCAACTGTTTCTGTCATGGCCAGTACGGTCTGCATAAAGAGTCTCGCTTTGTCTTCCTGTCTTCATCAGCAGAACAGAATCTAATTCTAACAGTCCTGCAGGTCACTCTTCAAATGGAAATACGTGCTGGAAATAATCAGGGTAGAGGGAGGAGGACAAAATACAGCTCCTTCCTGGAAGTGTGCCTTACTTTACCCTCTCTCAATCTCTTCCCTGTAATTCACAGGTAGTAATTTTAGGTATTCTTCATTAATAATCACCTTTGCTATAGTCATAAGGAAATCATATGTGATTCTTTGAGAAAGGTCTAGATAAAACAAAGAGAATTAGTGAAAGGCCTTTAATTCAAAGAACCATTAAAAAAAAAAAAACTCCTGGGTCATGGTAACATTTAATCCAGTGCATATTTCTTTTTTTTTTTTTTTAAAGATTTTTATTTATTTATTTGACAGAGAGAGACACAGCGAGAGAGGGAACACAAGCAGGGGGAGTGGGAGAGGGAGAAGCAGGCTCCCCGCAGAGCAGGGAGCCCGATGTGGGACTCGATCCCAGGACCCCGGGATCATGACCTGAGCCGAAGGCAGTCGCTCAACCGACTGAGCCACCCAGGCGCCCAATCCAGTGCATATTTCTGAGTGTCTGCGGCACACAGAAGTTAAGCAGTGGGAGAATGGATAGTTAGGGAGGCGTGGGAGACAGAGGGAAGGAAAAGCAGCCTGTTCCCTGTGAAGTCACTCTTTGGTGGGACTCCAATCTCCTTACAACTAGCTGGAATACACAGACTGTGGGGCGTGCTGCTCACACAAGGAGCCAGGACAGGGCAGGGGGGTGGGGGGGGGAAGGGGTCCGTTTCACTAGCCTGCTAGAAGGCAGAAAAGTCCACAGGCTGAGTGTGGGCTCTATCTTAGAGGTGATCTATTTTATTTTATTTTATTTTTTTAAAGATTTTATTTATTTATTTGAGAGAGAGAATGAGAGAGAGAGAGAGGATGGGGGGGAGGGTCAGAGGGAGAAGCAGACTCCCTGCTGAGCAGGGAGTCTGAGGCGGGACTCGATCCCGGGACTCCAGGATCATGACCTGAGCCGAAGGCAGTGGCTTAACCAACTGAGCCACCCAGGCGCCCCCAAGGTGATCTATTTTAAAGCAATGCCAGTGGGTGTGTGAACCAGATTTTGAAAGACTCGTTAAGAAATGACCAGTGCCTTGGGTTTTTTTTTTTTTTAAAGATTTTATTTATTTGTTTGAGAGAGAGAGAATGAGAGAGAGCAAGCACATGAGAGGGGGGAGGGTCAGAGGGAGAAGCAGACTCCCTGCCGAGCAGGGAGCCCGATGCGGGACTCGATCCCGGGACTCCAGGATCATGACCTGAGCCGAAGGCAGTCGCTTAACCAACTGAGCCACCCAGGCGCCCCAGTGCCTTGGGTTTTAATAGAGTATTTGGGACATCTGGGCTTTGAGGACTAGCCCACCATGTCTGCAAGGGAAAACAAGGATAACTACAAAAAACAGCACAGTAAACTGTATTATGTTCCTCCTGGCTGAAAATGGTTTCATATTCTAAATTGATTTTTTTTTAATGTAAGTGAGGGCTTTTGGTTCTAATAATTTAAAAGATCCTGAAAGATTTTCTAAATGTAAGCAGAATCAATAAGGTTTATCAGCTCCCTTTGCCCCTCCCCCAAATATTTGTTTCCTCTCTGCTGCATAATACAGAAATTGCAATACAGGCAGTATTCAATCCCTCACCCCTGGTGTTCAGGGATATGCATTTATGCCACGTCATCTGTATAGTACATTAACATCTGTAAGTAATTTCACATACATTATCTCATATGATTCTCATTTGGATCCTCATTCGGATTTCGTAGGCAAAGAAATGGAGACTGAGTGATGTATTGGGATGGCCCACAGTCACAGAAGACCAGTTCTAACACATGTGAAACCAAGTCAAGTCTGAATCTTGTTCTCTTTCAGCTGCCCAGTGGTGCTGAACTTCAAACACTCACATTATGGCAGGCAGGCAACACTGTGCCGGCTTTCCAGTGTGTTTCATCCCATCCTGAATTCCAGAATTCACTTTCTAACTTCGGGCCGCCAGGCTGCCCCCACCCCGCAGCACACCTCGGCACGCCAGCCTTGCAGCTAGCTCTGTGATCCACTGGCATTGGTACTACAAGTCAGAGGCTCCTAGGACTGGTCTTTACTGTCCAGTCCCAAATGTGAACTCCACATACCCTGACGGTCTGCTGAGTTAGATTAATGGCTCCTTCAGGATTGTGCCTTGGCTTGAGAAAACGCCCTGCCCACTGGCTTCACATGCAAACACAGCATTGCTACCCAAGCATATTCCTGCGCACGCTGCACTGTCACCGACATTCATACCCCACTTCCCGCAGGCGCAGAGAGCGCTACCAGTGAGACCCCGGCCCCGGATTTCCTCCTCTGCTCCCTGCTGGCCCTTCCGGCTGTGTCGACATGCTCACTCGGCTTCTTTCCTGTTCAACAGCATTCTCTGCCGAAAGGTCTCAAGAAACATAAAACAAAGTCCTCTGTGGCACACAGGTTCGAAAATGCTTCACTATTTGGTGCTCAGAGACACCATTTACAGTTGTGAGGGGGTTAAAAATGCTATGGGTAGTGGTTCCCCTGAAGAACAGTCGGTAACAAAATGTAACCGCTAACTGTTGTTCTGCTTCTATGGAAAATCAGAGTTGACTTAAGTCATCCTGTCTTGAAATATCTTTTCTAGACACAAACCATTGTACTAGTTTCCTATATACTAGATAGAGAAAACCCTAAGAACTCCACAAGAAAACAATTAAAACTAATCAATAAGTTCAGAGGTATATTAATTTCCTAGGGCTAATCACTTTGCCTCTAAAGTCAATAGGACAATGGTGAAAACATGAAGCCAACACAAGCACGTGGCTCATTAATCAGTCAACCTCTTCTTTGTCTACACAATGCCAGAGAACCAAATCAATTTTTTTCACTGCAGTTACCCACATTGACAAGTTGTCTCTATTTGCTTTAGGATGGAATACTCAACTCACATTTTATTTCTGTTTGATCCCTAGGTCAAGTAGCAACAGAGAATTTAAAGCTGCAGCTTAAAATCAAATTATGGTTTTTAATGCCCTAAAGGTTAAATAATTTTAAAGTTATCCAATGAAAAGAAACCTTTTTTCCTCTACAGGATATAGATACATCATTTTTCCAGAGTGGAAAGGTATTTTCCCCTCTAATACGGTGAAGAACAGGATTTCAAGGACAATTGTGCTTAAAAAAATTTTTTTTTTCAAGATTTATTTATTTGAGAGAGATAAAGAGACAGCGAGAGAGAGCATGAGCGGGGGCGGGGGGTGGGGAGGCCGAGGGAGAGGGAGAGAGAATCCTTAAGCAGCGCAGAGCCCAATTCAGGGCTCGATCCCAGGATGCAGAGGTTATGACCTGAGCCAAAATCAAGAGTCCAGCGCTCAACTGACTAAGCCACCTAGGCGCCACCATGCTTAAAAATGTTATGTAAAAATATAGAAATTAAAATATGTCTTTAGAGCAAGTTCTGCAAATGTTGCCCATGTCTTTAATTTCTGATAGCTTGTGTCTAATCCCCTCTCTGTTCTCATATTCCTATGGTTGCCCTTCTGTGTGACTCCTCTAATTTCTTTTGCCTCAATCCCTCTCTTTATGTCCTCCTTTGTACCTTCATAGAGGACCTCACTCTCATGTTCTCTCTTTTTATGGACCACATTAGAGAAGAGAAGTCAATTTATTACTTTCATATTATTGTTTAATTTCATGTCTTTTATTACTTTTTATTTTATTTACTTATTTATTTATTTATATATTTTTTTAAAGATTTTATTTATTTATTTGAGACAGAGAGAATGAGAGAGACAGAGAGCACATGAGAGGGGGGAGGGTCAGAGGGAGAAGCAGGCTCCCCGCCGAGCAGGGAGCCTGATGCGGGACTCGATCCCGGGACTCCAGGATCATGACCTGAGTCGAAGGCAGTCGCTTAACCAACTGACCCACTCAGGCGCCCTCATGTCTTTTATTACTTTTTAAAAAGCAAGAATTTTTAAAAATGCTTTCCTAATGTTTCAAAAAAATCCTTAAGCTGCTTTCACATCACACGATCTTCGGTCGGCTCCCCGCCCTCTGTTGATTATGGGTCACTGGCTCTACTACAAAGGTCCTCTAGGTTCAGTGTAGACAAACACCTCCAAAAAAGTATCCTGAAAACCAAATATCTTCAACACTTGCCTACTGTGTTATGTAGACTAAATGTGCATGAGCTTTTCTGCAAATGTGATGTTTCAGATATTTTCAATGTATGTAAAGTTTAAAGGAATCTGCAGATGTTTTGTTTTTCAAGATTTAAACATTATTTATAAGTGGCTGATTTAACAAAACACTGTAAAAATTAATTCTTTTGAGAAAATTGCTTCCTTTATGGATTTTCAAACACTCCTCGCATATTTTATGTAATCAATTCTTAACTGCCAAACACAGTATCGAATGAAAATGTTACTGAAAAGAAAACTGAAAACTCGAAGGTGTTATTTGCTTATTATATCTAAATTGTGTATATGCAAAAGTGGACTTTTGTGCCAGCCCATTATCCTATGGCAGCATTTCTTAAACTATGTTCAGTGGAATAGAGGTTGAAGAAATATTAATAGATGTTATTGTATATTAAGTATTTAGAATTCACAAGAGCAACAAGGCCTCATTGCTCTCAAATTGTTGGAATTAGGCAAAAAGTTTGTAATCCTCACATTTTGCAACACTCTGTTGCTTTCAAATTAGAATACTTCAAAACCTTAATTATTCCATTTTTGGATTACTTACTGATTTTCATAAGAAACCCAATACTGTTGTAAGTGTTTATTTTTTCTTTGGATTATTTGGTTATCTCTGGCAGTATTTAATTCCTTGGTGTACTCATTTTTGTGGTCTATTTTAACCCAAGTGTTTCGCTCATTTCTTGAGCTTCTATTAGTAATCCGCGAGTACATTCATTCTTTAAACATTCAGAAGATCTTTGTTGCCTTTCTGCTATGTGTCAGGCACTATTCTAGGCACTCAGGATGCAACAATGACAAGCAAGATCCCTGCCTTGTAGAGTTTTCATGCTAGCAGGGGGAGAAAGACAATAAATAATAAACATACTAAAACAAATAACCTAGTTTATTAGAAGATAATCTATGCCATGAAAAATAAATAGTAAGGCAAGGAGGATTGAGAGTGGGAAGGGGGTGGGTTGTAGTAATAATTAGGGAATTAATGAATCTTTGAACACTACATCAAAAACTAATGATGTACTATATGTTGGCTAACTGAACATTAAAAAAAAAAAAAAGATTGGGGCAATGACTTAAAGGAGGTGAGAGTCATCCAAGAGGATACATGGAGAAAGAATGTTCAGGGCAGCAGACAGAACTCAATCCCTAAGTCATGATCATTCTTGGCATATTAGAGGAACAGCAAGGAGGCCAGAATGGTTGGAACAGAGTGATAACAGGGAAAAGTAGAAGATAAACTTGGAAATGTAATAAGGATTTGATAATGTAAAGTCTTGTGGACATTAGTAAGGACTGGCTTTTTCTCTGGGTATGAGAGAAACCGCTGCAGGGATCTGAGCAGAGAAGGGTCTGCCTTCAGTTTAAGACACTTTTCTGGCTGCTATGCTGGGATAGACTCTAGAGAACCAGAACAGAACCAGATACCAAGTAGAAAACTTCTTCGGTAACTCAGGGGGTTCAGATGGGGGTTGGAGGCTGCAGGTGGTGAGAAATGGTCAGATTCCAGATAAAATTTGAAAGTAGAGGCATGAAGACTTCCTGATGTACAGTGTGAGAGGACAGAGAAGGAGGGGGAGGATGGATTTTTTTTCATCAACTGTCATGGGGGAGGATACAGAAGCAGCAGGTTTGGATGCAGGCGAGGGGCGGGTAGGGGAGAAGGGATCAAGAGTTCAGTTTTGGACACGTTAAATATTAGTTGCTGATTAGACATCCAATGGAAATGCTGAGTATGTAATTAAAGTTCAGGGGACAGAGGTCTGGGTCAAAGTTATCTACATTTGAGAGTCAATAGCACAGGGGATTTTTAAGCCATAAGATGATGAGTTCACCAATAGACTGAATGTAGATAGAGAAGAGAAGAGAGAGGAGGGGAGGGAAGGGAGGGGAGGATTGAGCCCTGGATGACTGAAAGGTTAAGAGGTTGGAGAAAAGAGGATTAACCAGCAGAGTAGATCAAGAAGTGATCTATGGGGCAGGAGGAGGCCCAATAGAGTGTAGTTTCTTTGAGATTTAATGATGAGAGTGTCAAGGAGGTATGTATCAGTCACGATCCGATGAGGAGACTCAATTGAGAGGATTCAACGTACATATTTATCAAGTATGAAATTGTTAATCAGGTAACAAAAGGGTAAAAATAGGACTATAAGGAACTGAAAGAAAAAACTACAACCTCTAGGGCTGGGGAACCAAAGGAATGGTGTTTGAATTATTAAATAAGTTTAGAGGAAGGGTCTTACAGAGCTGTGCTCAGACTGCTGAGAAGCAGGTGTTGCTCAAGTGGTACTGGCGTTTCTGAGCTCAAAGAAGGGACCTCGTGGTCTGGGAACCTTTTCCTAATAAAAGGCTGCCAGCTATCTGGTGCTTATGTCTCTGAGGAGGCTATGATGAGGCAGTGTATTGGTTTCCCAGGACTGCCATACAAATTACCACAAACCTGGTGGCTTAAGACAACAGAAATTTATCCTCTCATGGTCTGAAGGCTTGAAGCTGAAATCAAGGGGTCAGCAGGGACATGCTCCCTGTGAAGGCTCTGAGGGGGATCTATTGCATGCCTCTCTCCTAATTTCTGGTGGTTGTCAGGAATCCTTAGCATTCCTTGGCCTTGAAGACACATCATTCCAATCCCAGCCTCCATCTTCACATGGCCTTCTTATAAAGAAACCAGTCATTGGGTTTAGGGCCAATTGAGTAAAACCTCATCTTAACTAATTACATCTGCAAAAACTCTATTTTCAAATAAGGTCACATACTGAGGTTCTGGCAAGACATGAATTTTGAAGGGACACTATTCAATCCAGTACAGGCAGGTCCTGCAAGTATTGGAACAACTACAAACTGGAATAATATGTGGCAACAGAAAGGAACTGTCACTTCTGGAGTGAAGATGTTTTTCTAAGCTATGACACTCATGAGAACCACATGTAGACAGGAAGCCAATGGGAAGTGACTGAGAAGGAGCAAGCCCGTTCTTCCTCCTCCAGACTCTCAGTCTCCTCTAGCATCTCCTACAGGCAGACCTATCATGGAGCCATCTCAAGAAATCTAGTTTGTAGTACCATCACTATCAATACAAACAGAATATAGAAAGGTGGTCTTGGAGCTGAGAGACAGTATCTTAACAATTAGCATAAGGAGGTAATGATCAACCATGTCAAAAAAGTTGCTGATAGGGTGCCTGGGTGGCTCAGTTGGTTAAGCAACTGCCTTCGGCTCAGGTCATGATCCTGGAGTCCCGGGATGGAGTCCCGCATTGGGCTCCCTGCTTGGCAGGGAGTCTGCTTCTCCCTCTGACCCTAACCCTTCTCATGTGCTCTCTCTCATTCTCTCTCTCTCAAATAAATAAATAAATAAAATCTTTAAAAAAAAAGTTGTTGACAGGTAACAAAAGATGATAATTGATAATTGTCCACTGGATTTAGCTTCAATTGTTCCATGATCAAATAAGTTCAAGGAGTGCTGTTCTAGAGCTTTTTGTTGGACTGGCCAGGCATTTCAGCACTTTGGCCAGCTCCTTTTCAAAAGGGTTCAGCTGATTATGACCAATATAATTAGAGGAGGTCATCTACAAAAGGCTCACAGTGCTACCCACAGCCACCAAATATCCTGTCACTGTCCTCTGCCAAAATGTATTTCGACATTTGCACATGAGTTAAAGTCACCTTGGAAATGAACATATTCCTAGAGTTGTCCATAAACTACATAAGGGGCCTGTCAAGTAAAATCAGGCAACAGACCTACAATAAAATGAAAATTCAGCTCCCCTCCTCTTTACTCCACTTCTGTAATTTCAGTAAAAAGTCCATGGATGATTGGAAGCAGGTGTTCATATTCCCTTAATCTATTTCTTTGGAGGGTGACAGAGCAAGTCCAAGTAGTTGAAAGAAATTATTTTGTCAGAATGGCTAGTATCAAAAGGACAAGAAATAACAAGTGTTGCTGAGGATGTAGAGAAAAGGAAGCCCTTGTGCAGTGTTGGTGGGAATGTAAATTGGTGCAGCCACTATGAAAAACAGTATGGAGGTTCCTCAAAAAATTAAAAATAGAAATACCATATGATTCAGTAATTCCACTTCTGGATACTTATCCAAAGAAAATGAAAACATTAATTTGAAAAAATATATGCATCCTTATGTTTATTGCAGCATTATTTACAATAGGCAAAATATGGAAGAACGTATAGACAGTCCATCGATAGATGAATGGATATAGATATATATAGATATATAGTATATATATATATGAATGGATACACATATATGTATACATACACACACACACACACAATTGAATATTACTCAGCCTAAAAAGAATGAAATCTTGCCATTCACAAAAATATGGATGAACCTAGAAAGTATTATATTAAATAAAAGAAGTCAGAGAAAGACAAATACCATGTAATTTCACTTATATGTGAAACAGACTCATAAATACAAAGAACAAACTGGTGGTTACCTAAGGGAAAGGGGGTGGAGGGGATGAGTGAAATAGGTGAAGGAGATTAAAATATACAAACTTCCATTTGTACAATAAATCACAGGGGTGAGAAGTATAGCACAGGGAATTTCGTCAATAATATTGTAGTAAGTTTGTATCGTGACAGATGGTAACTACACTTATCATCGTGAGCATTTCATAACGTATATAATTGTTGAGTTACTACGTTGTAGACAGGAAAATAAGAAATTGTTTTGGTAAATCCAGAGCAAACTCAATGCACATTTTGGAGACCTAGTGGCATCCTTAATACCTCACTCATTATTTTGGAGGTATTTTCTGTTCTCCTTTAAATTAAAATTTATAAAACTTGCTGATGTCCTGAATATTTAAAAAATATACAATACAAAATAAAAACAATGAGGAGACAATATAAAAATAGTATTGAACTATGAACGAGAAGCTTGGATTTCAAGACTACCTTTGTCGCTAACTAGTTTATAGTTAGGCAAGTGTTTTAACAGCTTTGATCTATTTTCTTCAACTATTAATTAAAAATCTGGCATAAAAGATCTTTAAAAAACTGTCAGATTTTGACTTGTATTACCTATTAGAAGTCACATGTATGGTTATCAGGGTTACTATGCAATTACTATGAATTTTGATAGTGGAATTAGTTGAAGATTTTACTTCAATATCTAAATCACTCCTTTTGTGCTCTATAAAAGGGTTTGCATTTTTCACGGAAAAGTGACAGTGCTGAGCAAATGTACAAACTAATAGGAAACTAAGACACTGAAAGTCACATTTGCAATTGTGTTTCACTATCACTTGTTATTTGACATCAATATGCTTTCTTCTTTCTTAGGAATTAACCAGTTAGTATGTCTAAAATAGATAGTAAAACAGAACCAGAAAGCATTTAGTGTACATCTGCTTGTGTCTAAAACTGATGAAAGGGGATAACAATATGATGAATGCAGCTAATAATTCAGTGTAGGATGGGCCACTAGTGTAACTGAGCTCTAGGAGGACAGGCAGAGTCCTGACTTCTTTGTGCTGGGTTTCTATATGTTCAGCAATTTGACTTTTTATATTTGTGATTCATTTTTCAGATTACAAAACCATCCAGCAGAACTTCCTCTACACTGTGCTAAATGCAGAAGATGTGGGGAAGTTTCATCTAACTGGAATTCCTCTAGAACATATTTCTAATCAAATAAGTTTAGAAACAGCAACCTTGGGTATTACTTAAATATCTTAATTTGGAATAGTATGTTGCTTGCTGATAAGTATACAAAAAAAATCACTACATTTGGTAAAACTTGAAAATAATCGAAAGGGGGAAGAAGGACTTCTGGTACATTCTGTTTAGGGTGTGTGTGTCTGTGTGTGTGTGTCTGTGTGTGTGTGTGTGTTTAAAGTAACGATTTCCATTTGGTCATGTAAGTTACCAACCTGCAATGTAAGGTTATACTACAAGTCATATTCTCATTTAATATCTGAAGCAGAAAAATATTTTCATTAAAATTACTTTAAGAGAAACTTCTCACAATAACCCATTCATTTTCTTTTGTGTGTGTGTGAAGAATACAGCTATTTCCTTCAAGCGTTCTAACACTAAAGAGAGGCAGTGAATGGTCTTATCTGACTTTGGCTGCACAGATCTCATCAAGAAATGTAGAGTGAATTTTTTTCACTCTTTTTATTGGAAAAAAACCATTTAATTACTATGACTCAACAGATCTTCATTTTAGTGTCTCAATACTTGAGTGTCTAGCCATCATATGAACAATCAGGTGTTTTGTGTTACCAACAATCCAAGTTCCCAAACTGGCCAGTGACTTTCAAAGGTTTCTCCTTGAGCCTTGCTTCTCAAAGACTGGCCCAGCAGTATTGACATTATTTGGGAACTTGTTAGAAAGACAGAACTCAAGGGTTCCTGTGTGGCTCAGTCATTAAGCATCTGCCTTCAGCTCGGGTCATGATCCCAGGGCCCTGGGATCGAGCCCTGCATCAGGCTCCCTGCTCGGCGGGAAGCCTGCTTCTCCCTCTCCCACTCCCCCTGCTTGTATTCCCTCTCTTGCTGTGTCTGTCTCTGTCAAATAAATAAATAAAATCTTAAAAAAAAAAAAAGAAATACAGAACTCAGGTCCCATCCCAGACATACTGAATCAGAATTTGCATTTTAACAAGATCCTAAGGTGATTTGCATGCATGGTAAAATTTGAGAAGTATCAACTCATATGCATTTGCATTCTAACATGAGTAGAAAAAAAAAGAGCAGAATTATAGGTGTTGACCAGGGATCATAGCTGACTATGCTCATGGCAGTGTGCCATGCAATTCATGAAGAAAACGGATGAAGAACTGCTTACACATTTTTAACCATCGTAAGCGTGAATATGAATGATTATTGAATATCTGTATAATACACCTGTGGATCACCATATATTCCACATTCCTGGGACAGTCCTAGTTTATACCTGATATCCTAGAATAATTATTAATCGTACCCCACCGCCTTTTAAACTAAAAAAGTCCTCATTTGGACAATAAATTATCTGTTGGCCCTAATCATAACCTGCTTCCCAAAAAGATTTAATTGTAAGGATAGGGTATTCAGGCTTCACTAGTCACCAAATTCTGCTCCTGTGAAACACTGGTGAACTGGACGGAGACATTCCACTATTAAAACAGCAAGGCAACTGCTTTTCGTTTCACAGAAGAAAAACAAGTAGTGGTTGTAATCTTCTCATTTTAACTTTTTGTTTACTAAGTTTTTCTTATACCACTAGTATTTAATATGGCTTATCATTACTAGAATCTGGTATAGGGTCTGACTTAGAACAAACCTACATGTTTATTTATTTTAAGCTTAACATATCAATATGTTTACAGTGTTGCAGAAAGAGCACCATGACTTCTGACTAACAGAACTGTTTGGTGAATCACAACTTTAGTCTCCCATGATTGAAAACACCACAAATTTCCTATCTGCATGCACTAAATGGACAATAGGCACACTGTGAGTACATTAAAAACCCAGATAAAGAACAAGGAAACTGGATATCATCATTCAGTGGCATGAGTGAGCCTGTGGAAGCAAAGAAATGCAAGGAGAAAGGTGGAAAGGTACTCTATTCCAGGTAAACAGGTAAAATGTAAGAAACTGCCATTCCCTGGCTGTGGTGCAGAGGAGTTGGCTCTGGAGAAGTCAATTCTGCCCATTTGATCAGAGCAGGACAGTCCCTAGTGGAGTCAGAGTCAATCACCAGGAGCTAGAGTCCATTCAGAAAGCAATGGGGGAGGGGGGTGGTGCTGGGAGAAGAGTCAGCTACTGAAGACTGCGATAGGGGTTACCAAGGCAGGGAAACCAAGTCAGAAACAAATCTAGATGATGTGAAAATAAGTAACCTGGAGAGGCAACACATTAAATCCTTTTAAAATCTTTTGTTAAGGTATAATTTACATGCAATAAAATTCACCCTTTTTGGTGTATGATTCTACAAGTTTGGCAAACATCAACACATCACAGTCAGGATATAGAACGGTTTCCCTCACCCCCAAAATTCCCCAGGCCCATCTGCCATCAACCCTTCCCCTGACTCCAGGCCTGGCAACATTCTTTTTATTCTTTTTTTTTTTTTTCTATTTCCAGAAGGCCATGGAAATAGAATCATTCAGTATGTAGTTTCTGTATCTGGCTGCTTTCACTTAGCATAATGCATTTAAGATTAATCCTTGTTGCATTTATCAGTAGTTTGTTCCTTTTTTTATTATTGAGTAGAATTCCATTGTCTAAATGAACCACAATTTGTTTATTCATTCATCAGCTGAAAGACATTTGGGATGCTTCCAACTTTTGGAGAAATGAATAAGGCCCATATAAATATTCACATATAGGTTTTTGTGTAAACATTGGTTTTTACTTCACTTGGGCAAATATCTATGATCAGGATCAATGGACCATATGATGAATAGTTGTTAAACTTTATAAGAGATTGCCAGAGTGTTTTACGAAGTACCATTTTGCATTTCCACCAGCAATGTATAACAGTTCCAGTGTTCCACATATTTGTCAGCCTTTGGTATTGTCAGTTTGTTTTTTTTATTTTATTACTCTAGTGGGAGTAATCCTCAATTCATCCCTGTTTTACTCTCCCATAAATGAAAACACTATACAATAAATTCCCATCTAGATGAGTAAAATGGACAACAAACACACTTGTAGCTTTAATTTGCATTGCCCTAATGAGGAATGATGTTGAGCATCTTTTCTTGTGCTCATTTGCCATTCATATATCTTCTTTGATGAAGTGTCTATTCAAATATCTTGTCCGTTTTTTCCAGGTTGTTTTCTACTTTGTGAGTTTTGAGACTTATTTTCATATTATGCAGTCAAGTTCCTTATTGAATAAAGATTTTGCAAATAATTTCTCTCAGTCTTTGGTTTGATTTTCACTTTCTTACCAGTGTCTAAACACAAAGTCTTAATTTTGACAAAGTCATATTTGTCAAGTTCTTCTCTTATGTATCATGCTTTTGATTTCATATTTAAGAAATATTTTCCTAACCCCAAATCACAAGTATTTTCTCTTACATTTTCTTCCAGGAGACTTATACTATTACGTTTTACAATTATTTCTATGATTCACTTGGAGTTAATTTTTGCATACAGTGTAAACGTATAGATTAAGAATTTTTTTGGTTTTGGGGGAGCTGTCTTTTTGTTTGTTTTGTTTTTATTTGTTTTGTGTTTTGCTTTTGGATATCCAAAGACTTAAGTACCATTTGTTAAAAAGACTGTTCTTTCTCCATTGAATTGCCTCTGTACCTTTTCCAAAAATCGATTGGTCATACACATACGGGTCTATTTCTAGAATCTTTATTCTCTTCCATCTTCCATACATCTATCCTCTTGCCAATATGACACTGTTTTGATTCCTGTAGCTTTAGAGTCAATTCTGAAGTCAAGTAATGTGAATCCTCCAGCTCGCTTCTCTTTCAAAGTTCTGACTATCCTGCTACCCTAGTTCTCTGTCTTTCCATATACATTTTAGAGTCAGCTTGTTGATTCATCCATATTTTTTTTTAAAGATTTTATTTATTTATTTGAGACAGAGAGAATGAGATACAGAGAGCATGAGAGGGAGGAGGGTCAGAGGGAGAAGCAGACTCCCCGCCGAGCAGGGAGCCCGATGCGGGACTCAATCCAGGGACTCCAGGATCATGACCTGAGCTGAAGGCAGTCGCCCAACCAACTGAGCCACCCAGGCGCCCCATCCATATTTTTAAAAATCACCTGGAATTTTGATTGGGATGCACTGAATCTATAGATTAGTTTAAGGGAAATTGATATCTTTATAATACTGAGTGTTCCACAATCTTCTATGAACACAGGATAGCTCTCCATTTATTTAGATCTTTGATTTCCTTCATCAGTGCTTTGCCGTTTTCAACATAAAAATATTGCACATTTTGTTAGATTCGTAATTTCTTTTTGTGTGCTACTAAAATTGGTAATTTTTAAAAAAATTTGAATTCCAACTATTTATTGCTAGGACCTAAGAATATGACTGACTTTTGTATATTAGTTTTAGTAACTTTTTGTGTGGATTCTTTGGCACTTTCCAACTATGTGACTATATAATCTGTTAGTAAAGACAGTTGTGTTTTTTTTCCTTTCAATCTGCAAGACTTTGGCTTCTTTTTCTTGCTTTACTGCATTGGTTATAGTTTCTAATATAATTTTGAATAGGAATGGTTAAAGTAGAAATCCTTGCCTAGTTCCCAGTATTAAGGGGAAAGCATTCAACCATCATTAAATATTATTTTAGCTATAAGGTTTTTGTAGATGCCCTTTATAAGAAGTTCCCTTTTACTCTGACTCTGCTGAGTTTGTTAAAAATCATAAATGAGTGCTAAATTTTATCACATGGATTTTCTGCATCTATTAGACTGTTGATAGGATAAATTACATTGATTGATTTTCAAATGTTGAAACAGCTTTGCATTCCTAGGATAAAGTTGGTTATTATGTATTATGCTTTTTATAAATTTCTGGATTCAATTTGCTAGTATTGTGTTGAAGATATTTTCACCTCTGATCATGAAGGATATTGGTTGGAGCTCTTTTCTTGTAACATCTTTGTCTAGTTTTAGGAGTAGGGTAATTTTGCCCTCATAAAATGAGTTGGAAAGTGTATCCATCTTTGCTATATTCTGAAAGAGCTTATGTAGAATCAGTATTATTTCTTTCTTAAATGTTTCATAGAATTCACCAGAAAACACATTAAAATTTAATTGTACTAATCTCATAGAATTGTGAAGAATAAATGAGACAGTGTATGAAAATAGCCTAGCTACTATAGCAAACAGAACCCGAGCAATAGCAAATATGTGCCCATATTATTAGTCTATTAATCCAACTTAATGTAGGTAGTAAGTATATGAGCATGCACCTTCCAGTGAAGAGTATATGCCACAGGCTGGCATGCAAACTCAGCTCCGTTGGCCATAACTGATAATGTTAAAAGTCCAAGTTTTGAGGGAAAAAAAACTTTGGATTTCTTTGCTACAATTATTATGCTCCCATTTAAAATACATTGTGAAGAGCCATTAATATTTTAAAAGAATTTCAGCATTACACTATTTGAAACATTTGGTTTCATAATTGTTCTTTAAATGTCTATATGTGCAAGAAAAAACACGTTGTATTTACTCCCATCATAAAATTAGGAATGAGCTTAAAATTAGGAATGCTGGTGGGGCACCTGGGTGGCTCAGTCGCTTAAGCATCTGACTCTTGATTTCGGCTCAGGTCTTGGTCTCAGGGTCGTGAGATCGAGCCTCACGTCATCAGGCTCTGTGCTGGGCATAAAGCCTGCTTAAGATTCTCTCTCTCCCTTTCCCTGTGCTCCTCCCCACCACCCCTGCTCATGCTCTTTCTCTCAAAAAAAAAAAAACTTAGGAATGCAGGTAAATAATAGGACAAAATTCTTCTCTATGTCCACTTTGCATTTCAGTGATTACAAAAAACACACGAGGACTAAATGAATGGTAAATAATGAATCAAAGGTGCACTAATTTTAGAAATCCATTAAACAACATACTGAATATTTTAGCAGTTTCAATTATGCATTATTTTTTTATATATCCCTACATATTTTTTTATATATCCCTATATGGTTTTGCAGACTTACATTATAACACAGTGGGGGTGGAGGGAGGCAGTGAAGCATACCAAAAGCACTTGTATAACGGTCTAATGGAATATTAATGAATCAAACAAATGAAAAACAAAATCTATATCTTTCAAATGCTGACTTCATTCACTATGAACAGACAGGACTTAAGCCTTGGCAATTCTAGGCTGGTGATCATAACAGAAGTACATTAATGAAAGAGAATGCTAAAGTCAGGGTCTTGTTTCCTGTTGGATAAATAATGAATATTTATTGAACGCCTCTCAGCAAGGCTACATGTAAACTGTCTAAGTCAAACAAGTATCTGTAATGCTCTTACAGAGCTCCACAAAATACGTAGATTCTCTCGGTATATGGAGAGAACCTGGGTTTTGAAGCCCCACAGGTATAAATCCACTATTTAGAGTTCTGTGACCTTGAGCAAGTAACATAGGCTCTTTCTGCACCAGCCCTTTAATTTCTAAAATGCATTACTACCTACTGATGCCCCCCACAAATATTTCTTGATTATGCTAGACCCTGTGTCACCTGCTGGGTCCACGAGGACGAACCTTCAAGAGCCCAGACAAAGAAATGAGCATTCACCAAACAGAGTAACAAGGGTTATCACTGTACAAGAAGAAGGTGCACCAGTTGCACATTGGAATGCTGTCTAAATTGGGACCTGGGAAAATTGGGTAGGACTCCCTTAAGGAAACTACTGTCAGGTAAATTCTGAAGGATGAATGGAAGTTAACTAGGTGAGCTCTGGAGTGAAGGATGAAGGGGAGAGCCTCCAGGCAGGCAGAAAGGCTCAGGGAAGGCAGAAAGAGAGTACAGTGCCATCAAGACCCGAGGAAATTGGCTGTGGCCCTAGTAAGGAATTGATAATTGATCTTAAGGCAGTGTGGAGCCGGTGCTGATTTTTAAAATGAAAACAGACACCGTCTTTTTTGTTTTACAAACCAACGGTGTAGTGAAGAGGGACAAAACTGAAGGCCAAAGGCCCTGTTCAAAGCTGTTGCAAGAGATGATGGTGGCCTGGACTCGGGTGTGATAAAAACTAAGAACAGGTGCCTAGAAGCACAGCTGGTGTGTGCTAGGAACCCAGCCCCTGTTAGATGCCTTGTTTCTTCTTCTCTTGTAATCAGTGCCACTGTTTTAAAAGGAATTGTCCAAATGTCCCAGTAGCCATCCAAGTAAAACCTCTTTCCAAGGAATAATTTTACAAAGAAATGTTCTTCATAACAGATACTTTCATATGTCAGCAGGGAAGAAATATATTCTATTTTACCTCTCTATTTTTGGTCACCTAGCAATGAGATTGCTATAAAGTGTTGATGTGAATGCAATTTCGTTGCAACAAAATTGTTTCAATGTCTTAGTTAATTACAGTAAGTTTTATCACTAATATTAGCAGCCTCTCTAGTCACTGAAGATCACATTAACTGTTTTACTGTCTTCATCGAGTTTAAGATTTTAAGATGTTACATATTTATTTTAATTGAGAGAGAGAGAGAGAGCGTGCATGCATGCGTGAGCAGGGGGAAGAGCAGCAGGAGAGGGAGAGAGAGAATATCAAGCAGACTCTATGCTAAGCGCAGAGCCAGATGCGGGGCTGGATCTCAAGACTCTGAGATTGAAATCAAGAGTCCGATGCTTAACCAACTGAGCCACCCAGGTGCCCCTAAGCACTATTTTAAAATTATTTCGATAGTTTCATATTATTTGTTTATCATTTGTCCCTTCCCCCTCTAGAATGTAATCTCCATGAGAACAGGGACTTTATCTGTCTTGTTCTCTGTTCTACCTCCAGCAGCTGGAGCAGTGCCGAGGGCTTAATAGGGGCACAATAAATATGTGTGGGCTAACTGCTTCACAGAATGAATGAAGAATGGGGGGCCATCTATGTGAAGTAACTGAAATTAGCCACTCCTAACTGGCATCTTTACCTCAATGCTCTCCCTACCCTAAGCCATTGCACACTTGGTTTCAAATTTATCTCCCTGCTCAAACTGAGTCCAAACTGCCGTACTTGACCTTCAAGGATTCCTACCCACCCCAGCAGCTCCATCTCCCACCACTGCCAAGTTCTAGAGCTCACACGGCTTCTCGCCCCGTCATCAACAGGATAACTTGCACTTCCCCAGCTGTCCCAGTATGCTCCACGTCTGCCTCAAATCTCCTGCATCTCCCTCCCTGTCTGAAAAAAGTCCCATCTGCCCTTTAAGGCTCACCTCAAAAGTGACTGCTTTTGAAGTTTCTCTTTATATTTTAGGTCAGTGGTTCTCAGCTGGGGGCAATCTTGCACATTCTCTACTACCCTAGGGACATTTGGCAACATTCAGAGACATTTTTGGATGTGATGACTGGAGGGGAAAATACTACTGGTCTCTGGTGGGTATCAGTCAGGGATGCTGTTAACTCCTACAATGCACAGCACAGCCCCCGAAAACAAAGAATTATCTGTCCCAAACGTCAATAGTACTGGGATTGAGAAGCCCTTTAGGAAATGTCCCCATGCCGCCTTCAAACCACTGCAGAGTTTTGGACTGCTTATACTGAACATCCACTCTTTGTTGGACAATATTTATATATAACTCATCTGAGCCCTCCCTCACAGGTCTGTGTGCTTGAGATCACAGGCTGAATCCTACCCAGCTCATTTTTCCTAATGATCATAGCATCTCCCTTGCACAAGGGAGATGATCAATTTGTTTACTGAAATGGAATTGAAATTTTTATTTCATTTAAAAAAAATATTTCAGTTATGTACTCAAGTCTATTTTCTCCTGTGTCCTATTAAGAAGGAAAGGAAGGCACCATCTTGTGCAGTGAACCTTTAAACCCTTAAGATGTATTCTGCTACCTTTTATGCTCTCATAGGAAAGAGTGTCTATTTAGGGCAATAACTGGTGCTATACTGGATTAACTGTAGTTTGGAGGCTAGTTTTCACCACATACTGTGAAGCTGTATTTTTTCATTTAACATACCTATAGCTTTTGAGCTAATAAACAAGTAAATAAACAGCCAACCTTGAACCTTAGCTGAGATAAAAGGTGGCTTTACACATGTCAGGACTAAGTAATACATGTCATGATTCATCTAAAGTTCCTCCTTTTTTTATAATCCTAATACTTAACAAAGTTAATAAATATTTGCTAATTTTATAATCCATCAACATTATAAATATTCTCTGAGCATTTTACAAATAAAATATTCTGGCCATTTTGCTGACAGGGCTGTACATGCAGAGGCTTTTGGCACACTTACAAAATTCAACTAAGAGTGAAAATCCACATCTGGGGGCGCCTGGGTGGCTCAGTCGTTAAGAGTCTGCCTTCAGCTCAGGTCATGATCCCAGGGTCCTGGGATCGAGCCCCGCATCGGGCTCCCTGCTCCTCAGGAGGCCTGCTTCTCCCTCTCCCACTCCCCCTGCTTGTGTTCCCTCTCTCATGTGTCTCTCTCTGTCAAATAAATAAAATCTTTAAAAAAAATCTACATCTGACTATCAACTTGTAACTTCATCTCTTCTGAGACGTAAGAAAGTGATTAGCCTAAGGAATATACAGACACAGACATACGCTAGAATTAAGTTTCAAATTTTGAATGAAAAATTCAGCTTGGCGAAAAGAAGGAAAATCTGATCTGATCAGATGAGATCATCATAAATCCCTTCATCATGACTAAAAGGTAGGCTGAACCCTCATGACTATAAACCCAAATGGCCTTCAGGCTGAGGACACGTGCAGTGGGTCACCTGAGAAGCTGTTACACTGAGAAGCTAGGCATCCTGATTCCCAGTGCTGTCAGTCAGGGACAGTGAAAACTGTTATGAAAGAGTTTTGTGTTGTCATATGTCAGCCAGACCAAAAAATCAATGGTTAGTTATATTTCAAGGGAAGGAGGAAACCCCTCCAAGCAGAAAAACACAATGCAATCAGAAGCCCGTGAGAAGCACTTAACATTGTCATGGTTTCCTGAGTGAAGATGTCACAAACCATCACTACCAGCAGAGGGAATGAAGACAACACACACACACACACACAGAGTATCCCAACAAACACATACATACCAGCAAAGGAAAGCACTAATATGGCCAGGAGGAGGTGCAGAAGTAACTTCAAAAGCATCACTGGGGGAAAAAAAAAAAAGCGCATCACTGGGAGCCCCAAGAGCTCAGGGTCACACTTTGTTGCACTTTAATTTTAGGCAAAGATAGTTCATCACATGATTTTTTAAATTTTGCATTACCCTATTTCAAAATCATTTACTGAGGAAAAAAATTTCTAAGCCAACGATCGGACATAGCATGAACTCTTATTTTCCATCTTATTTAGGAACTTTAACTTTTTTTTATTTTTTAGGAGCTTTATTAAATGTAATATGATGTTACACCAAATGTCTGATGTGGTCGTCAACATAGCAACTGTGTAACATGGTAATAATAAGGGTGTGCATAATGTCAAAAAGTTGGGAGTAAATGAGTAAGTTGTCTATTGCAAAATATCCCTTTAACTTTGGCTCAGGTCTCGTCAATGTATCATTTAGGCAGAGCTCAAATGACTCCAAATCTTCCACAGCCAGTAGGTTTCATTGGTGTCACCATTAAAGAAGAATCATTTCATTCTCCTGATGTTAAATAAAGCTGGATGTATAAGATGGCCTATATTCCTGTCTCACATTCAATGATAGTGATCACTGGCTTTTCTCCTCAGGCTTGCTGGGAAGTGGATATTAACCTTTACGGGTTTGGATTTTTTTTTTTTTATTCACTGCCTTTGAATATAATCAAGACTTCTTGTGCACACACATCTATATCCCAAAAGGCAGGCATGATCATTACATATTCAGGTTCAGAGTAATGAATGTTTGGAGCTCTGCCCCAGTAACCATGTCTGCTGCACACCATAGATAAAGGGTGTGATGCCCTTGTCAATACTCCCAACTTTGGATTAAAAGGCACACAAACTGGATATATTATTCAGTCCTGGGTCACTCCTTCAATGTCTCCCTTTTGAATTAACCTTGCATCAGTTTCGTTGATAAGAAAAATATTCTTATCCTTGAACTACAGACCAAGACAGGTCATCAACCTTTCATTCCCTGTTTTGTCATTCTCTTGTGGAAGCAAGTCAGATGGCTCCCACCCTCGTACACAGAAGATGGGCAGGGGAATCATAGGAGACATTGTCTGGCAGTGAACTCAGAGAATGACAAGAAATTATTATTTGAAAAGCAGGGTTAGAAAGAAACCACCAGATTCCTACTGGGTATCTCCCCCATTTGTTAGAGCAGCCATCTTTGAAAATGTCTGTTTCTTCACTCCTCTAAGCTTCCCGTGTCCTTTGCAGTCACTAACCAAGATTAGAGCAGCACAGTAAAAGCTCATGCCTTCACAGCTCAAGTCTCCTTGGAAGTAGAATTACAATAAAGGCTTGTATGTTTTCTAGAGACACACTATTTCTGTAAACAAGCCCAGCTCCTACACTACCCCCTTTACAACTATCGCTAGAGAGAGAGTAATGTGGCAATCTTCACAGAAAGAGCATGCTCCCTTCAGAGACAATGCCAAAATGGAAGAGCGCTCCCTGTGTTATGACTTGCCCCTTGTCATTCCCAAATATAAATGGGCTTACTACACATGGTATTAAAATGTACACAATTTAGAACAGTCCAACAACATCTAGTAATAACATATATTTTGCAATGCCTTATTAAATAGTTTTTATAAATAAAATAACCCGGCTCAGTTGGTTGAGTGACTGCCTTCGGCTCAGGTCATGATCCTGGAGTCCCAGGATCGAGGCCCACATCGGGCTCCCTGCTCAGCAGGAAGTCTGCTTCTCCCTCTGACCCTCCCCCCCCTCTCATGTGCTCTCTCTCTCTCTCTCTCTCATTCTCTCTCTCAAATAAATAAATAAAATCTTTTAAATAAATAAATAAATAAATAAATAAATAAAATAACCCACCTGCATACATAAACTTAAAATAACTATATAATGCCCTAATAGTGTCAAGGAGAAATAGAAAAAAATAATAAAATATGTTTTTAAATATGTAAATGTTCTGGTGTAACAAAAAAAAGATAAAATGAAGACATGAAATGCTTGCTTCTAAGTGTATAATCACCATGAATATAACAAACACCCATGGACACAAATAGAGGTGTGCTTATTAGCAACTTAAATATCACAATTAGTGTGTCTTACTGCTGGTGACATGACTGTTGGAAATGATGAGCAACTCTTGGTACGATTTTAAATGAAACAAAGTATAGTCTTCCCTTGATTGATTTATAAGTAGTTTCCCCCAAGGAAAATATATATAAAAACTAAGGAAAAAATACTTGTATTTCACAGAAAAAGTTCTAGACTTGGATTATCAGAAATGAAATTTTCACTTAAATGGATGTCTGATGGGACACGGGAAAGTTGTGCAGTGTGTGAGACAATGCTTTGTTATGTGGAACTGCCCTATGCGTTATACGTCTTTGGTCAGTGGAACATGGGCTGAAATGAAATGCATGGATTCTGAGCCTAGGCTTAAGAGGCATCACATGTTTCCACTCACCTTCCCTGTACTTCTGTCCTTTCCATGCAAAAAATATGAACTGGGTAGCCAATTATTCCAAGTAGGATTAAAGACCTGAATCGAACCTGTAATTTGGAGAAAACCTAGCAAAGCTCAATGTAAATCAGCCTGCCAATCCACAGATGCATGGGCAAAAAGAAATTGCTTTAGGTTACTAACTTTTGGGAGTAGCCAGTTAGGCACCATGAAGTAGCAATAAATGTCTGATGTATCAAATGAGATTTCCTCCCAACCTACCCCCCCCCCACCTCAGCATAAGGGAGGCAAGTATGGTTAAAGGAGGGATAGAAAAATCAATAAGAAATTCATTGAACATTTTATCAAAAACTAATGATGTACTGTACCTTGGCTGACTGAATTTAAATAAAAAAAAAAAGAAATTCATGATGTTTTACAGGGAATGGATGGATATTAGGAAAAGGAAGGAATGGGTGGGATTGAGGGAAAAGGTAGAAGTTAAGCAGCACTGTAAAAAACATGCAATGCTGAGTCACTAGCTATATGAGTTGCTGGGATATGGAAGAGCCCTCCAACAAACCATGCCAATGTGAATTTCATGAGCTTGCTCCCCCCAACAATCACCAAAGGATGGAATCTGCAAAGTCTGCCACAGTCTTGTAAAGGCAGGTAGGGATGTAATAAGAATTGAATATGGTTCATGGTCTTCACCAAATAAAACCCTTGTCATCAAAATTCAAATCATGGTTCATTTATCTGTTCAGATTATAAACACGTATACATTAAACAACCAGTAGATCCACAGCAAGCCCATGAGTATTTCATTTTTATCAACACCTTTGCTTTCAAAGAAATTGGAATCTTCTATAAACCTGGCTTCTATCATATAGATATTTGTGAAATTAATTAAATGTATCTGTCATTCTATCTAGTTACTAATGTTCTGATATTCTGAGGGCTGAGGCAATGGTAAATAAAAGAAATAATGGGTTTAAATATTTGCAAATAACCACAGGCAATGATTCCATGTTCCAATGAGATAGGAATGCATTTTAAATAATTCATATACATTTTTAATGATCTACAGAAAATGCTACATGACTCTGAAGTTTCTAGAATCTATACAAAAAACTGAACTAAGTATCCAAAGCAATGAAGAAAATACAATTAGATACAAGAATCACAAGAGTTCATAAAAAAAAACAAACCAGTGATCCTATAACTATGCAATAAACTTAACAACCTGAATAAAATTGACAAATTTCTTTTTTTTTTTAAACACTGCTTACCAAAACTGACATAAGAAGAAATAGAAACTCTGGAGCCTTTATCTATTAAAAAGAAATTATTTTGTAATGAATGAGAGGCTCAAAAGCATTGGATGAGATTCTATACACATTCATAGGAAATTTTAGCAAATCAGAAACAGAAGGAAACTTATCCAACCTGATAGAAGTGGAGGTCAAATGACAGAATTGCTCATGAGGGACTTAGACTCAGGTGGAACCCAGACAAGTGGAGAACAAATCAGGGACTGTTTTCTCACCCTCTGGCATCTTGTGGACTGAGAGTTTGGCCATCTGGAGACAGCATCCTGTCTGGGCACATTCATGACGTTCTCACGTCCATCAGCAGCGATAAGACTCGGCCAAGCAGTTTCCCAGACACTGGGCATGAAAAAGTGGGCATCTGAGCAGGAATGGGAGAACTGTGTTAGGCACCTCCAGAAGGAGATTATGACTGGAAGGTACATGCAAGGTGTTTCTGGGGTGCCGGAAATCATCCCTGTTCTGATCTGGGTGTCGGTTAGAGATGTGTTCAGTTTGTGAAAATCAATTCAGCTATACCCTTTTAATATGCACACTTTTGTCTCTGTATATTATACTTCAATTAAAAAGGCTTAATAAGGGGCTCCTGGGTGGCTCAGTCATTAAGCATCTGCCTTCAGCTCAGGTCATGATCCCAGGACCCTGGGATCGAGCCCCGCATCGGGCTCCCTGCTCAGCGGGAAGCCTGCTTCTCCCTCTCCCACTCCTCCTGCTTATGTTCCCTCTCTCGCTGTGTCTCTCCCTGTCAAATAAATAAATAAAATCTTTAAAAAAATTTTTTTAAAAAGGCTTAATAAATATCTAAAATGTGTTCGGCCCCTATGTGTCCAGCACCTGGAGTTAAAGATCTCAGTGACTTGGCCTCTTCCCTTAAGTTCAAGGGACTCAGAATCTACTGGGGAAATGTGTAGAGAGCCACAACGACAAAGTGTGAGAAGCATTATGATGGTGGTGGCTGCAAGGGGACTGGGAGAAACAAAGAAAGGGGCCCAAATTCCTCCGGGGAGGGGCGTGAAGTTTTAAGCTGAGGCTTGAAGGGCAAGTAGGAGCCTTTTCCATGGGTAGGTATATGTTGAGAGTCGGGGGAAGGTAAGTGGTGGGAGGGAGGACATTCCAGACCCATGGAAGAGAAGATAAAAATTGTCCATCTCCAATCCTCTCAAGTACACAGCCATAGGATGAAAAATGTCCCTAAAAGCGCAACATTCTGAGTAGCAATACAGGCTTTTGACAGCCACTGGACACGTAAAATTTATTGAGAACAGAGGTGGGAGATGGAGGAGAAGTCCTGGACTTTAATGACCTACGTCAGCAATGCGCAGTTCCTCTCAGGGTCCGCTGTACTGGATGTTTATAGGTGAGTTCCCTTTTTTCATTCAAAATGAAAACAGCCTTATTGAGCCCTAAAATAATTTATGTTCTCACAACCTCAAATACCTTCCTATACTATGAACTAAAAAAATATCCATGGGAAAAACTGGCACTGCATTTTAGCCACTAAAACATTAATATCTGGACATATCTGAGAAACATCATCACATGGGCAACCTGAAATTAATTTTTACCAACTTTACTAATGCCTTAATTACAAATGTAATATGTAATTATTGTTGAAAACTTAAATATTTCAGGAATATAAAGTGAAAAGTGTCAGGTCCTCTCCATCTTATCCCCAAAAGATAATAGTTTGGTCATTGTCCTTCCAGGCTTTTTAATGTACTTTAATTTTTTAATAGAGACATAGGACATTTTCTGGTCAATAAATTGCTGTATTTTTCATTAATAACTTATCTTCAAATATTTCCATGTGAGTACATACAGGTTCATTTCAATGGCTGTGTAGTATTTCATTATTTAGATAAACCATAATTGATCTGATCACCCTCTGAAAGACATTTAGATTGGTTCTAATTTTTCAGTACCATGAATAATATGCACAGGATGTTCTTTCATTTCATTTCATTTCAAATCATTCTCATGATTTATCTTAATATTCTGATACTTCCGAGCATGTCTGGAAGGGAGGGACTAAGAAATCTCCCAGTAGGAGGCTCAGTGCAAGCAGAAGACAATCTGAGACCCACTATTTATGGTCTTAGGACATGGGCTGAAGTCGGAAGGGACAAGTGATTGTGAATACAGGATGTTGTGTTTCTCACCAGCCCCATACATTCGCACATCCTCCAAACTCTCCAGGGACATTAGGAGCACATGGTAGCTTCAGGAGGTTCTATAATACTGGAGCCAGGGCATTCTGGGAATGGGAGGCACGCTCTGCACCACTGTGGGTTGCTGCTGCAGGGAAGTAGAGGCAAGGACCACAGGGATTACCCCTGAGAGCTCAGAGAAGTAGTGAAGAATCTTTGTAGCAGATTGGGAATCCACAACTGGGGAAGGAACAGAACGAGGGCAATGACTGTGGATGACATGGGTCTTTATGTCTACCTCCACACTGATGTTGCCAAAAGGAAACCCTGGCTGTGGGTTTAATGGGATACTTCAAAAAATAATTATCTTTATACTTAAATTACATTTGTATTCAATGCAGCTCATAATGTGTTTAATGTGCATTAATTGGAGCATGCTGTCACATGTTGAAAATAATACTAATGTGAAGGTAAACATGAGAATGTCCCGATGAAATTATTAGAATGTTGCTTCTTCAATACAAACATACCCAAGCACAAAAATTAAAAAAAAAGAAAAATGGCATACTTAGCACTACTCAAGAGTAATATTACAATGAGCGTATTTTAAAATAAGCTAGTCAGAGCCTGAAATGACAAAATGGGTTCCCTTCTCTACCCCACCGCTAAAATGCATGGTTGTTCCCTGTGCAGAGGCCCCTTTGCTGAGTGGCTCAGCTGGGTAATTTAAAGCAAAGAACAAACATCTCAGATATTTGTCTTAGAACAATTTCAACCCCCCTGAGATCACTATTTATCTTGTGTGGATCCAAAGATTTAAAAACCTGAATACTGGAGGGGATAGAGTCTAAAACACATTGCCAGTGTTCCTGGTGTTCCTACAAAGGCAGACCTAGCACCTCAAGCTGCAGTCTCTCAGCGACTCCAGGAGCAGTGACAGGGAGGGAAGGTCCACGGAAATGACCCAAGGATAGGAGACCTGAAGCCAGTTCTTTAAAAGTTTCTGATGCTCACTCAAAGATGTGGCCCACACTGGATGGTTGTAATCAGGTGAAGACAGTCACAGTGTACGGGAAAAGACACTGATCTTGGTTCAGTCAATTACAAACCATGTAACGGGAAAATCACAAGTTCTCTGAGTAATGAGAGGCCCAGCGTCATTATAAAGATTACAACGATCCACATGCACGTGTATATACAAATATGCATAGGTTCCCAGGATTAGCTAGTAACTGATAAAAGGAAAACATGGGGCCCCCCTTTGTTCAAAAAATTTCAAGAGGTGATGGCAGAGCATAAACCAAACACAGGGCCTTTCTAACCATGAGGCCCCACGTGGTCCATGAGGCGAGCCCTCAGTGTTACCATTCCACAGATGGGTGCTCCTTGGGAACAGGACTTTTGTAACTGCACAGCTGAATCTCCAGAGTACCTTGCATTTGGTAAACATTCAGGAAATACTTGACTACTTACAGGCTTGCATTATAATAAAAAGGAAGCAGGGTTTCCTACATTAAGAAGGAATCCCTTCATGTTACAAACCAAATACTGATTGAAGAGAAAAGACATCTTTTATAGTACAGTGCCTGCAAAGCAACATGCTAGGAGCTTTATGTATGTTTTCTCCATTTACCCTTTACACACAATCCTAAAAAGTAGATATAAAAATCATCTTTTCACAGCTGAAGAAACTAAGGCTCTAAGAGATTAAGAAACTTGTCCATGGTTACACCATTTTTCTCAAGCAGCTCACTAATTCATCTGATAAAATTTACTGAGCTCTTACTATGCTCCAGATACTATTTTAGAGACTAGGGATAAACAGCAAGACAAAACAACAACCTATCTCTAATTCTGTCCTTGGCCTCTTGGGGTTTGTAGTTCAGCCAGGAGAGACGGGCATTAATGAAACAATCTCACTTTTTTCAAAAAGGAGATGGTAAAATTAATGAACTTTATAAACAGAGTTGCCAGATTCAGCAAATAAAAATACAGGATGCCCCAGATAAATTTAAATGTCATATAAACAACAAATAATATTTTAACATAACTACGTCCCATGCAATATTTGAGATATACGTAGATTAAGAAACATTTTACTAATCTGAACTCAAAATTAATGAGTATCCTGTTTTTCTCCAACAACCTTATTTATAAAGAAAAGAACACTGTGAGAGAAGAAAGATTTCCCCTCCCAAGAGGGTTGGGAAGCTCTCCCAGAAAGGGAAGATGACTGAAGTCTAAAGAACATCAAGAGTTAAATGGTGAAGGTAGGGTACAGCAGGTGATGGGGCTGATGTTTGAAGGTTGCTAGGACGGGAGAGGTTTGGAGGTTAAGCAAAATGATGTTACGGAAGTGCGCAGGGCCCAGGCCATCCAGGGCCTTGAAGGCCATGCTAAGGTTTTCAGCCTTTCCGCCACCAGAGCAACCTGTCATAAATGCTGCTCCTTCTGCCTAGGCCCTTCCTTCTGTGATGCCATCTGTGATGCCAAACCCTGTCTCCACAGGGTTCTTCCCAACCACCCACCTCACTCACTCCGCCTCTGACTCCTTCCACAGAACTTGGTCATCTTTAAGTCTGTCTTGCCAGCTGGAAGGTGACTTCTCTGAGAGCTTCAAGTAGAGATTCAATAAATATTGAAGAGAACAACACAGCCTAGATAGCCCTGCCACACTGCCACCTTGTCAAGTACTAGTTCAAGTACTCCTTCAAGTGTAGACCCCTATTGATGACATATAACCCACTTGGCAGAGCTTGATAAATAGCATTTTCTGGGCCCACCCATGGAATTACTTATTTAGAATGTCTAGGATAAAGCTCAGACATCTCCATTTGAATAAGCTCCCCAGGGAAGTATGATACACAGGACTACTGAGAATCATAGGTCTATTCAGCTATACAAAGATTCTAATCCACAGGATTTTCAAAGAGTAGCAAATAACAAGAAAAAGCATTTGGTCTAATCAGTCATAAATCTCACTGTGCTCTTGAGTAGTAAGAGGACCCAAGTGCTATGAGAAGACTAAAGCCCATTAATATAGTTCTTACTTTCCAGTCTTAATCATTTGCAGTACATCCTGTCCACAGGAAATGATACAACAGCCATAATATACATTGGGTGCTCAACAGAAAGCATTTAAAATTTGTCATGTTAGGGGCGCCTGTCTGGCTTAGTCGGTAGAGCATGCAACTCCTGATCTTGGGGTTGTAAGCTTGGGCCCCAAGTTGGGTATAGAGATTATTTAAAAACAAAATCTTTAGGGGCACCCCAGTGGCTCAGTCGTTAAGTGTCTGCCTTTGGCTCAGGTCATGATCCCAGGACCCTGGGATCGAGCCCCGCATTGCAATGGCTCCCTGCTCAGCGGGAAGCCTGCTTCTCCCTCTCCCACTCCCCCTGCTTGTGTTCCCTCTCTTGCTGTGTCTCTCTCTGTCAAATAAATAAATAAAATCTTTAAAAAAATAAAATAAAATAAATCTTCAAATAAAATAAAATAAAATTTGTCATGTTAAATTCATCTGAATATCTGTTTTACTAAGATTAGTAAACAGATTATTTTTCAATTTTGGTCTTTTAAAAATGTTTTAATCCATAATCATAATGGCATAATATAAAATCTAACAGATCAATTATTCTACAAAAACAGAGCCCATAACTCCATGTAAAATTGCAATGTGAGTTAATAAAAAACACTTTTTATATTCTACTTATAAGCAAAGTTCAAATTTAAAATATAACTCATCAAGGGATAAAGAAGGTGTGGTGTATATATATACAATGGAATATTATTCAACCATAAAAAAGAATGAAATCTTGCCATTTGCAACAACATGCATGGACTTAGACGGTATTATGCTAAGTTAAATAAGTCAGAGAAAGACAAATACTATGTGGTTTCACTCTTATGTGGAATTTAAGAAACAAAACAAATGAACCAAAAAAAAGAGAGAGACAAACAAAAAGCAGACTCTTGAATTTGCAGAACAAACTGGTGATTACCAGAGGGGAAGTGGGTGGGGGATGGGTGAAATAGGTGAGGGGGATTAAGAGTACACTTATCATGATGAGCACTGAGTAATGTAGAGCACTGTTGAATCACTATATAGTACACTTGAAACTAACATAACATGGTATATTAATTATACTGGAATTAAAATTTTACGAAATAAAATAAACTATAACTCATCATATATTTCTGCATTTCACGTAGGGAAAGAATAGTAGAACCAGAGAGTACCAAACCATCCGATACACTGATCTCTCTCCATTTATTTCATTTTGTTCAATTCTTCCCAACAAGGGAAACCATGATGATATGCAACTAATAGCAAGTGTCCCTAATTACAAGGGGTGTTTGTGATAAAAATAAACGGTTTATACACCATTAAGATATATTTCCAGCAAGGATTAAAATAGTAACTTGACCCCCCCCTTGTTATTTCAGCTGTGCCAAATAAAGAAAGCTCCAAATTCAATTCACTGCAACATTTACACTGGTTGCTCAATAGGGCTGGAATGGAAAAAGCAAAGCAAAAACAAAAACAATTTAGCAATGTTGTACCAAAACCACATGCAGACAGGGGGCTGCCTCTCAGGTTTACTGACAGACTTAACCTAAATGATGAGTTTGGGTTAAATGGACAATGATGTACATATTGCAAACCATGGGTCTGATAAAATCCAAAGCAACATGGAACCAAGAAGCACTGGTCAATCATAGGTTTTTCCTTGGTACAGCCACACAGGATAAATAGGGCATTTTAACTTTAACCATTCATAGATATCCACCATTATGTATGAATAACATGAATAACAACATTGTGAGTGGTTAGGAAGGCATTTTGACAAATCAGATGTTTTTATTCATGAAATATATCATCAACAAGTTTACATTAGCGTAAGAGATAATATCCCTAATTATAGGAAATGGATTTTCTGGGACTTGTGGTCACATGATATATTGCACATTATGATACCCTTTGTGGTCATCTCCTTAAGGATGGAAACTGCATCCTGTTTTCTGAGGCAACTTCCACACTTAAGGAATATGACTGGGTTAAATATTTTACCTAAAAGCTCTTAGGCTAGTCTGCTGTTCACACCCGAGAACCTACTTTGACTGTCATCAGGTCATGAAAAATAAATCTGTTGTCTCTACTACATCACCAAAAACACTCAGATGTAATCCAGTGCTTTTTTTTTTTTCCGTTCTCCAGACAGCAGCTAATGGCATCTGATTTTATATAAGACTGTTAGGAAAAGTCTATTGTCTGCGTTTGCTGACATTGAAAGCTAAATTTCATTAAAGAAACAGCACTGGTGAATGTCTCCAGAATTTTTTAAAAGATAAAATTGCTTTTCTTTTTCCCTTAAAGGGACTGTGTTTCATAATATTTTCCATTCATAGAGAATTTGTAGGCACAAGCTCTCTGAGACCATCATCTTTCGTCCTCAAACAACTTTGTAGTAAGAGCTAGTCTGAGCTATTTTTCAGACTTCTCAAATGTGGAGGATGGACCCAAGAGGTAAGTCACTTGCCTGAGGTGACTGTAACACAATGCTCCGGAAAGTGGGAACTAGGATCTTTGTCTCTGGGCTCTCTGATGACTGCCTTCCCCTTTTCCTTCCTTCCTCCCCTCTTTAAATCCTTTAGCCGCACATACTGCAGATTTGGCCTCATTCAGCAAATCCAGTAGAAAAACCTTTGCCAGGAGGCTTCCAGAAAGTGGGGTCTTTTAAAAATATAATAATAAATAAAATGAAACATGGATTGGGCTTTTTATTTTCTCCCAGGGACTGCTTTCAACACACATTTTTAGGTCCTAAAGGAGGAACGCAGCACACTGTTTTGTAAGCCATTCTCAAGCCCCACTTAGAGGCCAGGCTTCCTGACAAAACTGAAGAATGGTGAAGGCATGGGTGAGCACTACGGAAATCTCATGAACCTCAACGTCGAAGCTTTCACATGAAAACTTGCCAGGAGCACGAGGCCTTTCAGAACTTGCCACAGAAAACTAGTGAACGCCAAAGAGATGAATGCCAAAGCCTCTTCCAGGATTAAGGCTAAGAATCAAACTGAAACAACTTTCTCGCGCTATCAATCGCCTAAATATTTAGGAAGGCGGTCTATTGAGAGAGGAGGCCATCAGGACATCCCTGTTGCGGCGCCTCCGTCTGCCACTCTCGCCTTAAAAGACGCCCCATCTTTCGATCCCCGAGGAGCGCCTGGCTGCTGCGGCGCCTTCCCGGCACTGTGGCGCACTGCGGAGCTGCGGGCCTGCCCGCAGACCCGCCCTGCTGGGCTTTCCTCGCCGCCCAGGCCGCAGTCCCCCCCGCCGCCCGCCGCCCCCGCCGGGTGCGCTGCGGGGCATCCATCACCCGAGAGACTTTGACGCACACGCGCGCTCTCCCAGACCGAGACTCCGCCGCCTCCCCTCCAGCCCCCACCCCGCCCGCCCCTCGTGGGTCCGCATTTGCATCACTAGCACACGCAGCGGGTGACGTGAGCGCCCTCCCCACCCCCGGCTCCCGCCCCTGTGACTCAGCCCCTCCCCCTCCACCCCCGCGCGCCCGGCGCCTAAGGTCCCCGCACGCCCACAGAAAGACCCTGGGTTTTGTGCATCTGCGGCGGGGTGCCCGCTGCCCCACAAGTTCATCACCATATTCCGCAGTCTTCATGGGCCCAGCCCCGGGAGATCCCCGCGACAAGCTGGAGAAAAGTCTTCCCAGTTCTAGAACCCAGGCGGAGGGGAAAGAGTCTGACCATTGAAAGGGTCAAATGGACTGGGTGAGCGCCGCCACAGCTCTCACCACCACCTGAAATGACCCAGGTAGCTTGTTTATGGGTGATAGCCCCTCTCCCCCCCGGAGCCGCACGCCAGTTGGTCTGTTTCGCCGCACCTGGAGCCTGGTGGGCGCTCCGTAGGTTTTGACTGAATGAGGGCGGAGTGTTTGGAGTCAAGTGCAGCACTTACAAACAGCCACAGCCCCGCGGGATTCCCGGTTCTCCATCCCTCTCTGCTTCTCGCGCAGACACGAGACGGGGGCTTCGGGGACTTCCGTGGGATCGTTTTTTAAGCCCCGGGGTTTCTTTCAGGCTCGCACAGCGCCCAATGCGGCTTCCTCTGCTCTCCTGCCAGCCTCACGTCTGCAGAGGGATCCCCGCCGAAAAGTTGAGCCCAAAGCTGGGGTCGGGGTACAGGTCGGACGCCTGGCTGGGGGCTCGGAGCTGCTGTTCTGATTCAGCCTCCCCCTCCCCGTCCAACCACGGAAGCAAAGTATTGTGGAGGTCCCCAAGGAAGGCGGGCGCGGCTTTCGAATCCCCGCGGCCGCCCACCCGCCTCCCCCGGGAATCCGGATAAAGTGCACCCGCCTCCCCTGACCTACCCTGGGCATCCGGGAGTCACTCCATCTGCTTTACCCCGAATTCCCCGGTCCCGCCCCAGCAAATAGGCACCTGCAACCGCTTCCTCGGGGGCACGCGGGGCAAAGTTGCGCTTCTACAAGGATGCAAAAAGTTCCCCACGCTGCGGCACCCCGCTCCCCGGTCGGGAAGGGAAATTAGGTGGCGGCTGGAAAACCCGCCACCGCTGCCGGGGTCCCTCACTCACCGCTCCAGCCGCCTGGGACCCCCTGCCCTAGGTAGTGTCAGCGCTGCAGCTGCTGCCTCGCGGGCGTCGCTCGGGCTCTCTCCCCGGGGCCGCCTCCGTCTGCCACTCTCGCCGGCAACGCACGGAGTGGTGACTTCTCCGAGCGTGTCAGCGACGAAAGGAGGGGCGGGAAAGTGGCTCCGGGCTTGCACGCTGCGGTCCTCCTCCCCCTCCTCCGCCTGCGCCTCCTCCCCGCGGTGCTGCAGTGCCGGGCGGCGGCGTGGCGAGAGTACGAGCGGTGCGCAGGGAGGGAGTCACCGTGCGGGGGAGGCGGGAGCGGCGCACGACTCGGTGCGGGGTGGGCTGACTGGCTCCGGGAAGTCCGGGTTCTGAGGTCTGGCTGCAGCGTGGGACTGGGGGGAGGGGCGGGGCCACCCCCAAGTGGCAAGTACTTTCGGAGGAGTCAGGGCTCCGAGTTTGCAGGGGAAGGGGGGGGGGAAGGAAAGGGGCGCCAGTGCTCTGCGTGGTGCACTGGGGGCGGCGCCCCTAGTCTGGTCCCCCGAGAAATCAAGGAATTCTGAGTGCGGGACCTAGCTGGTGCCAGGGGAGAGAGGGTTTGCCCCCTATTTCTGGGCCTGGGACTGACCTGTTAACGTCAACTCCTCTTCCAGGGAGCCACCTGGCAGGGCTAACTTGACCATTCCTCCACCCTCCACCCTCCACCTCCACACTGGCATACAAGGCGAGGGGAAACTTGGGGCGCAGCAAGAGCAAACCGGAGGAAACTTTGCTGGGTGTCTGAGGTCTCCCTAATGCTAGCGGGGGGGGGGGGCGGCAGACAGCCCGATCCACAGGCAGACAGTTAAGGGGCTTTTTTAGGGGAACTACTGAATACTTAAAAAGGAGAGGGAGGCACGGGAATTTTGCTTGTATTCTTGATAACACTGGCGTGCTGGAGACTCCCACTTGAGCTTCCCCACTGCAAAGCAGCAGGGTTCGGCGGTTCGGCGAAGCCTACTCGGGCGACGCCTTCCCCAAGGCTGGTGCGGCCCCTCCGCGGCGGTAGAGGAGGGCGTAGTCGTCCGCGGGCCTCTGGCCGCCGCCCCTCCATGCTCCCCACCTGTCCCCCCCATCTCGTGCACTGCCACCCAGATGCTGCGAGAAGCTGGGCTTCCCCAAATCCAGGACCCTGCCAGCTCCGCGCTCCAATGGAACCAATGCAGCGTGGGAGGCGGCCACACTGCCATACTGGCAGGCGTCTTCCCTAAGATCACTGCTCTAATGATGGGTGACCCGAAGCAAGACAAAGCGCAACGCCTGAGCGGGATGCAGTGGGTGGAACTCTCTCTTT
Source organism: Neomonachus schauinslandi (assembly GCF_002201575.2). NCBI lineage: Eukaryota > Metazoa > Chordata > Mammalia > Carnivora > Phocidae > Neomonachus > Neomonachus schauinslandi. The sequence continues at coordinate 54,432,027 of NC_058409.1, read as the reverse complement.
CACACACACACATACACACACACATACACACACACATACACACACACACACACGGTTTATCTGCCGAATGTGTTTGATTCGTGTAAATATGCCTGGATGACTGAATGGATCAGTGTATGGATATAAATATAAATACTACATGTACTTGTGCTGGAAAGAAGAGATACCAGGCACCTCAGGCAGCCTCCTGCCCAGAGAAGCTGGTGGGGATGAGGCAGGTCAATTCTGAGTGGTGTTGTCACATGAGCTTTCTGGCTTGGTTTGTGTCACTATGCATGATGCTGTGGAAAGAGGTAGACAGAGACAGTCCTTGGCCTATAATTTTCCCTTCTCTCCATTTCAGGCTCTCAAGAACTCTTAAGTTATGATTCCCCTGTCCTGTGGAACCTACACTTGCTTTGCTACATCGGTCTTTGAAAACCTGCCTGGGTCTTGTTTGGGTTAAAGGCTTTGCAGTTTTCAACCATATGTGGTGCTGTAAGGTGGTCAAGAAACATGAAAATTAGGAACATGCTGCTTATTTGCATTTCATGGATCCCTCTACATGAGCAAATTATTTAAATTAAATAAGTGTTTAGGCTCAAATTATCGTGTGGTTACAATGAGAAGGAAAATATATCCCATGGGAATGCCAAATAAATCCAGCACTGGAAATGAAATTGTGAAATTAAAAAAATCACAAACCTTATCCAGATTGCCTGCATATTATACATAAAACATTGAACTCTCAAGTGCAAAACATGCTGGTGATTCGCTGGGATTCCAAATGGACAGACAGACCCCCTCTTGAAAACCTTCCCCCAAGTGTCATATGATAATGGATTATTTCTCCAATGAGAGAAGTTCAGAAAACCATGAATGATCAATGTGCCCTGTGCTATGCTCTCTCTTCCCTGTGCTGTCCATGGAAGATACTTAAAGAAGTGTAAAACTTTTTCTAGCTGCCAAGTTTTCATGTCTTGATGTAGTTGAAGATAACAGCTCCTACAGGAAAATTCCTGATTGTGTATTTTTGAGAAATGTTCAATTTAAGACCAGCCTGTGTTAGAGGAGGGTATTTTAATGCTGTGTCTTTGGAGGACAACAAACATTTTCTCATGACGATGGGATGCATAGATTCTTCAGCTTGCCCTCCAAGACTGCTCTCATTTTAGGGTCCCACGTGGTGCACCCCAGGCCTATTGGATCCAGCACTCAGAATAGTCTTCACACCTTCTATAAGGATGTGTTTTCTCTCCTAAAAACACTTGTCTTGTAGGAGCTGATGGAGGGTAAAGGGGACCCCTGCACTGTCCCCACAAAAATCCCAGTGCTCTAACATCACTACCCTCCTACCAATCTGGAATTTTATTCCTCAGTGCAGTATCTGCTGAGCATGCTAGAAAGTAAGCCATTAAACAGACCTAAGGAGCATCAGAGATCTATCTTCACATCTGCAAAGTGGATTCAATAAAAATGATTCATACTAAGTATAGATGCTGTGGTGATTAAACTTGGTAACACACACAAGAAGCACAGTGCCTAGCACATAGTGGACATAGATTAAATGTTAATAACCCCTCTCCTTTTAGTAGCCAGAGTGAGGTTTTCCCAAGTGTGTGCCTTAGGGTGTTAGTTCTATATTTCTGCAAGCTTAGGGTAACTAACAGCTGGCTTCCAGAACAGAGACCTCAAGAGAGCCTCCATACACTTGGACCAAGGCTCCCTCACTCCAGTTCTCCTCACTTTTATCATCAGGGGTCAGTAACAAGGCAGACACCCTTCTCACCCTTAATGCTCACAGCTTCCCCAACACTCTAGGTCTTGAGTCTACCAATGTTAATCTCATTAAGCCCCCAATGCCTATTTATGTTGGTTATCACAAGCAGCTCGAGAATCTCAAGTGCATTTCTCATCTCCTACATTTTAACATTCATAGACTGAGCACATATTATATGTCCCTTTCTCCCTATCCAGCTCCTGGAACCTTCTATTTCAGGCTTCTGGAAGGCACAATCCAACCATTAGCAAAATGCCCTATATCCTCAGCCTCTTCTCTGAAGGTTCCCTTCACTTCTTGCTCTAATGGAAGCCTGATTCTCCCGCTAGAAAAACTGCTTCCACAGCCCTTGCAAGTGATGGCTCGTTTTTCCCTCTCCAGCTCTTGTATCATTGTGTCAGGAGATAAGAAGGTGGTGTCTTCTTGTTCCTCAGTGCTGCTTCCAGAACATTGTTCCTCCCTTCTCCCAAAAACCTACAGCTCTGAATCTTACTTCATCGGGTTATTGTACACTTTTAAACGTTGCTGCTATGCTCAGACCTCCATGTCACTCTGCACCTTTCCTGACAATTTTAGCTCCCAATTCAAGGTCACTCCCTAAGCACTAATCCTACCTTAAGCCTCACAAACTTAATGCACATGAAGATGTTCATTGCAACCAGTACTACCCTTAGTCCTGAGCAAGCAAGGGTTCTGTGCCTGAGGGGGCCTGTGCTTTAGAATGCCTTACTTAAAAAAAATTTAAGTCCCCCTTTGGTGGCTGGGTTTGCAGCCCCCAATTTTCATGAAACTATGAACTCAGTTTAATATTGGGCTGGTAATTTCCCAGGACCCTGGCAGAAGGAAACACAAATACTTTCTGGAGGAGCTCTCCTTTATCCTAGACTTCAAAAAAATTCCCTCAAATAAGTTTTTGGTGAAATATAGAAAATGATGAAGCACACAAAACAACTAAACACAACAAAGAAGGGTGACACCATGAAGGAGAGTCAGCAGATAGCACATATAAAAAAAGAAACTTCAGTCCTTCTTCAAGAAAAGACTTCAGATGTTGGAATTATTAGTCACAATTCTTCCTTTACTTGAAGAAAATAAAAGACAATCTTATAAATATTTGCAGGTGATAGGAAACTACAAGGAATAACCAATCATACTTGAAAACCTATCCAACTCTACTGGTTATCTTACCAACATCCAATCCAACTTCCACACCTATATAACACAACTTCCTCCTCCCTTAAAGAACCTTGATTCTATTCAGGGATCAATCTTTTTTTATTGTACACATATATTTAACAAAATGATTTTACACAGAATGCTAAGAGCATGTTTCTTCATATTTTACAGAAAGGCATGAAATTCATACCATTGCATAACCAAATCTAACTCCTAACTAGATGGATTACATTTTGTTTAGAGTTTAAAGCCTTAATGGCAATAATCATTATTATGATTAATAATAATTACTGACTGAAAAATAAATTCAAAAAGTAGTGAATTAAATTTAATATGGTCTCATATGCCCTGAAGGAGGTTCTACCTGACTTGGAGGAGTTTTTGCTATGTCCAAATAATGTCCTCTTTGGAACTTCTGTGACTGCAGGGTCATGAATCATCAGTCCCCTCCCTTTCTGCCAGACATCATGCTATCAATCTCCTTTACTCCCTGGCCAAGTCTTTTAAGATCTATAAAAACAAAAACAAAAAAACAATTATAAGATTGAAGTGTACGCCTTTCTCTCTAGCTTCTGGGTAGACTTCCTTTACTCACAGCTGAAAACATTCTTACACTTACATTATCCACAACTCTAAAAAAGTCTGGTACATACATACAAATGTCTACTGATTTAAACTGAGCTGTGTGTTGAGTTCATTTCTGTTGAGAAAACAAGAAGGATGTCATCTGTTGGTCCCTAAAATCATAGAAAGTGTTTGGCAAATATTTTCTTGAAGCCAAAATGGCTTCAGGATCTTAGTAAGCACAAGGGAAGCTTTTAGGGTCCAGATGGAAGGCTGAAAATGAAAAAAAAAAAAAATCTCAGTGAAAACTCAGATTCTGGAAGAATCTTTCTGCCCAAACTGCCAGAGAAGGAGTTGCACCAGGCAGGGTCCAGAAACAAGAGCCCGAAGAGGTCTCTGGCTTCCCCCGGTGACTCAGAGAAAAGGTCACATGTCCCTTGGGAGTCTGTGCTAGGGCAGAGATGGGGAAGGGAGTAGAAATGTCCACAAGAGACATTTGTGGGTAAAAAGAAGCAGAATTTGATGTCTGGAAAGCTTTCCTGTTAAGAAAGAGAGAGATGAATGAAAAGAAATTAATCTGTTCAGGGCTACACCCTGGGTAGACTCTGTGGGCCCCTAATTGTCCCCCTCTGTGTGGTTTGCTCCCTGTATCTGCAAGTCTAGAATAAAGTAGATTTGTCATCCAGGAAATGTCTAGCCTCAGTGCATGTGACCACTGCTAAGACACAGAGGGCCTGTTGTGTTCCTGAGGTCTCCATGCCAGGAAGAGGAGCTCCTGATATCTGAATGGTGGCAGAGAAACTGGATCCATCTCACACAGCATGTAGGGCCCCAACCATTAGTTTAGGGATGCCCAGGAGACAGCATGGCTGTGAGTAGGCAACTCGCTTGCTCCAAGTCTCTCAGTGGCTGTACAGTGCCTCTGTGTAAAGCATTAAATGCCTCAGCCTGTCCATATGTCTCATGTCATTGCCCACCAGAGAGACTTCGGCACAGAGGAAGCATTGAATCATGAGGTGGCCAGGATGACCTGGCCATTCTCTGACCTCAGCCATCCTGGGGCTTGCACAGTGGGCCTGGGGAACTGTCAACCACCGAAGGATGGCAGTTGACAGATATGTACTGTCCCACAGAGGGACAATTCTGAGAACATTCTATATAGTCTCTCAGAGAGTTTTCAGTAGGATAGCCCACAGTTGGCCATAGTGGTAACCAATTTTTTAGTCAACAAGCCACTGACTTTCCTCCCTTCCTCATCTCACCTCTTCACCTGCTCACTATACTTCAAATGATCGATTCTCCAGGAAACCACATGTAATCAAACCCTAAACCCAAACTGAGACAACCATTGTGCAAAGGCAGACATAATCAGCTCCGCACACTGAGAGCTTTTAGGTTCTACTTTGTGTATGGCCTCATTACTTACCAGCTTGGCTATAAGTATCCCGTCTCATTTCCTGAGTGTCACAGCCTTTGAAAGCTCACAAACTCCCTAACACAATGCTTTCCATATGACAGGTGCTAAATACATTTGAATAATTGTTCAAACATTTAATTAATGTTCTACATTCCTTCTTGAACTTCTCTTTCCAAAATGAGACTTATCAAGAATCTTACAGCTTCAAATTTTGCAATGCCTTCTTTGGAGGGGGAATAGTACACCACCTTGAGAAACCTCCAGCATTCCTATCATTTTAATTTGATTTAGATTAAAGCCGACACACACACACACACACACACACACACACACATACACACACACACACGCCTACTTTGTAGCAAAAGTAATCTCTCTGAAGTTTTTCCTGCTCTTTTTCTTTCAGTGACTTCTGTTGCTGCTCCAAGCTCTGTAATAAGTGTTATGGATCATCTGTATCTACATGATTTATAGCTCAAATCTGAATATTCCCACTGGGTCTTTCATATTATCACTGGCTGGATTTTCCTTTTTAACATTCTACCACAGGTTTGTTAATACATTAAATTCTATGAAATTATTTTCCTGCTCAAGGGAGAATTATTGTTCCCATGTTCAGAATTTGTCTTGTATAATCTTCCTGCTCCAAATTAGTGTTCCAACACTCAGCTTTTCTATTTTAATAATAGACATGCTGATTTCCCCATATGATCTAACTATTAAAAATGCATGTAGTAAGCTCTCAGGAAGTTAGGTTCACTTCTGTTTTTAGCATGATCCATAGCTATTGGTCCTGACCAACTCTGGGGTCACAAATTGCTTTTTCTTTTAAGAGGTAGCAACACTATGAATGTTAATGATGGAAGCATTTAGTATTAATAGTCTAATTCATATTTTCTCTTGTTCTACACTTAAGCTAAAGCTATTCCCTGCTGATAAAACTATTTTTGAACTCCCCTTGCCTTTGCTCCACTCCCAGTCCCAAGGAGAGTTTTCTGGGTACCATAGTAATCTGCATAATGATATATCCTATATGGACACTAGATCTCCCTCACTAAAACTTAAGCTCATTTCTGTGTGCAGTGGCAGCCCAGAATTAAAAGTTCTTTAGTAATTGGGCCTGATGGATTAGGTGAAGCTTAGTGCCTCTTCCCTACACACTTGCCAGGGGTTCTCTTTAAATCCCAAGAAAGTAGCTTCCCACCTTTACTATTGATGAAAACTCAAATCAAGCTCATCCCAGGTTATTGTTAATTCCAAGGGAGGGAGTAGGAAGTCTCATTTTGGCATAAGGACTTAGCTATAGTTTACCAAAAGTTTAGTGTTTGAGGCTATGAAGCCATTGTTTGCTCTCTGACCTGCCGAGGAAGAAGCTTCTTCCCTTCTTTCCACTCCCTTTTCATTTATCCCACAAGAGGCAGAGTCAGGTTCCTACCAGGTGCCTTAAAAGTATGGTGGGCTCCATCTTGTCCCTCGGACTCACCACCTCAGAGGTCACCTTAATGCCATGAAATTCCTGTTTCCAAAAGAAGTAGCTCATTTCTAAAGGCTTTCTGGGGATGTAGGCTCAGAGACCCCTTGGAAGAACAGAAGTTGGCCCAGGATTTCCTTCAAAGAGATTCCCAAAACACATCTCTTTAGGTTTTCCAAGAGGCAATGCAGAAATGGCAAAGAAGTGAGTAGAAGATATTCCAGATCATTATTTCTCAGAATGCTCAGTGAAGAGATTTCCTTGGCATACCATCCTGATAGGTTAAGCCAAGAGTCACAGAACACAGTGTTCATAAGACACCAGAAGATGGCTGTAACTTAACACACAGGCCAAATGTCACTTTGGTAAAATACAATTTCTAAGGCTGCCTTTCATGTACCACCTTTCCAGAAGAAGACAAGATTCAGACACCCTGGGACAACCAGCTCAGAGATCAGTGGGAATGGGCAGTGGTCTTAGAGGTTATCATGCTGAGACCTCAGAGTCCCAGAGAAGTCAGGCCTCCATATTCTTATTTACAGAGAACATATGGATTCTTGCCAGGAAAAAAGGATACTGAAATGCCACCATCACAGGTTGATACATGTGTTCTTGCAGAGCGCCTGGGTCCCAGGGACAGTAGACATTCAGGCCTGGGTAGGACTCCAAAGGCACAGTTGTCTCTATGGTGGGCACCTCCTCTTCCTCTTATCTGGAAACATATGCATATAAACAAGGCACTTATTGAGGATCCTTAGAACAAGGGCAGCAAGCTGGCAAAACTCTGCTTAGAACACAGGCCGGTGGACAGCAGAGATGTGATAAAAGTTCAGGTTGGTGAAATCCCCCAGGCATTCGGAGCATTGTGCCTGGTCTCCTCTGCCAGGAGGAAAAAAAGCCTTGATGTGGGCTGGGGCCCTAGGGTCCAGGGAGGGTCTTAGATGTGGGGCAGGCCTGGACTGCAAGCTGCGGAGCATGGAGAGTGACCTGACAGCTTCCAGGAATGCAGCCAAGGTGATAAGACAGCAGACAGTACAACTGGGACAACAATCCAAAGGGGCTACACAGAGCTTGAATCCAGATATGAGGCCTGTGACAGTGTAGTCTGTAAACAACAGAAAAGGAACCTGAGACTAACTGGGGCCAAAAAAGGTGAGAGACTGGAAGAAAAGTGAGTCAGTCAGAACCACAGGAAGAACTAAAGGCCAGGTCTGGGAAAGACAGGAGCCAGGAGATTGCTGAACTCTGAGAAGCCTCTTTTAGGGCTCTGTCTTTGGAATGATTCAGCTGCTTCTGCCTTTAGCCCTTGTGTGACTAGCCTGGGATTCTCAGGAGAGTCTGAATGGCCCAGCGTGGGGCACATGACAGGTAGAGAAGTGGGCCAAGGGCACCCCGATGGACATGCCCACCAGGACCACAGAGAACCTGAGAAAGGGTCACTTAACAACAGAAGGGTAGGATGTGGCTCCCAGAGGAAGGGAGGAGTGATTCTGTGCAAGACAAAACAAGAGATACTCAATTCAGGGCAGCCGGATGACAAACAGGGGTTTCAAGGGCTTGAATGGAAGGTAGAGAGTGCAAGGTAGAAGGCCATCTGATGTAAGAGTCAATCTACAGATTCTCACAGGTGCAGCTGGGTGTGAGGACGGAGCAATGAGGGGCCCCGCTCAGACCCACGGTGCAGCCACGGGTCAGGCAGGTGGCCTGAGGGAAGACAGCAGATCAGCACCTCCTTGGTTGAGTCTCAAAGCATATGGCATCGATACAGAAAATCTGCACCACAGATTCTTGGCAGAGAGTGATTATAACTTCAAATGTTCTACTGCTCATTCCTCAGAAAAAGCTGTTGTTACTAAAAGAGTATTTATGAAGGCCCCAAAGAACAGGCAATGCATCCATTTGATACTCTGAATGTTATATCTCCTGTGTTGGGCAGACCATGTGGGAGAGTGCAAATACCTGAGATGGTTTTCCTTTTTTTTTTGCACTTGCCCAATTTTATTAATTGTACCTTGATATTATGCCATCAGCTGTCATTTTAGGATATTATTTAAAACACACACACACACACACAGCCTCATTAGTGTGGGGTGGTTGTGAGGGCTTTGGTGCCTGGGTCAGGCAGCATGGCCTTTAAGTAATCTCAAGGGAACTTCTCTTTCCATTTTTAGTATTAGTGAAAGTTGTGAACCTTCTCTACAAATGCTTATTTTGTCCTACTTATACTTTATCCCCTTATAGGTTTTAGAAAACAGTTCTTCTTGGAGTGTTTCAGGGTATAAATAAATAGAAATAGAAACAATATTATTTTCTCAACCTTATTAGATCAGATAATCACTACTATGTTAACTATTTTGAAGGGTAAAAAAAAACATTGGAAGTCATCCAATTAATTATGAAAATAGAAAACCATGATATAAAAACCTGAGAGCAGTAATACAAAAAGAACAAAAACTAAAGACCAATCTCAATCACAAATATAGATACAAAAATCTAGAATAACGTGTCAGCAAGTTGATTTTGACACAATGAAAAGAGAAACAGTATACCATCATCTCATTAGTTTTATCAGGATGAAAGTATAGTTTAGTATTAAGAAATGTTTTCATAGGGGCGCCTGGGTGGCTCAGTCTGTTGGGCGCCTGCCTTTGGCTCGGGTCATGGTCCCGGAGTCCTGGGATCAAGCTCTGCTTCGGGCTCCCTGCTCAGCAGGGAGCTTGCTTCTCCCTCCCCTTCTGCTGCTCCCCCTGCTTGTGCTCTCTCACTCTCTCTGTCAAATAAATTAAAAAAAGAAAGAAAAAAAGAAATGTTTTCATAATAATCATATGGTCATATAAGTAAGTCCTATGACTGTATCCCAATATATATTGAAATGTTAATCCTTAAAATTTCACACTCACTTTTGACTCATTAGAAATCTAGGTATAGGAAAATATATTCTCAAAAATGTATTTATATCAAGCCAACAGCCGTATTATTATTGGGGAAACACTGGGGGCATTCCCATTAAAATCAGGAATGAAAAAAAAGAGGCCCATTATTACCAGTATCACTTACCTTGGTTTTATAAGCACTGGCCAATGGAATAAAAATATGGACCAAAGATTTAAGAAATAATCATAGGAAAAAAGTAGAAGAAACTATCATTATATGTAGTTGTTAAGACTCCATATGTATAAACACAAAGAAAAAAATTACAAAAAATGGCTAAATATAGGTAAATGTCCAAAGATCCATAGCTATTCTATATATTGACAATAATCATTATAAAGAATAATGGCAAAGGATCATATTCACAAAAGCAAGAGAAGATATAAAATTCCCAAGAGTAAAATTAGCCGGAGAATTGTGGGAACTAAATGAATAAAATCATAAAGTTTTACTAAAATACTTAAAAGAAAAGTTGAATACATGGAGACACATTCTTGAATGGAAAGCAGAATATTATAAAGATGTCTATTCTTCCAAAGTCAATTTACAGATTTAATAAAATACATAATGCTTAAGAAATTTGGGAGATGTTAGCAAAATAATTTTAAGTGTACCCAGAAAAATAAAATAGTAAGGATTGCTTAGGCAGTTTTGGTAAAAGGACAATAACTAAGCATCCCTTCCCCAAATATAATAGGTGCAATAATTAATTCAGTTTGGCACTGGCATGAGTAGTCTGTAAAGCCAGTGGAGTATAACAGATGACTAATACTGGACTGTAAGTGGTTTTACAGAAATTACAAATACTACTACTATTATCAATTCTACTATCCACCAGTTCATGGCCTGAGTGCCTCTAAAGCCTGCTGTAGAGAATGTGATGAAATAACAAGGGAACTTTTTAAAGATAAAAATAATACAAAATCAGAAAGAAAACTAGTGGGGCGCCTGGGTGGCTCAGTCGCTTAAGCATCTGCCTTATGCTCAGGTCATGATCCCAGGGGCCTGGGATCAAGTCCTGTGTCGGGGTCCCTGCTTGGCAGGTTGTCTGCTTCTCTCTCTCCCTCTGCTCCTCCCCTCAGCTCCTGCTCTCTCTCTCTCTAATAAATAAAATAAAATCTTAAAAAAAGAAAACTAGCAATTACTTGCAACAAATTATGAAAAAGACTGATAGCCTTGATAGCCTTACTACACAAAACAGTCATACAAATTATCAAGGGAATGCAATCCCTATCAAAATACCATCAACTTTTTTCAAAGAAATGGAACAAATAATCCTAAAATGTGTATGGAACCAGAAAAGACCCCAAATAGCCAGAGGAATGTTGAAAAAGAAAAGCAAAGTTGGTGACATCACAATTCCAGACTTCAAGTTCTATTACAAAGCTGTCATCATCAAGATAGTATGGTACTGGCACAAAAACAGACACACAGATCCATGGAACAGAATAGAGAACCCAGAAATGGACCCTCAACTCTATGGTCAACTCATCTTCGACAAAGCAGGAAAGAATGTCCAATGGAAAAAAGACAGTCTCTTCAACAAATGGTGTTGGGAAAACTGGACAGCTACATGCACAAGAATGAAACTGGACCATTTCCTTACACCACACACAAAAATTGACCCAAAATGGTTGAAAGACCTAAATGTGAGACAGGAGTCCATCAAAATCCTAAAGGAGAACACAGGCAGCAACCTCTTCAACCTCAGCTGCAGCAACTTCTTCCTAGAAACATCACCAAAGGCAAGAGAAGCAAGGGCAAAAATCAACTATTGGGACTTCATCAAGATGAAAAGCTTTTGCACAGCAAAAGAAACAGTCAACAAAACCAAAAGACAACCGACAGAATGGGAGAAGATATTTGCAAATGCCATATCAGATAAAGGGCTAGTATCCAAAATCTATAAAGAACTTATCAAACTCAACAGCCAAAGAACAAATGATCCAATCAAGAAATGGGCAGAAGACATGAACAGACATTTTTCCAAAGAAGACATCCAAATGGCCAATAGACACATGAAAAAGTGCTTAACATCACTTGGCATCAGGGAAATCTAAATCAAAACCTCAATGAGATACCACCTCACACCAGTCAGAATGGCTAAAACTAACAAGTCAGGAAATGACAGATGTTGGCGGGGATGCGGAGAAAGGGGAACCCTCCTACACTGTTGGTGGGAATGCAAGTTGGTGCAGCCACTCTGGAAAACAGTATGGAGGTTCCTCAAAAAGTTGAAAATAGATCTACCCTACGACCCAGCAATTGCACTACTGGGTATTTACCCCAAAGATACAAAAGTAGGGATCCGAAGGGGTACGTGCACCCCGATGTTTATAGCAGCAATGTCCACAATAGCCAAACTGTGGAAAGAGCCAAGATGTCCATCGACAGATGAATGGATAAAGAAGATGTGGTATATATATACAATGGAATATTATGCAGCCATCAAAAGGAATGAGATCTTGCCATTTGCAATGACGTGGATGGAACTGGAGGGTATTATGCTGAGCGAAATAAGTCAATCAGGAAAAGACATGTATCATGTGACCTCACTGATATGAGGAATTCTTAATCTCAGGAAACAAACTGAGGGTTGCTGGAGTGGTGGGGGTAGGAGGGATGGGGTGGCTGGGTGATAGACTTTGGGGAGGGTATGCGCTATGGTGAGCGCTGTGAATTGTGCAAGACTGTTGAATCACTGACCTGTACCTCTGAAACAAATAATACATTATATGTTAAAAAAAGAAGATAGCAGGAAGGGAAGAATGAAGGGGGTAAATCAGAGGGGGAGATGACCATGAGAGACTATGGACTCTGAGAAACAAACTGAGGGTTCTAGAGGGGAGGGGGTGTGGGGCGATGGGTTAGCCCGGTGATGGGTATTAAAGAGGGCACGTACTGCATGGAGCACTGGGTGTTATACGCAAACAATGAATCATGGAACACTACATCAAAAACTAATGATGTAATGTATGGTGATTAACATAACATAATAAAAAAAAAGAATTCCTCATATCAGTGAGGTCATATGAAAAAAAAAATTATCAAGGGAAAAATAAGACCTTAGGAGATAAATGGGCAAAGGAAACAAATCAGAAACTGCTAAAGAGGAACTACAACTGTTTGATCAACAAATATTCAATAAAATGCAATTTAAAGCAACAATATTTTTCATCATCAAATTCTTAAGTGAAAACTATTTTTTATTATTTTTTTTAAAGATTTTATTTATTTATTTGAGAGAGAGAGAGTGAGCAGAGGGGAGGAAAAGGGGCAGAGAGAGAGAATCTCAAGCAGACTCCCCACTGAACGCAGAGCTCAATGCAGGGTTCCATCTCACAATCCGGAGATCATGACCTGAGCCAAAACCAAGAGTCAGTCGCTTAGCCAACTGAGCCAACCAGGTGCCCCTTAACTGAAAACTATTTAATAATTAATTTAGATCACATCTATTTTCTTTAAGAATTTAAAGCAGGTTAAAAATATAATTAATGACATAAAAATTATTTTTAAGGTAAGAAAATCAAATCAAAGCCAAAATAAGTTCAAAGAATAAGCCTTCTAAAAAATAAACTACTGGCACTAAATCAAAATAGAAACTTTTTTTTTTTTTTTTGCCAGTTTCTGGTAAATTTAATTTTTGGTTCATTTTTTCATTGATACACACTGAACACAGAAATTCATTTCACAAATGAAAAATCAGTCCATTGTTGCAGAATTCTCAAATTGCTATAAAAAAAAAAAAGAAGACAGACCCAGCAAAGGAGCCATATATTGGGAAAGGAAGGTGGAAGGGGGTGCAATGGAGAAGACTGTGGTGAATTTTTACAGTTCCTTGGCATCTGCCAGTCTTTGATGTACTTAACATTCACAAAATAGAAATTTCTGCACAGAAAAAGAAACAATCAACAAAACTAAAAGGCAACCTATGGAATGGGATAAGATATTTGCAAATGACATATCTGATAAAGGGTTAATATTCAAAATACATAAAGAACTTATATAACTTAACACAAAAATACCACAAATAATCCAATTAAAAATGGGCAGAAGATATGAACTATATTTCTCCAAAGAAGACATCCAGATGGCCAACAGACACAGGAAAAGATGATCGACATCACTCATCATCAGAGAAACGCAAATCAAAGCCACGATGAAATCTCACCTCACACCTGTGAGAATAACTAAAGTAAAAAAGAAGAAACAAGTGTTGGTGAGGATGCGGAGAAAAAGGAACCCTCTTGCATTGTTGGTGGGAATGCAAATTGGTGCAGCCACTATGGAAAACAGTACAGAGATTCTTCAAAAAATTAAAAATAGAAATACCATATGATCCAGTAATTCCACTACTGGGTATTTACCCAAAGAATATGAAAACACTAATTCAAAAAGATATATGTACCCCTATGTTTATTGCAGCATTACTTACAACAGCCAAATTACAGAAGCAGCCCAAGTGTCCATCAATAGATGAATGAATAAAGAAGATGTATATATACATACCCTGGGATCTTATCCAGCCATAAAAAAGAATGAAATTTTGCCATCTGCAAAAACATGGATGGATCTAGAGGGTATAGTGCTAAGTGAAATAAATGAGTCAGAAAAGGCAAATACCATATGTTCTCACTCATATGTGGAATTTAAGCAACAAAATAAAGAGACAAAAAGAAAACCAGATTCTCAACTATAGAGAACAAACAGATCATTGCCAGAGGGGAGGCGGGTGTGGGGATGGGAGAAATAGGTGATGGGCATAAAGAGTACATTTACCATGATGAGCACTGAGTAGTGTACAGAATTGTTGAGTCATATTGTACACCTGAAACTAATATAACACTGAGAACTATACTGGAATTAAAATAAATTAAAAAAAAAAAAAGAAGACTAAGTCTTCCATGAGGCTAGAAAATGAGCCACAACCTGGCTTCTGAAACCCCTCGTGGTCCAAGAAAGAAATACATGCAGTTCCAGGGCTTCATGGGACTACGGATACCAGTTGTTTCCCAGGGCACAGCTTTCCTTGTCAATGAAACCTGAGGGCAATTTCTCCTCAATGTTGTCCTAAGGAGTCAGTAAGTGACAGACCATGTCTTCAACAATGCCTCTACAAAGAGAGTTGTGTATGTTTTTTTTTCTCACAGCATACCTTGATACGAACTTCAGTTCTTTAAAAGGGGGAGGAGCATAGGACAATAAGACAGCACAGACGCTGGTAAGAGAATCTCATGAACTGTCCTTTTTGATAAGCCCCTGATAGCAACTTAAGTTGGTACCATTATCTGAGGGTTTAAGGAAATAATCTTCAGTACATGCCAAGAGCTCTAACACCATTCCTACTAAATGATGCAGTAATCCACTTTCAGACTCTTTCCTAAAGTGGAACTCTAAAAAACAGGAAACTTTACCCATGAAGCTGTTCAATGCAGTATTATTTATAACCGTACAACACTGGAAACAACCTAAATCTCTAACGTAGAAACTGGCTTAGCACACTATGGGGTATGTGTGTATACCACATAGAGAACATATACATAGAGAACACACATAGAGAAATCATTACATTATAGTAAGAAAAAACACATGGTATAAAATTGTATACACAGTATGATCTCAACTACATGTACTCTACATCTAATAGAATCACAAAAAAAGAAATATTTAAAATGTTAAATTTTATATTTTTCTATACGTTTCATTAAAAAGTAAGAGATAGGGGCGCCTGGGTGGCTCAGTTGGTTAAGCGACTGCCTTCGGCTCAGGTCATGATCCTGGAGTCCCGGGATCGAGTCCCGCATCGGGCTCCCTGCTCGGCGGGGAGCCTGCTTCTCCCTCTGACCCTCCCCCATCTCGTGCTCTCTCTCTCTGTCTCATTCTCTCTCTCAAATAAATAAATAAAATCTTTAAAAAAAAAAAAAAGTAAGAGACATTTCCTCGTAATCAGAAAGAATAAATTATAAAGTTCGTAAAAGACAGATGGCTTATTAAAGGGATGTGAATGATTGCGCTTTGTGTACCCACCTCGATACCTGTCAATTTCCATGTGTAGGGAACTAGGACAAGTGTTTTATTATAATCTTTGATTTTTAAGATTTCTGGCAGATGTCTGATCCTCCAGACTGGAGGTTTTGATGCAGGACACTTAAACATTCGATTTTTTAAAAAAGAATATTCCATTTACTATTTTTAGTCATAGGTTGCTGTTGGCTAATGTATTCTAAGAAAATTTTACCAGGCAAGGGATAACATATTTTAAAATCCATAAATGTTTTCATTTTCTAAAGCTATATACACTGAATATTCAGATCAGTATTTTGTTCTTCCTTGAGATCTTTTTTCTATTCTATGCAATAATTCTGGGGGATCAAAGCATTCAGAGAACTTTGAGTGAAGTTTAAAGTTTGGCATTAAATTAGACGTATGAACAACATCAAAACCGACCTGTTGCATATCAAAGACAGTAATAAATTACAATGTTTGTTTTCCTTTTTAAGTTTCTTTTGGATCTAATACTTATTAGAAAAAGGAAGAGGTGAAAACAGCTTTCAATGTTGTTCCTTTGATTATTCATAAATATGTCATTCTTAGAATTTTGTTGTGTTTCATCTTAAAATCACTAACAACAGGAAAATATGAACAGTGAAAGAGCATTCTGATGTTCTCAGAACACTGGTATTTAAGGAACGAAAGGTAGGGAAGGGTTGATCTCAACTTTCCAACCATCTCAATCCAGTGCCTGCCAGGATGTAAAGTGGGTTTCTACCATGAGCGATCAGGGGGAAGAAGAGAGGGATAGGGGAGCTTCCTTGAGATCTGAATTGTAAACTCCTTGTAGGCAGGAACAATTTCTTTTGGATTTGCTCTGAGTGGACCTAGCAAAATAGCCCATGAAGAGGAGCACTGGATATACACTTTGGGGGATGATGATGGAGAAAATGACACACAATGTGCAAAACTAAAACAGAGATCCTTAAGCCAAAGGACTCACTCCAGGAAGAAACAGCTGCTTACATAATAGGAGTAATGCACATATTATTGATTTGCGTGTATGTGTGTGTGTTGTTTTGTTTTTGGCAAGATTACACTTCAAGGAAGGCTCTTATACCCTGGGAGGAGCCCTACTGAAGACATGACCTTGCTCCCTTTTATGTCCAGGGCCTGAGCTCATGGTTTCTCTGAAGAAGCCCTTTACCTTCAGATTTGCAATCTACTTTTATTTGCAGTCCTTTCTCAGATTTCCATTCCACACCTTCCTCCCCTGTCCTGAAATTTCATATTAGTTTTAATCTCCCCTCTACACTGTGCAGTACTTAGGGCTCTTTACTCAGTATACAAAATGCTAGTGTGGAGTAAGGTCACAGCCTTATATTTATGCTGCAACACTCTTCATGCTGTTCTGTTGTTCTCCTTCCTCATCCTCCCATTCTCTTACTATGACTATTCACTTTATTCTTTTTAAAATTTTTTAATGTATGGTTTGATTAACAATGCTCATAGGCATCCACTCTTTGGATATCATGTAAAACTGTCTATAGTTGTTTAAATTTCTTCAAATATGTTTTAGAGACACAGAGAGGGGAAAAAACAGAAGAAGTCCTTTAAGCATTAAATGCAAATCGCTGGCACAGGCAGGGTTATAAAATGGTAGTGTTGAATAAAAATACTTGTTTTAGAAAAATCCTCCATCCATAAGTCTCTTGGAGTTCTTAGTCGCATACAAAAGAGCATGAGACAATTCAAACAGAAAAGGAATTTATTAAAGGATATTAAGTAGCTTACAGTATCTCTGAGAGAAGATCAAAGGATCAGGCTTAAAGCCTACATGGAGGAAGTTAATATCTGAACTACACTATGGGGTGTTCCGGCAAAGATTTCATAGCCACCACCTTTGGCCCTGATACCATAACTCCACCACTGATGGAAGACCAGAACCTTCACCACCACTCTTCAAAAGCGAGATCCCTTCACCACTGTCTTTGCTAGGTAGGAAACGGCTATTGCTAGGGCTGCTTTCCCACTTTCTTTAGAAAGATGTCTTAGGACTGGCAGAACTTAGGACACATACCTGTGCCTTTCTAAAAAGAAAGTTGGGAAAGAGTTTTTAGCTTCCTCCTAGGGGAGGTGCAACACAAAATAGAGGGTCTCTCACAAGCACATGGAGCAAAAGAGCAAGACCATTCAATAGTGGTAAACACTCCATCAGCTGTAAGACGGAGAGGAGTACTGTGGAGGGGTAATCACCTGATGAGATACAGGCAATCATATTTGATGATGCATGGACTAATTTTCATCATCCGTTGCAAAGCAGGTCACTGTACTGGGCTGCATAAGGTACGCAGACAGTTAAGGAAACTACGTAGTGTGAAGGAAGGGCTTACCATGTTGGGACACGGCAACATGGTGGATAAATGGGATGACTCTCTGCCTCTCTCCACAGTGTGTACATCTGAGTGCCGGTTTTGTGGCCAACAAAGTCCATTCAATTAAAAAAAGAGATTGCTTTGGTCTCTGTACCTCTGTAAGAGCTTCTGAGGGTTTAATTAAAAGCAATTCCAATGACTTGGCTGACTGCCATGGTGAGAAACATAATATTACTTCTGATAATTTCATCTTCAAATTGACCCAAGCATATGACATGGTCCTAAATAAAGAGCCTTTCCTACTTCTCAATATTTTTTGCCAACTCACCAGAGTAAAGAGCTATAAAGCAATAATAGCAATCGAACATAGGAAAATTACGTAGCTTTTTTCTCAGGTACAATAAAATCCTGATACCCAATTTCACATAACCATCCATCAGACCTCTCCCTCCTTCCCCTTTTCCCATACTCTAAAAATTGCACCAAATAAAAAACCTACCCAGCTTTTATTAGAAAAAGGTGAAAACAGTTTTTATAAATATTTTTAGGGGCCACTAAGCTGCTAGCCTCAGGGATAAAGAAAACTCGGGAACATTTGCACTATTCCAGTTAAATATCCCTTCCTGGTTTTGTGTACCAAGAGGGTAAAAAAATGAACCAAAATATACACAACTCCCAGAAAAGAAAATATTGTCTTTGCCTTGCATTTGACATGAATATCATTCTGTAGATTACTTGACCCTTTTTGCAATTCTCTTCATGTACATTTATTTCAAAATATCCATTTTAGAAACAAAGTTTCAAGGGAATGAACACAGTAGCATACAATTTAGGGGCAGGTTTCTATGTCTGTATCTTATATAATCCTGCATACGGCAGGGCGTCAGTACATATCAGCTGATAAGAATAATGATGTGTGATTCTCTATCCCAAAAATAACAACATAAAAAGGAGAAGGCCTGGTCTATTATTCCACATATTTGGATGTAAATCCTACCCAGAATACAACTTGAGGTGGGTAGTGAGCAGTGTTCGATCACCTTCTTTCTAACGTGACTACCTCCTGAACCAAACTAGGTTCCTTGCTGGAATAAAGACGACAAATCCAGGCTTTGAGGAATTATTAGAAAATAATATGGAAAATTGATTTTAGTTACTTGTTTCTGGTAATAGAAACAACAGAAAACACTTGGTTAATAATAGAAAACAATGGAACCCAACATTCCATTCTTTACCCTAAGTCAGCGTGATCACTTGCAAAACTTCAGGAATGATTTAATACATTCATACTAAGGCCTCCAAATTAGAATAGAGGCACAAGATCATGGTAGAATATTATAAAAGAATATTATCGTAGAGTTTTATAAAATCTACATGTACTTATCTCAGTATTCTGAAGTGATCTAGAAGTATTCTTATTTCATATTTTAAACTGTGATTAGATTTGCTTTGTAATACTAATTTCAAATTTCAACTTCTAGTCACACTCATATTCTGAGGCAAATCATCTCCCAATTTATTCTGTTCCAAATTTAATTTTGTAATAATGAAAAAATAGAATGTTCAGTACTTGGAATATTCTCCTTCAGCTCTTAGAAAGTTCCTAGTCTGTGTCTATATTCTAATGTCTAAATGTGTCTTCGCCAACATTTATTTCTCTTCACTCTAAGCTGCTGCTCCATAGAAATGAGAATTTAAGCAGCCGTTTTAGTTGGAACAAAAAACCCTGACTTGGTTCTGGGTTGGCTGCAGGTGTGTAGGTGGGATGGGACAGGAGACAGGTTGGAGTTGTCCTGGCAGTTGACTACCCAAGTGTTGCAAAGAGCTTGGGATGATGTGGGGGCGGGGAGATTCGGTACCCGCCTGGGGAGGTCAAACACCTGAGATGGGCTGCCCCTGGAACAAACAGGGCATAATTCCCACTTCCAACTCAGACTATTCCTGAGTTATTCATAGTCATGTCAACTGAAATAGCTTAGGCAAAGAGACAGTTTTGGGGCTCTCCTTGATACCTTCCCTCTCACTATAGCCAGCTTCCAGTCTGCACCTACATCGCTGGAGTTAATCCAGACATAAGGCCTGACTCATAGGAGATTTATCAAATAAATAAATGCAAATAAGAGAAAAAAAAATCAAATACACTGCAATGGTACTTTTTGTGTGGAACAAACTATAACCATACCTAAAAGAAATGTTCTCTCTAAAATAAAGATATGACCATTAAATAGTCCCTATAAATACTTCTCTAGTCAAAGGATACAGCAAAAATAATTACTGAATAATTCAAATTACTCAGGAACATTAACCCTGATTCAAGGAAAAATACTTTTGCTTACCATAATTTTCCAAAATGGCCATTAACCACGATCAAAATTATTAGACTGGTTGGTGAGACTTTAACCCACATCAGTGATAATGGTAATTGCAGCCGTCACACACATTGCTCTATACTTTACATGCATTATAGTCCCTAAGACCCATAAAAACCCTAAGTAATAGGCACTACTGGGGGAGAAACTAAGTCTGAGAGGTTAAATAGCATGTTCATGGTCACATGTCTAGTTAGCAGCAGAACCAAAATTGAAACCTACTATATTTAGCATATGAGTGAAGAACTACAGCTCTAGTTATACTATAAAGATAAATTTATATAAAAATTCCTTCAACTTTTTTCTTCTTATTAATTATTATTAATAGTTTCTATCTCTATAGTACCTTAACATGTATCATTATGTTTGATCCTCACCACACCCTATGAGATTGGTAGGACAGACGGTGGGATCTTCTTTTTATGGACAAGGGAAATTGAAGGTCAGAAGTTTTGACTTGCCAGAGTCACAAAGTTGGATCCACAGCATCCAGTAATCTTTCCATAACACATAACACATCTTTCCATAGCCTGCTTGAATCACATCTCAAAATTGACAGAGAATGAGTATTAAAGAGACACAACTGAATTGCCTACAATACAATACAAAACAGAACAAAAAACTCAGTGGATGTTTGACAAAATGATAATTCCGGACAAAGCTATTATAAAATTATTTCCTGTAAAATGATTTTGGATAATGAAAATGTCACATTTGGTCTTTGACTAGGTGAGCCCAGATAAGAAGAGGCCAACCATCACACACCAGTCATTAACTTTCTCCCAGTCCATAACTGAGGGCTGAATGATATGTGACTTCTGAACCACGGAATCAAAATACCTACTATTTTTATCTGATGGCTGGTACAGTCCAGACTAAAACTATATTTTTCTCATTTCAATTCTAGAGACTAGCATTGTTCCACAGAGCTTCTGTCAATCAGAGAGTTTTGTTGAACAATGTGACAAATACTCATGACCTGAAGTGTTGAGCTGAAAAGACAAATGACACCTGAAACAAAAAAAGGTCAGCTTTCTTCAGGGATGAATGCTTGATAGAGATTTTAGAATCCACAATAGTTATCTGAAATTCTTGACTGCTCCTTTTTATTTTTTATTTTTTAGCCCATGTTGAAAAATTAGGAATTAAGATATCTTGTACAGCCTTCAGCCTAAGCCAGCCTGGTAAGTCACTGGAGTGTGATATGGGATATGTGGGAAGTTCAGACTCCTAAAATCTCTCCCCCATTGGTTAATAACAAGGTCTGAAATTCCACTGAAATGTTTCATTTTTCTGGGACTAATATTTAAAATCAGCATAATATTAAACACATGATTATAATAGTTCTGTATAGCATTATATTATATATAATAATTTATAATAATATAAACCCTCCAAGAGAGGTTCATAAGCATTATTACACTAGCCAAAAATTATTTCTTATATTTTATTTTAAAGGAATAGCTACTTTAGAATTGGGCTCTGTTGCCCACATTGGGACCCCTGCTCAGTGGGAAGCCTGCTTCTCCCTCTCCCGCTCCCCCTGCTTATGTTCCCTCTCTCGCTGTGTCTCTGTCAAATACATAAATAAAATCTTTTAAAAAACAAAAAAAAGAATTGGGCTCTGTTGGAAGAAAGATTGCAAAGGGGAGAAATTGTAGGGACCGAGTTTTAATAAGGACCTCTCGCGGTAAAGACCAGCCTTGGTTGGGACCTTACTTAGAGTCCAAGAAGTCAGCAGCATGATGTGCTGGACACACACAACACATGACCTGACCAGTGTCCTGGCCATCAGATGGGCTCACAAGGATAAAACATAATAGACATGTATTCTTCCTAATGCCAGGTCCCAAGTCCCTGGTTGCCACAGAACTGGGGCTTCAGAATCTTAGGAGGTTTTGATGACACACAGAGCCCATCATGCCACAGAAGTCAGCCTGGAACCTTCTGCAAGTAAGTCACTAGCCATTTATAAGCTTTAATACTGCAGTACTTTCTTTATCTACCTTCCAGTGATAGTCTGCTCTTGATAAGGGCAGTTCACACAACAAATGAGAAAGGAGGAGAATATTACTTAGGCCCACAATCCCTGAATATGAATATGCTTAATGCTTTTCAAGCATGGTGATCTCAAAAATCATAAGGTACTTAATCAGCAATACAACTAAAATTGGATTTAATGTTTTAGAAAAATGAATTTAAAAATTTCTCAGACTTGATTGGAAGAAGATTAAATTTCCAAAAAAATCAAGCACTAAATATTTAGGGTTTTCTTTTAGTTTTTAATATGGCCTCAAACGACTTTCAGACTTGACCTTGTAGGCCAAGATGCTATAGCAGGGGAGAGCCTTGGCTGGGAGGACACCGGATTTAGCATCTACATTCTATAAACAGAACAGGTGGCCACAATTCAGATAAAACAAATTGTTCTAAATAATCCTAAAATTTGTATGGAACCAGAAAAGACCCCAAATCGCCAGAGGAATGTTGAAAAAGAAAAGCAAAGCTGGTGGCATCACAATTCCAGACTTCAAGCTCTATTACAAAGCTGTCATCATCAAGACAGTTTGGGACTGGCACAAAAACAGACACATAGATCCATGGAACAGAATAGAGAGCCCAGAAATGGACCCTCAACTCTATGGTCAACTCATCTTCGACAAAGCAGGAAAGAATGTCCAATGGAAAAAAGACAGTCTCTTCAACAAATGGTGTTGGGAAAACTGGATAGCCACATGCAGAAGAATGAAACTGGACCATTTCCTTAAACCACACACAAAAATAGACTCCAAATGGTTGAAAGACCTCAATGTGAGACAGGAGTCCATCAAAATCCTAAAGGAGAACACAGGCAGCAACCTCTTCAACCTCAGCCGCAGCAACTTCTTCCGAGAAACATCCCCAAAGGCAAGGGAAGTAGGGCAAAAATGAACTATTGGGACTTCATCAAGATAAAAAGCTTTTGCACGGCAAAAGAAACAGTCAACAAAACCAAAAGACAACCAACAGAATGGGCGAAGATATTTGCAAATGCCATATCAGATAAAGGGCTAGTATCCAAAATCTATAAAGAACTCATCAAAGTCAACAGCCAAAGAATAAAGAATCCAATCA
Source organism: Neomonachus schauinslandi (assembly GCF_002201575.2). Classification (NCBI taxonomy): domain Eukaryota; kingdom Metazoa; phylum Chordata; class Mammalia; order Carnivora; family Phocidae; genus Neomonachus; species Neomonachus schauinslandi. Next base: position 54,408,860 of record NC_058409.1, on the reverse strand, counting down.
AGAAATGGGCAGAAGACATGAACAGACATTTTTCCAAAGAAGACATCCAAATGGCCAACAGACACATGAAAAAGTGCTCAATATCGCTCGGCATCAGAGAAATCCAAATCAAAACCTCAATGAGATACCACCTCACACCAGTCAGAATGGCTAAAATTAACAAGTCAGGAAATGACAGATGTTGGCGGGGATGCAGAGAAAGGGGAACCCTCCTACACTGTTGGTGGGAATGCAAGCTGGTGCAGCCACTCTGGAAAACAGTATGGAGGTTCCTCAAAAAGTTGAAAATAGAGCTACCATACGATCCAGCAATTGCACTACTGGGTATTTACCCCAAAGATACAAAAGTAGGGATCCGAAGGGGTACATGCACCCCGATGTTTATAGCAGCAATGTCCACAATAGCCAAACTGTGGAAAGAGCCAAGATGTCCATCGACAGATGAATGGATAAAGAAGATGTGGTATATATATACAATGGAATATTATGCAGCCATCAAAAGGAATGAGATCTTGCCATTTGCAACGACGTGGATGGAAGTGGAGGGTATTATGCTGAGTGAATTAAGTCAAACAGAGAAAGACATGTATCATATGACCTCACTGATATGAGGAATTCTTAATCTCAGGAAACAAACGGAGGGTTGCTGGAGTGGGGGGTGGGGTGGGAGGGATGGGCTGACTGGGCGATAGACACTGGGGAGGCTATGTGCTCTGGTAAGCGCTGTGAATTGTGCAAGACTGTTGAATCTCAGATCTGTACCTATGAAACAAATAATGCAATATATGTTAAGAAAAAAAAAAAAGAAGAAGATAGCAGGAGGGGAAGAATGAAGCGGGGGAAATCGGAGGGGTAGACGAACCATGAGAGACGATGGACTCTGAAAAACAAACTGAGGGTTCTAGAGGGGAAGGGGGGGAGGATGGGTTAGCCTGGTGATGGGTATTAAAGAGGGCACGTTCTGCATGGAGCACTGGGTTTTATGCACAAACAATGAATCATGGAACACTACATCTAAAACTAATGATGTAATGTATGGGGATTAACATAACAATAAAAAATTAAAAAACAAAAAAACAAATTGTTCTACTCTGCTGGGAGAGAAAATGAAAGTTCCCATATTTTCCTCATTTGTTTATTTTTTTCAATTACCAAACATTTTTTCCAATATAATAGATAAACATCCTTATTACAGATTATGTGGATGATATATATACCCATGGATAAATCAAAAGGAGGAAAACCTTGTACTTGATCTCACACGCAGAAACAACTGTTTATGTGCTATTTCAATATATTTCTTTTGCCTTTTTGTGTGATGCCTAGATTTTTAACATGGTATTTACATAATTGCAATCACGCTATATTTTATGACCTGCTTCCCTCCCTTAACATTATTGCAGAACTCTTTTATATTGCAAATTATGTAAACATTATTTTTCATTGCTGAAGTGAATGGAATACATAATCCATCTTCTAATTTTGAGTGATTTAAAATGTTTCACTATCTAAGCAATGCTGTGATGGATATCTTTGTTGACTAAGCTTTGCCAGATTTTTAAATACTTAAAATGGACTTCCAGAAGTGGGATTATTGGATCTAAAGGAATAAACATCTATGTGACACCTACTGTTAATCTAAATCCTAAAGACCAGTTGAGTCTCCCATAGATGCTTTTACCTACTCCATCTTAAACAGCTCTGAGTATTATCATTTAAACAGTTGCTGTTTTAATAAAGAGAAAATGTTATTTTGAGTTTTTATTGGCATTTCTTTATTCCTAGGGCAGTTGAACATTTTCTTGGTATATTAGCTAAGTAATTATAGGGCATTTTGTGAATTTCTTATTCATATCAAATAGCAAAGTCTACATTTTTTTCTCAATGATTTGTGAGATTATTTTATAAAAACAATTTGTTATAGTTGCTGCTAATTTTCATTGTTCAATTTATCTTTGTGTTGATTATGCTTTTAATTTTTAAAACTACAAATATTTTAAATTTGCATGTAGAAATATGTATGTATACTTTACTTTGTGATCTGGCTTGCTTATTATTGTTTTTTAATCCAGAGAAGTAGCAGGGAAGTAACGATGCTTTCCTCTCAGTGGCTTTTCCTTTCAGAAGTACCTTATCAAAATCTGATGAGCAGGAAGAAAATCACTTTTGTAAAGTTAGGGTTCATCTTGGGTTTATTACTTGGTACAATTCTGAATTGTTAGAGGTCACTTTCTTTTGATGCTTTAATTCCAGTGCATACAGATAAAAAGCCAGCAATGAGAGCAAGGTCTTCTTACAAACAGATTTAAATGCCAGAGTTTTAAATGCTCTGGAAGGTTTTGATCAGGAATTGGGGAAGGAGTACTAAGGTGGTAAATCCTTTATAGGGCAGAAAAAAAAGAGTACAGAAATGGATGAATGGCTAATGAACAAACAAGTGAAGGAACACTGCCTTATCCATGCAAATTTTAGCCTTCTCTAGAACTCAGGGGTGAACTCTATTTTTATTTGGGACTCGTCTCCTCTAGTCCTCCAAGGCTCTGACTGCGGAGATCCCCAGGAGTTTTCTACAGTCTCTCTTCCACTTGCAAGTGAAGTCTGCCTGCTGGGTACACATACTCCTCCTCCCTAACCTCTACTTTCAAAGGTCCACGTATTTAATCATGGAAGAAAAGGGAAATCACATCATTGCCCTGTGTTAAGACCAAATAAATAACACCTACAGCATGTCATCAACCCTAAACATTTTAACAAATATTAACTGAATAAGTTGGGTAGTATTTAACCAATGTCTACGATACAAGTGGTAGTTCCTACAAACAAAGCAAATACTAATCGATTGCTTACAATGTGTCAGGCATTATTTCAAGTGCCTTACATATATTAATCCCTATGATGACTCTATGAGGTTGGTAGCATTCCTGGCCACGTTTTGCAGACAAGGAAACCAAAGGTTGGATAAATGTCTCAAAGTTACACAGTTAATAAATGGTGGAATTAGTCAGGATTCAGCATGAGCTATCTGGCTTCTGAATTTCTGCTCTTTATGGTATGATGTCCTGTGTTGCCTAAAAATGCTGTCCTGCCTTGAGTAAAACCAATAATACCACTAGAGCCATGTGACATCACTATTGAGGCCTTTGTTACAAAATAAACATGAAAATTCAGCAAAATAAATGTATACTGAAAGCTGCTACTTATTGAAACACCAGCTTCTTCTGGTGCTCCTGGGAAAGTATCTAATGCAGAAAAGAAAAAAAAAAACAAAACTTAAAAACAAACAACCAGAAAACAAAAGCCAAAAACCCCCACCAAACCAATAACCCCAACACAAAAAATAAGACGAAACAATTTGTTTTCCCTTGTTCTTCCTGACTTTCACCCAGAGTGACATTATTTGTGTAATTACAACATGTTAAATAGAATCCTAGCCACTTAGAATTAAGGTCATCTAGTCCTACCTGCCTCCCACCCACTGCAGAAATTCTTTTACAATAGTTCTGCTGACAATCATTCAGCCCTTGATGGAATACCCACACTGCATAGCTCACCAATTAGTAAGATGGCCTCTTAGGTGGTAGTCTTCTTACCTAAAGATAGAATTTGCCTATTTGTAAAGTTCATTTACATGCTAAACAAATGTTTGCTGAACCCCTCTGCTATCTGCTTCCACCAGGAAATCAGCTCTGGGAATCCACTGGGGACTGATATACACCTTATTTTCTCTAGTACAAAATTTTTTAAGTTTGAATTTTGCTTGCAATGATAGAGTATCCGTTAACATATAAGCATAACAATTTTTATTATCAGTCACGTGCATAAATTGTTTTTACAGCAATCAGCTAAGTGCGTTGGTCCCATATTGGGAACAACCTATATGCCATCAACAACAGAATGGATGGACACAATGTAGTCTGTTAACTCAATGGATACACTACAGAGTACTGTAACACCCAAGAATGCACAAACTGCAACCAACAGCAACCACATGGATGAATCTCACAGAGTAAAAACAGCCCAACAAGACAAAGTGTACAACACATTATTCTATTTCTAATTATATACAGTTCAAATCAGTCAAAACTAATCACTATTAGAAGTCAGATTCTGAGAAGAAGAAAGAGAGAGAAGGGCAGAAGGTATAATGGAGCAAATTATAGCAGAGAACTTCCCTAATTTGGGGAAGGAAACAGGCATCAAAATCCAGGAAGCACAGAGAAACCCTCTCAAAATCAATAAAAATAGGTCAACACCCCGACATCTAATAGTAAAACTTACGAGTCTCATAGACAAAGAGAAAATCCTGAAGGCAGCTCGGGAGAAGAGATATGTAACCTACAAGGGTAGAAACATTAGATTGGCAGCAGACCTATCCACAGAGACCTGGCAGGCCAGAAAGGACTGGCAGGATATATTCAGAGCACTAAATGAGAAAAATATGCAGCCAAGAATACTCTATCCAGCTAGGCTGTCATTGAAAATTGAAGGAGAGATAAAAAGCTTCCAGGACAAACAAAAACTAAAGGAATTTGCAAACACAAAACCAGCCCTACAGGAAATCTTGAAAGGGGTCCTCTAAGCAAAGAGAGAGCCTAAAAGCAACATAGACCAGAAAGGAACACAGACAATATACGGTAACAGTCACCTTACAGGCAATACAATGGCACTAAATTCCTATCTTTCAATAGTTACCCTGAATGTAAATGGGCTAAATGCCCCAATCAAAAGACACAGGCTATCAGACTGGATTAAAAAACAAGACCCATCGATATGCTGTCTGCAAGAGACTCATTTTAGAACCAAAGACACCCCCAGATTGAAAGTGAGGGGGTGGAAAACCATGTACCATGCTAATGGACACCAAAAGAAAGCTGGGGTGGCAATCCTTATATCAGACAAATTAGATTTTAAACCAAAGACTGTAATAAGAGATGAAGAAGGACATTATATCCTACTTAAAGGATCTATCCAACAAGAAGATCTAACAATTGTAAATATCTATGCCCCTAACATGGGAGCAGCCAATTATATAAGGCAATTAATAACAAAAGCAAAGAAACACATCGACAACAATACAATAATAGTGGGGGACTTTAACACCCCCCTCACTGAAATGGACAGATCGTCTAAGCAAAAGATCAACAAGGAAATAAAGACTTTAAATGACACACTGGACCAAATGGACTTCACAGACATATTCAGAACATTCCACCCCAAAGCAACGGAATACACATTCTTCTCGAGTGCCCATGGAACATTCTCCAGAATCGATCACATCCTAGGTCATAAATCAGGTCTCAACCGGTACCAAAAGACTGGGATCATTCCCTGCCTATTTTCAGACCACAATGCTTTGAAACTAGAACTCAATCACAAGAGGAAAGTCAGAAAGAACTCAAATACATGGAGGCTAAAGAGCATCCTACTGAAGAATGAATGGGTCAACCAGGAAATTAAAGAAGAATTAAAAAAATACATGGAAACCAATGAAAATGAAAACACAACTATTCAAAATCTCTGGGATGCAGCAAAGGCAGTCCTAAGAGGAAAGTATATAGCAATACAAGCCTTTCTCCAGAAACAAGAAAGGTCTCAAGTACACAACCTAACCCTACGCCTAAAGGAGCTGGAGAAAGAAGAGCAAATAAAGCCTAAACCCAGCTGGAGAAGAGAAATAATAAAGATCAGAGCAAAAATCAATGAAATAGAAACTAAAAGAACAGTAGAACAGATCAACGAAACTAGGAGCTGGTTCTTTGAAAGAATGAACAAGATTGATAAACCCCTGGCCAGACTTATCAAAAAGAGAAGAGAAATGACCCAAATCAACAAAATCATGAATGAAAGAGGAGAGATCACAACCAACACCAAAGAAATACAAACAATTCTAAGAACATATTATGAGCAACTCTATGCCAGCAAATTAGATAACCTGGAAGAAATGGATGCATTCCTAGAGATGTATCAACTACCAAAACTGAACCAGGAAGAAATAGAAAACCTGAACAGACCTATAACCACTAAGGAAATTGAAGCAGTCATCAAAAATCTCCCAAAAAACAAAAGCCCAGGGCCAGATGGCTTCCCAGGGGAATTCTATCAAACATTTCAAGAAGAATTAATACCTATTCTTCTGAAACTGTTCCAAAAAATAGAAATGGAAGGAAAACTTCCAAACTCATTTTATGAGGCCAGCATTACCTTGATCCCAAAACCAGACAAAGACCCCATCAAAAAGGAGAATTACAGACCAATATCCCTGATGAACATGGATGCAAAAATTCTCACCAAAATACTAGCCAATAGGATCCAACAGTACATTAAAAGGATTATTCACCACGACCAAGTGGGATTTATCCCTGGGCTGCAAGGTTGGTTCAACATCCGCAAATCAATCAATGTGATACAATACATTAACAAAAGAAAGAACAAGAATCATATGATCCTCTCAATAGATGCAGAAAAAGCTTTTGACAAAGTACAGCATCCTTTCTTGATCAAAACTCTTCAGAGTATAGGGATAGAGGGTACATACCTCAATATCATAAAAGCCATCTATGAAAAACCTACAGCAAATATCATTCTCAATGGGGAAAAACTGAGAGCTTTCCCCCTAAGGTCAGGAACGCGGCAGGGATGTCCACTATCACCACTGCTATTCAACATAGTATTGGAAGTCCTAGCCACAGCAATCAGACAACAAAAAGAAATCAAAGGCATCCAAATTGGCAAAGAAGAAGTCAAACTCTCACTCTTTGCAGATGATATGATACTTTATGTGGAAAACCCAAAAGACTCCACCCCAAAACTGCTAGAACTCATACAGGAATTCAGTAAAGTGGCAGGATATAAAATCAATGCACAGAAGTCAGTGGCATTCCTATACACCAACAACAAGACAGAAGAAAGAGCAATTAAGGAGTCGATCCCATTTACAATTGCACCCAAAACCATAAGATACCTAGGAATAAATCTAACCAAAGAGACAAAGGATCTGTACTCAGAAAACTATAAAATACTCATGAAAGAAATTGAGGAAGACACAAAGAAATGGAAAAACGTTCCATGCTCATGGACTGGAAGAACAAATACTGTGAAGATGTCAATGCTACCTAGAGCAATCTACACATTCAATGCAATCCCCATCAAAATACCATCCACTTTTTTCAAAGAAATGGAACAAATAATCCTAAAATGTGTATGGAACCAGAAAAGACCCCAAATAGCCAGAGGAATGTTGAAAAAGAAAAGCAAAGCTGGCGGCATCACAATTCCAGACTTCCAGCTCTATTACAAAGCTGTCATCATCAAGATAGTATGGTACTGGCACAAAAACAGACACACAGATCCATGGAACAGAATAGAGAGCCCAGAAATGGACCCTCAACTCTATGGTCAACTCATCTTTGACAAAGCAGGAAAGAATGTCCAATGGAAAAAAGACAGTCTCTTCAACAGATGGTGTTGGGAAAATTGGATAGCCACATGCACAAGAATGAAACTGGACCATTTCCTTACACCACACACAAAAATAGACTCCAAATGGTTGAAAGACCTCAATGTGAGACAGGAGTCCATCAAAATCCTAAAGGAGAACACAGGCAGCAACCTCTTTGACCTCAGCCGAAGCAACTTCTTCCTAGAAACATCGCCAAAGGCAAGGGAAGCAAGGGCAAAAATGAACTATTGGGACTTCATCAAGATAAAAAGCTTTTGCAAAGCAAAGGAAACAGTCAACAAAACCAAAAGACAACCGACAGAATGGGAGAAGATATTTGCAAATGCCATATCAGATAAAGGGCTAGTATCCAAAATCTATAAAGAACTCATCAAAGTCAACACCCAAAGAACAAAGAATTCAATCAAGAAATGGGCAGAAGACATGAACAGACATTTTTCCAAAGAAGACATCCAAATGGCCAATAGACACATGAAAAAGTGCTCAATATCGCTCGGCATCAGGGAAATCCAAATCAAAACCTCAATGAGATACCACCTCACACCAGTCAGAATGGCTAAAATTAACAAGTCAGGAAATGACAGATGTTGGCGGGGATGCAGAGAAAGGGGAACCCTCCTACACTGTTGGTGGGAATGCAAGCTGGTGCAGCCACTCTAGAAAACAGTATGGAGGTTCCTCAAAAAGTTGAAAATAGAGCTACCATACGATCCAGCAATTGCACTACTGGGTATTTACCCCAAAGATACAAAAGTAGGGATCCGAAAGGGTACGTGCACCCCGATGTTTATAGCAGCAATGTCCACAATAGCCAAACTGTGGAAAGAGCCAAGATGTCCATCGACAGATGAATGGATAAAGAAGATGTGGTATATATACACAATGGAATATTATGCAGCCATCAAAAGGAATGAGATCTTGCCATTTGCAACGACGTGGATGGAAGTGGAGGGTATTATGTTGAGTGAAATAAGTCAAACAGAGAAAGACATGTATCATATGATCTCACTGATATGAGGAATTCTTAATCTCAGGAAACAAACTGAGGGTTGCTGGAGTGGGGGGTGGGGTGGGAGGGATGGGCTGACTGGGCGATAGACACTGGGGAGGCTATGTGCTCTGGTAAGCGCTGTGAATTGTGCAAGACTGTTGAATCTCAGATCTGTACCTCTGAAACAAATAATGCAATATATGTTAAGGAAAAAAAAAGAAGAAGGTAGCGGGAGGCGAAGAATGAAGCAGGGGAAATCGGAGGGGTAGACGAACCATGAGAGACGATGGACTCTGAAAAACAAACTGAGGGTTCTAGAGGGGAGGGGGGTGGAAGGATGGGTTAGCCTGGTGGTCGGTATTGAGGAGGGCACATTCTGCATGGAGCACTGGGTGTTATGCACAAACAATGAATCATGGAACGCTTCATCTAAAACTAATGATGTAATGTATGGGGATTAACATAAGAATAAAAAAAGAAGTCAGATTGTGGTTACTCTTGGAGGAGAGTGATGGAGAGAGACATGAGAGGTCTTCTGGGGTGCTGGGAAGGTTCTGTTTCTTAATCTGGGTACTAGCTACTCAGGTGTTTACTTTGTGAGAATTCATTTTTGTACTTCTCTATATGTATATTACACTTCAATCAACAATACACACAAAGAAAACCATTATTAGAAACATTAGGAAAAAATCCCATCAGATTTAAGAAGAACATGGGTCAGATAATGGAAAAAATTCAATTTACATTCTTCAGTGGAATGCATATAAGCACTCGGTTCAGAAAATGGAAGAAAGCCAAAGCATTACGTTAGTAAATATGTCCTGGAAAAAAAATTGCCCCAATTTCCGTAATGGGAAAAGCCACTGGCAGAACTGTGTGACATAAAATGAATGAACAAGGACGGTCACATTGGGACCTTCCCAAGGATCTGAGGACTTATGCTGGCAAGAAGCCATCTGATAGAGTACAACTGGGGGAGGCTTGAGGCTCAGCTGCCTCTTCTGGAAAGATCTTTCTGGCTCAGAGCCACGGGTTTGCTTTATATATTTTTTGGTTTTTTGTTTAACATGCTGACTTGGCAGCTCTGTTCCTTATTATGAGAGTATTGCTTTATGTTCTTTGCATTTTATTTGAATGCTGTAGTGCTGTGCAGTGTAAGCTGGCTTTTAGAAAACAAGTTTTCATTTAGTAGGAAAACCTTTTGAGTTTTATGTTTGAGATAGCAAAACCTTCAATCACATGGATTTGAGCTGAATAGCCAAGAAATAGATATATATTCATGTATTCAGAGTTCCTTCAATGATCATGCTTTCCCTTCTTCTTTCTGCTTATCTTTTAAGACCCACCTCAAATGCCACCTCCTCCATGAAGCCTTCCACAAAGCCCCTTCAGAATTTACTGCTTTCTCATTTTCTTCTATTGAACTTTGTGTGTGTGTTTATTTTAGCATTTCTAAAGGGAGATAACATGGTACAGTGGTATGGCGGTCTTTGTATTATAAAGATCAAAGTTTCCTAATTTCTCTGAGTCCAGATTTTCTTATTTTTCCAGGATTGAGTTATACTGATGATCAATAGCATCTGTAACATATCTGGCATATAGAAGAAATCCAAAAGAAGATGCTCACTTTCCCCTCACCCTGCTCTATTTGTCTCTGCCAACATGTATCACCTTCTAATATGCAACAGCATAAGCTCTATACACTTACTGTTTTGTTCAGTGATGAATTCTGAATGCCTAGAATAATGCCTGCAACACTGTAGACACTCCACAAAAATATCTGGGGAATGAATGAATGAATTCCTTTTCACCACTCCTACCACCCCCCCCCAGGAAGCCTGGTAGACTTATTAACCATCACCAGGTTTAAACTTTTTGAGGGCAGGAATCCTCCTCCATGCAGCTTCTTCTAGCCTCCACAGAGCATGACACAGTGCTTTGCAAATGGAAGAAGGCTACTGAGAAGTCATCAGCAAGTGTGAATTAACACTCACAGGTAAAAGCAACATAAAGCAGATTTGAACAATCAAGTTAAGAATAACAAAACTCTGGCATTAGCAGCACAAAAGAGCATCAACATCTTAGCCTAAGCAGCATTCTGGGTCACAATAGATTAATGTATGTGTTGTTTGGCTTAAGATTTCAGCCAACCCACTCAATACATATCAGTATAGAAACGTGAGAGGAGAGGAAATAAATCAATGCCAGAAGAGGAAACTGCTTAGTGTTATTAAATGAACCTTTCTTCTTCTTTTTTTTTGTTTGCTTAGTTTATACTACAGAAGAAGTATAATGGCCTGCAGATATATATAAAGAAATGAAACAAAATGCTTAGACAAAGTACTGGAAACTATAAAAGTAAATAATTAAAGTGACTATACTCTGTGGTATTTGGCTAACACTAAATGAAGTTTTGTAGTAAAATAAATCTAATGCTGTTTCACTTAGAAAATGAAATATGCATTGGCTTATGTATGGGAGTGGGGTGGGGTTTGAAGACTATTACTAAGCAGTAAGAAGTATATTTTTGGCTCTCCTGAATTCTGTGAGAAGTAGAAGGTAGAGGGTTAATCACCTGGGCTTCGAAATCCTGCAATTGAACTTGAATCTGGGTTCCTTCACTTGCTAGCTCTGAGTGATTTTTCCAACTTACCTGAGCTCCATGACAGCCGGAATTCTCCAGAGCAAGTGATGAGAAAGATGGAAGCTGTAATTTTTACATCTTAATCTCCAAAGTGACATACCAACAAGTACTTCTGCCATATGTTATTGGTCACACAGACCAATTTTAGTACAATATAGGAAGACTACACAACAGTCTGAACACCAGCAGGTGGGGGCATCTTGGAGGCTGGCTACTGTAAATGGCTAAAACAGCTGGAGGCTGATGGGTATCTCTCTCCAAATGGGCTTTCCATGTAACTAGCTTGGGCATCCTTACTGCATGTAAGTCTCAAGGTAACCAGGTTTCCAACGATGTGATTCATCTTACCCCGAGGGAGCATTCTAAGGTAAGAATATGGAAGCTGCCAGTATTCCTAAGTCCGGGGCTCAGAGATATTGGAAACTACATCTGACAACATCTTATTGGTCCAAGAAGTCACAGAGCCCACCCAGTTTCAAGGGCAGGAGAAGCAGACTCTATCCCTTGGCAAGGTTACACTTCAAGAGAGGGTGTTGGATCAGAGAGGTCAGTCACAGGTATTGTTAAAAATAATCTAACACATGTGGTAAAGGAGAGTGCCAAGAGAGTGGCATTGGTTTTCTTGGGAGAAGTTAATACCAAACTGGGCTTTGACATAAATTGAGACCTAGAATTGTAGAGAGGAGGTCTGATGGCAAGAGCTGTTCAGGGGCTAAATGTAATGCAGTTGCATGGAGGCCAGAAGGTATGAGTCACTTGTGGGATGTATGGAAATTTACTTGGCAGGAATAGGAAAGTCACATCAGGGACAGACAAGAGATGAGGACAGAGACAACTGCCAAAGGGCCCTGAATGCTAAACTGAGAACCTGCACTTGGAAGGAGCCTCTATAGATTCCACAGGAAATGATGCCCTTAGAAATACAAGCAAGCATCTTGACGTTTATGAAACATTTACCATGTACCAGGCACAGGACTAATATTTTACATACATTAGTTCCTCCAATTCTTACAGCAAGCCTACAGAGTAAATATACCTTCTTCATTTTTTTTTTTAATGAGGAAATTGAAGCTTAAGGAATTTGAGGAACTTGCCAAAGTTTTCAAAGCTAGTAAGTGGCAGACCTGGGTTTTGAACTCAGGTCTGTTTGAAACCTCATATTCTCAATTCATTCAGGTGCTATCATTGTAAAATCCCAAGAAAAAGAAATCTGTCAGGTGTTATTAAGAAGAGGCATTTGAGCTGAGTCCAAGGGACTGGCTTGGAGTCAAGACCGCCATGACACCCAGAGTAATAAGACCATGTGAGCAGCACTGGACAGAACCAGGCAGTGCCATGAACGTGTGGCCTACAGGTCACACAGTCACAAGATGGGACAGAGGAGCCTGTGCAAACATGAGCTGAGAGAAACACTATTAGAAGTAATAAATGAATTCAGTAAAGTTGTAGAATACAAAATTAATACATAGAAATCAGTTGCATTTCTATATATTAATGAACTAGCAGAAAGAGAAATTAAGAAAATAATTCCACTTATAATTACACCAAAAAGAGTAAAATACCTAGGAATAAATTTACACAAAGAGGTAAAAGACTTGTACTCTGAAAACTATAAAACATTGATGAAAGAAATTGAAGATGACACAGAGAGATATTCTACACTGATGGACAGGAAGAACAAATATTGTTAAAATGTCCATATTACCCAAAGCAATCTACATATTTAATGCAATCTCTATCAAAATACCAACAGCATTTTTCACAGAACTGGAATAAATAATCCTAAAATTTGTATGGAACCACAAAAGACTCAAATAGCCAAAGCAATTCTGAGAAAGAACAAAGCTGTAGGTATCACAATCCTAGATTTCAAAATATACTACAAAGCTATAGTAATCAAAACAGTATGGCACTAGCACAAAAATAGACACATAGATCGATGGAACAGAATAGAGAGCCTAGAAATAAACCCACGCTTATATGGTCAATTAATCTATGACAAAGGACACAAGAACACAGAATAGGGAAATGGTGCTGGGAAAACTGGACAGCCATATGCAAAAGAATGAACTGGACCACTTTCTCACACCATACACAAAAATAAACTTCAAGTGGATTAAAAACCTAATGTGAGATCTGAAACCATAAAACGCCTAGAAGAAAACATAGGCAATAATTTCTGCCATAGGCCATAACAATATTTTTTGGATATGTCTCCTGAGGCAAAGGAAACAAAAGCAAGAATAAACTATTGGGACTACACCACAATCAAAAGATTTTGCACAGCAAAGTAAACGATCAACAAAACAAAAAGGCCACCTACTGAATGGTATCTGATAAGAGGTTAAAATCCAAAATATATAAAGAACTTACACAACTCAACATCAAAAAACAAATAATCTGATTTTAAAAATGGGCAGAGGACCTGAATATACATGGGCTGAGGGAGCTGGTAGACAGCCAGAGGAGATGCCCTGGGTGAGAAGGCAGAGCTGGGGAAGTCTCTAGATTTGGGGGAGTTCTCATAGGGGAGGACCCTAGACCCTCCTCTATCTGTGAATGTTTTCTGCTTTGATGAATGATGCAGCTTTAGGAAGAACTTGTATAGGGCAATGAGGGAACATCCCCACCAGAGAGCCGGATAGGCTGAATCAACTCTGGTGCCCAATGGAGGTCAGGAGGTGGGTGTTGGTGACAAATATTGCATCCAGATTGCCCTTACAACTAGTGTTTAATTGTTCACCCCCACCTTTAGACCAAGACTAGAGGGCTTGTTGTTGCCCTCTTTGGGCCATGTCCCTCTTCATGAGATGAAGAGTCAGCCAGACCAAAGAGACGTGCCCACCTGGAACCCATTCCCCATCTCTAAATATCTGGCATCCCAGAATTCCCTGCTCAAATGCCTTGAGCTTACTTTCAGGTCTCCACAGTCGTCTTATCTGGGTCTTTCCTTCCTAGGGTGAACTCTGCTACTGCTTTGTGCACCCCTAGGGCTGAGTGGTGACCTAAGAAGCTGCCGTTTTATATGCCACTGAAGGGCATATTGAAGTAGTTTGGTTGTGCAAGCTAGAATGTCCATATACATGTGCATGAGGCCCTTTGCAATGAGGGATAAAGCCAGATGAGGAAGAGAAAGGCTGACAAGGGACTGGAGCAGAACTCACAGAACTGGAGGTTCTCAATTTGAACCTGACCTTCCAGTTCCATTCTGAAGGTATACTTATAAAGGTAGGAGGAGGGTGTATATTTTACCTATCATCAGTCAGCTGTCTGTGGTGTTAAATATTTAGATGTGCATACAGAGTGTGACCCTCTATTTGTATTCTTGCCCAAGACCCTCCACAGGGGGGCCTATAAATCCTGACTTGAGGATATGATTACACCTGCTCCTCCCAACCAGCTCAACTCTCTGGACACTTTGCCTAACAGTACCCACACTCCAGTTCCCCAGGCCTGATGATGGCAGTTCTTGGCCATGGGCCTCAAAACGAGTAGAATGTTGCCTACATTGTAGGCTATGCTGCTATAACTTCCCCTACTTCCTGAAGCAGATGATTTTTAACTGTGCTGCATCCCTAGTTTCTCAATTTGAAAACATGTCAAGAAGAGAGCATTCAAAATAATCCCTGCAACCTTTCAAGGTAGCCAGCACTGCAAGGTTACAGACTGTGAATAAGGACTCAGCTGTTTTCACCACCCCCCTCCGACCCCTCCAGCTTACCACATGCTGAAGGACACTTGGCCTCCACACTGAAGGTGTGCAAAAGTGCATACTGAGCCCATTCACTTAGAAAGAAGCATTCGGGATTTAAAACGTTGCCTCTGGACCACACCATCCTTTCTCTCCAGGGTTTCTTTCTTTCTTTTTTTTTAAAGATTTTTTATTTATTTGACAGAGAGAGACACAGCGAGAGAGGAAACACAAGCAGGGGAAGTGGGAGAGGGAGAAGCAGGCTTCCTGCCAAGCAGGGAGCCCGATGCGGGGCTCGATCCCAGGACCCTGGGATCATGACCCGAGCCAAAGGCAGACGCCCAACGACTGAGCCACCCAGGCGCCCCTCCAGGGTTTCTTTCTTAGTACCAACTCCCTTTATCAGCCTACAATAGTAATTCAAAAAAAGGCTTCACAGAATATTGTACTTCTGTGCAAGTGAGTAATTTGCTCATGAAGACCATTTCTGCATATTCCACTTGATAATATCAAAGGTATTTTCTGTTGCACTATTCAGTATCCTTTGAAGAAAATTCCATGCAATAAATGTGTTTTATAATTCAGCACCAGAAAACAGTTTGTTTTACTGGAAGAACTAGAATGATTCCTGTAAACAATTGACTTTTTAACCCATTATTTTTCCTTTTTGTATTGGCTGCTAAGAATCTGAGTTAAATATAACACTCATAGTAATTACCTTGTTCCAGTTTCCTGCTTCAATTACCTCCTGTGTTTCTTAGTCAATATGCTAGTGAGCTCAGTTATTTCACCTTTATTTTTAACTATTCTATTGAATATGTGTTTTATGTGTTAGTATTAAATGTTAGAGTTACTTTTTTTACAAGGAGGTAAATGTATACAGCTTCTTATAAGTATATAAATTTTAGGTATATGCATACTTATTTTATTATGCTGTTTTTTTGTATAAAAGATGCCATCACTATTAATAACTCTTATGGGCATATACAGTTTGAATTTTGGTAGCAATGAGTTAGATGGTGGTACCCATTTTCTCTTTCCCAGTTTCCCTTAAGTTCTAAAAGTCTATGGAAGAATAGGTATATGCCCATGTGACTTGGCAAGGAGACTGGCTATACTTCTAACCACTGACATGAGCCCCCACAAGTAGTTACCCCCCAGTGTCTTATCTGTATAAGGAGGATATTGGACCAGTTAAGATCCCTTCCAGCCGTAAGGTTTTCTATTCCATGCACTAAAACTTCCTCAACGAAAGGTAATAGACTGCATGCAAATGAGAGGACCTCTGGTTTTCCTGCTTGGTCATGACATGCTTCAGGAGGGTCAACCTCCCCATGGAAGAGATGTGAACAACTCCAGGACTGAGACGGCAGGAGCTCCAGAAGTGAGCCATGTGACAGGCAACAACCAGTCACCATTGTTGAAGGCTAACCAGGAAATGAAGGACAGGGCAGGAGCCCATGCTGACCACACTTGGGCAGTAGACTTAGGGCCCCATCAGTCTCATTTCTTCCTCCAGGGTATGGCTATTTCTTCTGCTGGCCTGAACCAACGTATAATAATAATAATAATAATAATAATAATAAATAATAATAAATAGCCAATATCACTTTAGAAACACTAAAATGTGAGCCCTTGAAAAATGAAGCTTCATATAGGGTCTTGAGCTGTGCTACTGTTTCTTCTGCAAAAGAAGAGACCTAATTGAAGTTTCTCATGTGCTTATCTGAGGGTTTACAAAGCAAAGCTGCATATTGACTCAATTATGGGATTCCTCTGAGCTGACAGAGAGTTCTTCATTAACACAAAAGGGAGATGATAGATGTAGTCTGAACTGCCTTGCGGAAAGCTTTACTCTTCTCACAGATATTTCACAAGCTATCCAAGAATTATGTGAAATATAAAAGGCTTTCATTCCATCCAACTTTTGGCCATTGGTTCAGGGTATATTGAGAATATTCTTCCCTTATATACTAAGAGGTTCAATTGCTCTTTCAGATTAATGTTTTCAGTGAATGATGTGAGTGACCAGTAATGTGATAGTTTCCACATTGTTATCACTTACTTTATGCCTGGAACTTTTTGTGCCTTATTTATCATTTATATGACAACTCTGCAACATAAATATTATTGCCACCACATAACCTTCATTTTCCAGATTTCAAAACTGAGGCTCCATAGAAGTTACGGTACATGACAGGTAAATATGAGATCTGGGATTCTGGCTAAGATCTGCCTGGCTCCAAAACCCATGCTATTTCTAGTATGGAGCACTTTCCCATAACCCTTAAGCCCCCTACTACCAGCTTAACAAAGAGCCTTTTGTTTATTTATTATTCATTCATTCATTCAAACACCTGGTTTGCACAATTAGTATACTAGGTCTTATACACAGTGCAAAAAGAGAAATAAATAATAAGATACAGTTCTTGCCCCTACAGAAATCACATTATTTTTCTTCTATGCAATAATAATAAAATAATAATAAAATAGCTGCATTCTTTCAATATTCATAATTAATTATGTCACTTAATAATATGTACTTATATTCCATCTCATCCCAAAGGAAAAGACTTTAAAAGGCTCGATCAAAACTGGCAACAAATACATTTAGACTTCCCATTTCACTAGGTTTGCTGTGGGTCTTATGAACTGTTAAGAAGCTACTTTCTTTCTCCCTCAGGCTGGGCTCTTAAGACACAGTCCATGCACTCACTACCTCAGGGAACTCAGGGTAGCAAGTCAGCTTCTGGGAGGCTGAGAAGCAAAGAGTTGGGAAAGGGCTGGGGTAAGCTGCTGAACTGGTGCAGTACTCCTATGCCTGCTGTAAAGAATCTAACGGTAGCCGAACCGAGCCGCAGATACAATTAATGATATAATTTCTAATGTCAGCTCATTAATTCAAGCTGATTGTCGTACAATGTCACTCTCTGACCACTAACAAATGGCCCCGCTGCTGCAGAGTGACCTAGGTAATAAAAGGGACTGAATATATTTACATCTCAGGTGGTCTTTGATGGGCTAGACAATTTGGGAATGTAACTGCTATTCGACCAGCAGGTGCTTGCAGAGGATTAAGCACTACGAAAGAGAAGTGCAGTTTCATACTTCCTGAAACTGTGATTCACCCGATGACGCTGCCCAACAGCAGAGTCAGGTCACAGGGCCTGCTAGGAGCCCAGGTGGCACGGAGAAGAGGCAGGAACCAAAAGATGACCAATCTAACACGCTTCCGTGTTAGAAGATTTTGATGCAATCCTGTCACCAAATGGTAGCTCAGACAGGGGTATCATTTAGCCTGTGACAGCCAGGTCAGATGGGAGACCATACCGGCAGTATTTACAATGCAACAAATCATTTCAAAAATATTAGAATAGTTCAATGAGTAATTGGCAAAATTGCATGGTGAGCAGTTGTATGCAGTATTGTTTAGCTGAACTGGAGAACAGAAGATAATTTTTTAAATGTTTGATTTATTTATTAATTTATATCACCATGCTGATGGTTCAGTATTGTTAAATATTTTGAATATCACCCATGGAAAGGCCCCAGACTGCAGCCAGCAAAAGGTCCAGTGGCTCTCTCCACTCCAGAGGGAGGCACATGTCTAAGCTAGACTGCCCTGAGAGAGCCAATTCTCTAACCACATGCAAGCTGCCTCCTAGAATTGTGTAAAGTGATGGCTCTGAGCCATGCATGAATCAAGAATGCATCCTTTCTTAATGCATATTACATCATTATGAGAGCAATTCAGCAGTACTTACTCCTATGGGTCCCCTTCATTGCTAAGGTAATAATTCCCAGATGGCAGCTACCACTTTGAATCCTTGATCCATTACTTCTAGAATGCTCTGCAACCAATGAGTCTGTGAAGTGCTCCAAGGCCTCTTTCTCCTCTGAAAGCTCTCAGGTAGGTGGGCAAACAATTCCTACTCCTTAGGTAAATAAGATGCCAAATTTTCCAAAAAGAACTTTACAGGAATAAAGGAAACCAAGCCTCTGACCAAAGCAATCTGTCTTGCTGAAAAATTACTAAACCAAACCAAAATATGTAAATATCCTTTCCTATACAGGGTCCCTTGACAGTTACATGTATTAAGAAATAAAGTCTTTTTTTTTAGTCTGTCCGAATTCACTTGAATCTTAAAAAGAAACAGATAATCATTAAAATCTTTACCTTTCAAATGCTTTCCCTGACCCATCAACCTTATGATATAATCACCATAGAAACTGGGTCTGAGGTCTCCTGGATCAGAATGGGTCTCTGGAACTGAAGGGCTCAGTTCAATCAACTTCTGAACCGAAGTGACTGATGCAGAGACTGAACCCATTCAAGAACTTGCTCTGATTAGAGACTCTGGTTGATGGTTTTACCCACAGGACTTGTTCATTAAAGATGTCAGGTTGAATTCTAAACTGACTTTCAGATTTTTATCCCCAAAGAAACATAGCATGGTAAATCGCATTGTAATGGATTGTTGCAGGTTAAGCAGAATATTTTTAAAGTAAAATCTTCTTGGACCTGTGGAAAGCCCAAATATTTGTTTACCTGTCCCTGAAATTACATTTGCTTATTGAGCAGGGTGGAGAAAAATGGCCAGAGGCTTTGTAATTGGCATTACAGTTACAGGGAAATAGTGTGGGGTTTTTTTTCCCTCTAATAAATACTTTTTAGCACTTAGAGTCAGGGGTTCCTCAGATTCTGGTTGGGAAATCACTATGATGCCAGTTAAATGATGCAATTCCTGTGCCCCACCTCAGGCTTTGAAGGACTCTCTGGGAATGTAGCTGGAGAATCTGCTTTTTAACAAGAACAGTGAGATTTGAGAATACTTGTTCTATAAGACAGGGACTGATGACATTCATTCATTCATGTTATTCACTCATTTGTTCACTCCACAGGCATTTATTGAGTGCATTCTCCTGAGGGCTAGGAATATAGAAATAAATAAAACACAGTTTATGTTCTCCAGCAGTTTAAGGTCTGGATTTAATGTGCATGAGTGTTTCTCAACTGGAGGTAACATTGCCCCCCAGGGGACAGTTGGCAATTTCTGGAAACAGTTATTGTCGTCATGTTTGGGGATGGGGGTGGCATCTACTGGGTAGAGGCCAGGAAGCTACCATACATCCTACAGTGAATGGAACAGTTCTCTCCCCAACCAAAACAAAAATAATCTACACCCTAAAAAGTCAGTAGTGCTTAGGGTGAGAATCTCTGATTTGCACTATAATGATTCACTTAGCAGGCCAATTATTAGAATCATCTAGAAGTTTTGCAAATACCCACATCCTCCAAATTATTGTGTGGCAAATGTGCACCTATATTCAAAAGTAGAGCTGAAACATAAACGTGTGGTTGATAATTAGATGCTAGAGGCAAACAACTCCTGATTCCCAGTGTGAACAACAGAAATTTTCCCTTGTGTCATAACAAGGCCCAGCAACCATGATATGGTTAGTCTACTGACATGATTTCACAAACGAAGATATATTGCCAAACTGTTTTTGGATTATCTCTACATTGCTTAATTAACCAAGAGTCCAGATGATATTTAATAAACAATTTACCACCCTTAAAAAAATGTCGTGACTTCTGCTTCCCCAAGATGGCATAACAGGCATTGGATTTATCTTCCCTTCTGAAACAACAACAAAAACCCAGACAAAATATATGAAAAAAAGAGTTTTCAAGACACTGCACGTTAGGCAATGAAGGACAGTGATCCTGGGAGAGAAAACTAAATGCGGTGAGCGCCCCCATCTCCAGCTTGCTGCCTGGAGAGTTTCTTAGCTGTGGTGCGGGGACACTGGCAGACTTCCGCAATTGAGGAGATAGTGCTCAGAGCTCAGGGAGACCAAGGTGGCTAGATTTTGCAGGAAAAGAGTCTGAGAGAGAAGTGTGCCTCATAGAGAAACTACAGACATCTGCTAAGGAAGTCTCTCAAGTATTCAGCTGAGAACTCTTCACCACATGCATGTGAGAAACCCCCAGAGGCCAGGGAAAGAATAACTGAGAGGATTAGAGGTAAGAGCACCTGAGGCTCACACTCAACATGGAACAATGCCTGTTCCCACCAGTCAGATGGAAAGCCTCATGGGAGGTGAGGTCGAGTATACAGAGGATCTTGCCTCAGTATCGAAGAATAATGAACCTTAGAGGAGCACTGGACTAGTCCCACCTAACAAATCTTATAAGCAACCTCCAAAAAGGATCAAACTGTTTCTATGTACTTAACTGCATTCCAGAGAAAAGCTCAAGAATACTCACTGACACAGATGTGATAATCAGCAGACAAGAAAATGAAAAGAGTACTTATAATTGTGTTACATATGTTCAAAAAGTTAAGTAGAGCTATGGATGATATAAATGAAATTATACAATAATACATAAAAGAGATGTTTATTATGACCAAGTATAGTTTTTCTTAGGAATACAAGGTGGGTTTATCATTTAAAGATCAATCAATGTTAGGGTGCCTGCGTGGCTCAGTTGGTTAAGCATCCAACTCTTGATTTCAGCTCAGGTCATGATCTCAGGATTGTGAGATCGAGCCCCATGTCAAGCTCCATGCTGGGTGTGGAGCCTGTTTAAGATTCTGTCTCTCCCTCTCCCTCTGCCCCTCCCCACCCTCTATGCCCACCCCTTGCATGCAAATGGGCGAACGCTCTCTCCAAAAAAAAAAGAAGAAAGAAAGAAAAAGAAAAATCAATCAAGTAATTCACCATACTAATAAACTAAAACCAAAACCATTTGATTATCTCAATTCACACAAACAAAAGCATTTAACAAATTTCAGTATGTATTCAGGAAAATAACTTTCAGCAAACTAGGATTAGAAAGGAACTTGCTCAATTCCATGTAAAGGATATCCATGAAAAGCCTACAGCTAACATCATACTTAATGAATGTCTCACCCCGAAGATCAGGAACAAGTCAATTCTCACCACTTCTATTTGACACTGTACTGAATGAAGGTTCTAGCCAGTGAATGAAAAAGAAATAAACCAAAATAAAGAAATAAAATGCACCCAGATTAGAAAAGAAGTACAACTGCCTTTATCATTGAGGACATAATCATAAAGAGTATCTATGTAATTATCTATGTATAGACTATGCAAAGTTTGAGAACTAACACTACTTGATTATAAGATTTATTATAAAGCTACAATATTCAAGACAGTGAATAGAGTCCAGAAATAGACTTAGCCAAATATGGAAAATATTTTTGAAAAAGGCATAGAGGCAAGTCAGTGGAGAAAACACTGCCTACAAAATCAGACAGTCTGGTGCCAGAAAAACTGGATATCTATATGCAAAAAAATGAACCTGAATCCATATCTTACACCATATATAACAAATAACACAAATGGATCATAGACCTAAATGTAAAACCTAGCATTATATTCTTGGGGAAAAAACACAGGAGAAATCTTTTGTAATCTTGGGTTTCTTAGATGTGACACCAAAAATATGATTCATAAAAGAAGAAATTGATAAATTGATAAACTGGATTTCATCAAAATTAAAAACTCAAGCTTCTAGAAGGTACTGTTAAGAGAATGAAAAAGCAAATGAGAAACTGGCAGAAAAATATTTTATGATCATATATTTCATAAAGGACTTGTAACTAGAACACACAAATAATTTCAAAACTCAATAAGAAAGCAAAAAAACTCAGTTTTTTTTAAAGGGCAGAAGATTTAAGAAGATGTTACTACAAACATTTATTTCCCAAAGAAGGTGAGGGCTCCTTTTCTCCATACCTTCGCCAACATTTGTTATTTCTTGTCCTTTTGATTCTAGCCATTCTGACAAGTGTAAGGTGATAGCTCACTGTGGTTTTGATTTGCATTTCCCCGATGATGAGTGATGTTGAGCATCTTTCCCTGTCTGTTTGCGGTTAGCAGTTTTCTAAAAAGTTATACACTTACCGTATGATCTAGTCATTCCCCTCTTTGGTATTTATCTAGGGAAATGAAAGTATATGCCATGCAAAGACTTGCACATGAATGTGTATAGCAGCTTTATTTGTAAAAGGCAAATACTGAAAACAATACAAATGTCCATCAACAGGTGAATGGATAACCAAACTTCAGCCTGTCCATGTAACACAATAGCACCCAGCAATAAAAGGAACGGACTACTGGTCAACATGATTCATATAAACCTTCATTATTTTGAGTGAAATAAGCCAGATTAGAAAAAGGTATAAATGTTGTATAATTCCACTTATACAAAGTTTTTAAAATACAAACCAATCTACAGAGATAAAAAGGAGATCAGGGATTGCCTGGGGAAGGCTGATGCCGATAGAGGCAGGAGGGAGTGATTACAAAGGGGCCCAGGAAAACTCTTGGGATGGCAGATTTGTTCTTTACCTTGTGATGTTGGTCACAGGTGTGACATATGTTATAGGGTATCAAATGGTATGTTTTAAATATGTTCAGTGTATTGTATGCCAATTGTGCCTCATTGAAACTTTTTTTAAGTGGGGCTGAATGCAAGTGTCTGGGGATTCGCCCTCCAAGAAAAGTGCTAGTCCACCTGTGCCCTCCAGCCACCTGTGCTCTTCATTCACCTCCTGCCTCAGCCAGTCCCACCTCCCCAGGGCTGTCCTCAATCAGGCCTTCTGTACAGCCTTCTGCTGTTTCTATGAATACCCCCAGGTCTCTCCTAGATATCAACTTAATTTATTTTCTTTATTTTAAGCTTTCATAATAAATACATTACTTAGGCTTATGACCCCCACCCCTTTCCTTCTCTGACTCTTGAAATACCTATAATTCGGCTTCTTACCTACAGTCATCCCCTGATTAATTTCTCAAAAGTTACCCTCATCTTTCCCATCTCCAAAATTAAATGGCCTTTCCAGGTCCTTATCTCTTTGTTATAATTTCCATTCCTGATCTGCGTTTTGGTAATTTTATTTGCTTCCCCAGTTGGTCCATGCAAGTCACCATTCTCGTGTTAGCCCTTCCTCCCATATTCTTCAATGTGTGCAGTTTATGGGTTCCCTCCTTAGGTTCTACACATGAGCAACACCCTCAAATAGAACTTGGATAGCCAAATCCTAACTCCTTTTTTTAAAAAAAGACTGATCGATTGATTAATGACAGCGACAGCACGCACGCATGTGCGCGTGCACACACAAACACACACACACACAAACACACACACAAGCACGTGCATGGAGAGGAGAGGGGCAGAGAGAAAAGCAGATTCACCGCGGAGCAGGGAGCCCGAGTTGGGATTCCATCCCAGGACCCTGAGGATCATAACCTGAGCCCAAGGCAGATTCCTAACTGACTGAGCCACCCAGGCACCCCCAGAATCCTAACTCTTAGCTGTAACTTTTCAAGGTGCTTTCTATTTGGGATGCCAGGTTAATATGTAGAACATCTAGTTAAGTTTGGATCTCAGATAAACAAGGAATGTTTAGTGTAAGTTTGTCCCAAATATTTCATGGAGCATACTTATACAAAAAAAAAAAAAAAAGGTTGTTTAACTAAAATTATAGCTAACTGTGGGATCCTATATTTTTGTTTGCTAAATCTAACAACCCTATTTCTACCTCATCTCTTATTTACCATCATTGAAAATGCCCTAAGTTTTCTGTGTCTCTCATCAGGAAAAATGCTATCTTTTTTAACTCTGCCTACCAAAGTCACCCCTTCTCCATGCTCAGTCCTTCCCTGATCATCCCAACCTACCGCCTCACCTCTCCCTTCTCTGAGCTGGTTTCCTTCCAAATGTTGTTTATCTTGGGATCTTAAGGGGTATAATCCTCCAATCTGTTGTTTCTGTTGAGTCTCACTTTTTTCCCCTTTTTTTTTTAAAATTAACAAATAATGTATTATTTGTTTCAGGGGCACAGTTCTATGATTCATCGGTCTTACACAATTCGCAGCGCTCACCATAGCACATACTCTCCCCAATGTCCATCACCCAGCCACCCCATCCCTTCCACCCCCACCACTCCAGCAACCCTCAGTTTGTTTCCTGAGATTAAGAGTCTCTCTTATGGTTTGTTTCCCTCTCTGATTTCATCTTGTTTCATTTTTCCCTCCCTTCCCCTATGATCCTCTGTCTTGTTTCTCAAATTCTTCATACCAGTGAGAACATATAATTGTCTTTCTCTGATTGACTTATTTCGCTTAGCATAATATCCTCTAGTTCCATCCACCTTGTTGCAAATGGCAAGATTTCATTTTTTTTGAAGGCTGCATAATATTCCATTGTATATATACCACATCTTTATTCATTCATCTGTTGATGGACATCTAGGCTCTTTCCACAGTTTGGCTATTGTGGACATTGCTACTATAAACATTGGGGTGCACGTGCCCCTTCAGATCCCTACATTTGTATCTTTGGGGTAAATACCCAGTAGTGCAATTGCTGGGTCGTAGGGTAGATCTATTTTCAACTTTTTGAGGAAACTCCATACTGTTTTCCAGAGTGGCTGCACCAACTTGCATTCCCACCAACAGTGTAGGAGGGTTCCCCTTTCTCCGAATCCTCGCCAACATCTGTCGTTTCCTGACTTGTTAGTTTTAGCCATTCTGACTGGTGTGAGGTGGTATCTCACTGAGGTTTTGATTTGGATTTCCCTGATGCCAACTGATGTTGAGCACTTTTTCATGTGTCTATTGGCCATTTGGATGTCTTCTTTGGAAAAAGTCTGTTCATGTCTTCTGCCCATTTCTTGATTGGATCATTTGTTCTTTGGGTGTTGAGTTTGAGAAGTTCTTTATAGATTTTGGATACTAGCCCTTTATCTGATATGGCATTTGCAAATATCTTCTCCCATTCTGTCGGTTATCTTATGGTTTTGTTGACTGTTTCCTTTGCTGTGCAAAAGCTTTTTATCTTGAAGTCCCAATAGTTCATTTTTGCCCTTGCTTCCCTTGCCTTTGGCGATGTTTCTAGGAAGAAATTGCTGTGGCTGAGGTCAAAGAGGTTGCTGCCTGTGTTCTCCTTTAGGATTTTGATGGACTCCTGTCTCACATTGAGATCTTTCATCAATTTTGAGTCTATTTTTGTGTGTGACGTAAGGAGATGGTACAGTTTCATTCTTGTGCGTGTAGCTGTCCAATTTTCCCAACACCATTTGTTGAAGAGACTGTCTTTTTTTCCATTGGACATTCTTTCCTGCTTTGTCAAAGATGAGTTGACCATAGAGTTGAGGGTCCATTTCTGGGCTCTCTATTCTGTTCCATGGATCTGTGTGTCTGTTTTTGTGCCAGTCCCAAACTGTCTTGATGATGACAGCTTTGTAATAGAGCTTGAAGTCTGGAATTGTGATGCCACCAGCTTTGCTTTTCTTTTTCAACATTCCTCTGGCGATTCGGGGTCTTTTCTGGTTCCATATAAATTTTAGGATTATTTGTTCCATTTCTTTGAAAAAAGTGGATGGTATTTGATAGGGATTGTATTAAATGTGTAGATTGCTCTAGGTAGCATAGACATTTTCACAATATTTGTTCTTCCAATCCATGGGCATGGAACATTTTTCCATTTCTTTGTGTCTTCCTCAATTTCTTTCATGAGTATTCTATAGTTTCCTGAGTACAGATCCTTTGCCTCTTTAGTTAAATTTATTCCTAGGTATCTTATGGTTTTAGGTGCAATTGTAAATGGGATAGGGTCCTTAATTTCTCTTTCTTCTGTTTTGTTGTTGGTGTATAGAAATGCAACTGATTTCTGTGCATTGATTTTATATCCTGCCACTTTACTGAATTCCTGTATGAATTCTAGCAGTTTTGGGGTGGAGTCTTTGGGGTTTTCCACATAAAGTATCATATCATCTGCAAAAAGTGAGAGTTTCACTTCTTCTTTGCCGATTCAGATGCCTTTTATTTCTTTTTGTTGTCTGATTGCTGTGGCTAGGACTTCTAATACTATGCTGAATAGCAGTGGTGATAGTGGACATCCCTGCCATGCTCCTGACCTTAGGGGAAAAGCTCTCAGTTTTTCCCCATTGAGAAGGATACTTGCTGTGGGATTTTCATAGATGGCTTTTATGATATTGAGGTATGTACCCTCGATCCATACACTGTGAAGAGTTTTAATCAAGAAAGGATGCTGTACTTTGTCAAAGGCTTTTTTTGCATTTACTGAGAGGATCATATGGTTCTTGTTCTTTCTTTTATTAATGTATTGTATCACATTGATTTGTGGATGTTGAACCAAACTTGCAGCCCAGGAATAAATCCCACTTGGCCGTGGTGAATAATCCTTTTAATGTATTGTTGGATCCTATTGGCTAGTATTTTGGTGAGAATTTTTGCATCCATGTTCATCAAGGATATTGGTCTGTAATTCTCCTTTTTGATGGGGTCTGTCTGGTTTTGGGATCAAGGTAATGCTGGCCTCATAAAATGAGTTTGGAAGTTTTCCTTCCATTTCCATTTTTAGGAACAGTTTCAGAATAGGTATTAATTCTTATTTAAATGTTTGGTAGAATCCCCCTGGGAAGCCATCTGGCCCTGGGCTCTTGTTTTTTAGGATATTTTTGATGACTGCTTCAATTTCCTTACTGGTTATGGGTCTGTTCAGGTTTTCTATTTCTTCTTGGTTCAGTTTTGGTAGTTGATACATCTCTAGGAATGAATCCATTTCTTCCAGATTGTCTAATTTGCTGGCATATAGTTGCTCATGATATGTTCTTAGAATTGTTTGTATTTCTTTGGTGTTGGTTGTGATCTCTACTCTTTCATGCATGATTTTATTTATTT
This sequence comes from Neomonachus schauinslandi, assembly GCF_002201575.2. NCBI lineage: Eukaryota > Metazoa > Chordata > Mammalia > Carnivora > Phocidae > Neomonachus > Neomonachus schauinslandi. The sequence goes on along the minus strand of NC_058409.1, from coordinate 54,381,334 downwards.
GGGTCATTTCTCTTTTCTTTTTGGTAAGTCTGGCCAGGGGTTTATCAATCTTGTTAATTCTTTCAAAGAACCAGCTCCTAGTTTCGTTGATCTGTTGTACTGTTCTTTTGGTTTCTATTTCATTGATTTCTGCTCTGATCTTTATTATTTCTCTTCTCCAGCTGGGTTTAGGCTTTATTTGCTCTTCTTTCTCCAGCTCCTTTAGGTGTAGAGTTAGGTTGTGTATTTGAGACCTTTCTTGTTTCTTGAGGAAGGCTTGTATTGCTATATACTTTCCTCTCAGGATGCCTTTGCTGCATCCCAAAGATTTTGAACAGTTGTGTTTTCATTTTCACTGGTTTCCATGAATTTTTTAAATTCTTCAATTTCCTGGTTGACCCATTCATTCTTTAGTAGGATGCTCTTTAGCCTCCATGTATTTGAGTTCTTTCCGACTTTCCTCTTGTGATTGAGTTCTAGTTTCAAAGCATTGTAGTCCGAAAATAGCACGGAATGATCCCAATCTTTTGGTACCGGTTGAGACCTGATTTGTGACCCCAGATGTGATCTATTCTGGAGAAGGTTCCATGTGCACTAGAGAAGAATGTGTATTCTGTTGCTTCGGGATGGAATGTTCTGAATATATCTGTGAAGTCCATCTGGTCCAGTGTGTCATTTAAAGCCTTTATTTCTTTGTTGATCTTTTGCTTAGATGATCATTTCAGTGAGGGGGGTGTTAAAGTCCCCTATTATTATTGTATTATTGTCGATGTGTTTCTTTGCTTTTGTTATTAATTGGCTTATATAATTGGCTGCTCCCATGTTAGGGGCATACATATTTAAAATTGTTAGATCTTCTTGTTGGATAGACCCTTTAAATAGAATAGTGTCCTTCCTCATCTCTTATTACAGTCTTTGGTTTAAAATCTAATTCGTCTGATATAAGGCTTGCCACCCCAGCTTTCTTTTGATGTTCATTAGCATGGTAAATGGTTTTCCACCCCCTCACTTTCAATCTGGAGGTGTCTTTGGGTATAAAATGAGTCTCTTGCAGACAGCATATCGATGGGTCTTGTTTTTTATCCAATCTGATACCCTGTGTCTTTTTATTGGGGCATTTAGCCCATTTACATTAAGAGTAACTATTGAAAGATATGAATTTAGTGCCATTGTATTGCCTGTAAGGTACTGTTACTGTATATTGTCTCTGTTCCTTTCTAGTCTATGTTGCTTTTAGGCTCTCTCTTTGCTTAGAGGACCCCTTTCAAGATTTCCTGTAGGTCTGGTTTTGTGTTTGCAAATTCCTTTAGTTTTTGTTTGTCCTGGAAGCTTTTTATCTCTCCTTCAATTTTCAATGACAGCCTAGCTGGATAGAGTATTCTTGGCTGCATATTTTTCTCATTTAGTGCTCTGAATATATCCTGCCAGTCCTTTCTGGCCTGCCAGGTCTCTGTGGATAGGTCTGCTGCCAATCTAATGTTTCTACCATTGTAGGTTACAGACCTCTTGTCCCGACCTGTTTTCAGGATTTTCTCTTTGTCTCTGAGACTTGTGAGTTTTACTATTAGATGTCGGGGTGTTGGCTTATTTTTATTGATTTTGAGGGGGTTTCTCTGTGCCTCCTGGATTTTGATGCCTGTTTCCTTCCCCAAATTAGGGAAGTTCTCTGCTATAATTTGCTCCAATATACCTTCTGCCCCTCTCTCTTTCTTCTTCTGGGATCCCAATTATTCTAATATTGTTTCATCTTATGGTATCACTCATCTCTCGAATTCTCCCCTCTTGATCCAGCAGTTGTTTATCTCTCTTTTTCTCAGCTTCTTTATTCTCCATTATTTGGTCTTCTATATCACTAATTCTCTCTTCTGCCTCATTTATCCTAGCAGTTAGAGCCTCCATTTTTTATTGCACCTCATTAAGAGCCTTTTTGATTTTGACTTGGTTAGATTTTAATTCTTTTATTTCTCTAGAAAGGAATTCTCTAGTATCTTCTATGCTTTTTTCAAGCCCAGCTAGTATCTTTATAATCGTCATTCTGAATTCTAGTTCCAACATCTTACTAATGTACATATTGATTAGGTCCCTGGCAGTCAGTACTACCTCTTGTTCTTTTTTTTTAGGTGAGTTTTTCTGTTTTTTTTTTTCATTTTGTCCAGAGAAGAATAGATGAATGAGAGAACAAAATGCTAAAAGGGTAACAATGAAAATATACACTAAACAGAAAATATATACACTAAACAAATCAGAAGAGACCCGAAACCAGGGGGAAAAGAAAGGAAAAAAAAAAAAAAGAATATGATCAGGCTGGTGAATAGAACACAGCCACACACTAGATTTTGGGTGTATTTTGGTCTGTTAGAAGAAACTGCCTCCCAAAATTTTAAAGAAAGAAAAACTTATATATATACAAAAATAAGGATAAATACGATGAAGGGATGGAATATGACTGTAAAGATGAAAATTAAAAAAGTTTTTAAAAATGGAATTGGTAAGACATTTGTTGAAAAAAGAAAAAAAATTTAAAAAAAAGAAAAGGAGAGAATGTGATCAGGCGGGAGACTAGAACAAAGCCATACACTAGATTTAGGGTATATTTTGGTCTGTTAGAAGAAACCGTATCCCAAAATTTTAAAGAACAAAAAACATATATATATACCAAAAAAATAAGGTTAAATACAATGAAGGGATGGAATATGACTGTAAAAATGAAAATTAAAAAAGATTTAAAAAAAGGAATTGGTAAGATAAGATGTTGGTTGAAAAAGGAAAGAAGACAGGCATCTGGGTGGCTCAGTCGTTAAGCGTCTGCCTTCCGCTCAGGTCATGATCCCAGGGTCCTGGGATTGAGCCCCGCATCGGGCTCCCTGCTCAGCGGGAAGCCTGCTTCTCCCTCTCCCACTCCCCCTGCTTGTGTTCCCTCTCTCGCTGTGTCTCTGTCAAATAAATAAATAAAATCTTAAAAAAACAAAAGAAAAAGAAGAAAAATTTTTTAAAAATAGAAAAAGAAAAAATAAAAATTTAAAAAATTAACTTTGAAAGACTAAAGAACCATGGGGGAAAAAGCCATGAATTCTATGTGCTGTATTCCCCTAGCGCTGGAGTTCTGCTGTTCTCATTGATTGGTAAACTTGGTCTTGGCCGGCTGTTCTTGCGGATCTTCTGGAGGAGGGGCCTGTTGATGCGCTTCCCAAATGCCTTTGCCAGAGGTGGAATTGCCCCACCCTTGCCGGTCCGGGCTAAGTAATCTGCTCGGGTTTGCTCTCGGGAGCTTTTGTTCCCTGCAAGCTCTCCTTTCCGTACAGCTTTGGAGGATGAGAGTGAAAATGGCGGCCTCCCAATCTCCGCCCAGAGGTGCCGAGAACTCGGGGCCCCACTCCTCAGTGCGCCCCCAGAGAAAAAGCAATCACTCCCGTCTCCCCGGTCTCCAGCCACACTCTGTGCTCACCTGGCCTGTGACGGAGCATTTCTATCTCTGGTACCCGACCCCATGTGGAGTCTCCAAACCCAGCAGATCCCTGTGGTGCGCACTGCACTGCTCCTCCTGGGGGAGGAAGGGGAGTCTCCCCAGATCTGCCACTTGTTGGGTCCCTGCTGGAGGAGCAGTGGCCCGACTGTGCCGCGGATCATGGTTTATGGCAACCCCGAGCTGAGAGCCCGCGCCTCAGCTCCATCTCTGCAGCCGGCTTCCGCGCTCCGATCCCTGGGAGCTCTGCCGCACTCAGGCACCCCCGGTCTTTCTGTGACAGTGTGCTGTCCCAGCAAGGGTTCCACCCCCCGCTTAGCCACTGGAGCAACGTCCCTCAGCGGAGCCGACTTCTAAAAGTTCCGATTTTGTGCTCCATGGCTCTATCACTTGCCCATAGCCAGCTCCCTCCCCTGCGGTCTATCTACCAAAATATCACCTTGGATTCACTTCTCCGCACATCCTACTTTCCAGAAAGTGGTCGCTTTTCTGTTCAGAGAGTTGCTGCTATTCTTTTCTTTGATCTCTTGTTGAGTTTGTAGGTGTTCAGAGTGGTTTGATATCTATCTAGCTGAATTCCTGGGACCAGACGAAATTTAGGTCTCCTACTCCTCCGCCATCTTGCTCTGCCCCTGCCTCAGTCTCACTTTTGATGGGTCATTATTTTGTGTAGTTTGTAGCTTTGGTTTATGAGTTCACTTTCTGGATTTTTTTTCTTTATGAGTCATATTTACATTGTGAAAAGTTTTTCCGCTTAGTAGTTTTTGCTTGGGTTCTGCTGAGTGCTACAGAGGGGTTCACCTACCTAGAAACAGGTTTTGTTTTTAGAGACAGATTTAACATTTCATTTCTCACAGGATCTTTTTTTCTCCTCTGAAAGCCCTAGAAAAAGACATAATTCTTGATCTTTTCCCTGAGTTGGTAGAATGTGAATTGCTTTTTATCTTTGAGGGGACACTGTCCAGAGTCCCAGCTTTCTGCGAACAGCCTTGGGTGCAGTATCATCCTTGGCAGGCCCAAGTCCACCCTTTCCTACCTGTGCATTTGCTACAGCCCTACCTTGGAGTCCCGCCCTGGCTGTCAGGGTGCTTGTCCAGGCCCACCTTCCCATCCCCAGGCATCTGTACCCTGCTATTGCGCTAAGGTCTTGCCTCACTTTTCTGCCATAGATTTCTCTTCAACTCTTTTGGATTCAGCTGTCTTTACAAATATTTTCTTTGTTACAGTTTAGCCAGCATTTCTGTATTTCCAGTGGGAGGATACAGCTGGAGAGTTTGCTTCCCCTTGTTACTCTGTGTCCTTGGCTACGTGCCTCCACTAGACTATAAGCCTCCAGAAGGCAGGGATCACGTCTTACCATTTTTTAGTACACAATCTCCCGCCTAACAGAGCCTCAATAATTATTTGCATGGTGAATGGTACTGTGCTGGGCTAATTAATGTTTGTTGGTTGGAGGCTAACTAAAAGTACATGGAGGGGCACCTGGGTGGCTCAGTTGTTAAGTGTCTGCCTTCCACTCCAGTCACGATCTTGGAGTCCTGGGATTGAGCCCAGCATCGGACTCCATGCTCAGCAGGGAGTCTGCTTCTCCCTCTCCCTCTGCCCCTCCCCCTGCTCGTGCACTGTCTCTCTCTCAAATAAATAAATAAAATAAAATAAAAAATAAAAGTACATGGAAAAAAATCTTCATTTGTACACTTCAGTGCACCTAGCATGGTACCACCCACAGCCTCCTTTTAATAGCAGCACTGGTGTGTGTGTGTGTGTGTGTGTGAGAGAGAGAGAGAAAGAGAGAGACTGAGAATTTGCTAGGCTGATTCCTACTGGAAGAAATATCTTTGAATTTTGAGATCAGTAGTTACCAATCTTTTTCCATGCCTACTCACCTGAGATTCCTCATCATTCCCAACTCTATTCTAACTGGCCTACTTAATTGTCCCGTTAGGTGTGTGTCGGGGGGAGGGGGGATGGGATGCTTTGCAAAAGGATGTATCAGAATCCTGGGCAACAATTGTAGTTTTAACATTCCTTCTCCACCCACCTCCCACCATCCTGGTTGAAAAATCACTGCCTTAATCATCCACACGAATTTCTAAAAAGCTCTTCTCATCTAAGCTAAAATTTCCCATTGTTGGTTATTCATTTTGCATCAACACATGTTTGTAACAGTCAGGCACGAACAAGCATTAATGCTCTGATTGGCTTCCCCGAAGCCATACAGAAGCCCAATGGAGTGATACAACAGAGATGGGCCATCTGATTTCCATTTTCCCCAACGTGTTATTAAACACACAAACTCTTGGTCACCATACCACATTTTTCTGGGCATCCAGCTGTAAGGATGTATTCAACAGTGTTGCAAATCATGCGTGTAGAAATGAGCAGGCTCAATGTCTCAATACAGAAAATAAAGTCTTAGATGTTTTGTTTTCAAAAACACAGAATTTTACCAGATGTGATGATATTTTAGAGAACATTTTCCTAATACATTCATTCTCTTATAGGGAATGGATTTCAATGTGATATGATGCTTAAGGTGGTAGGCAGAGTTTCTAAAAGCCTTGCTTCCGTCTGCTGTGGATAAACAGCCCAGCAGTTTGTGAAAAGGCATTATGCCATCTGAACATATTAGTCTCTTGGCTGTCTTGCTCAGACTATCTATGCACCTCCTTACTGAATGATTGCTGGCAGAATTCCCAGCCAGGAATGCCCCACAGCCATCTGCTCTATCTCTTGGACCCTGCCTTTCTGCCAGGGGGAGCAATGTCTCCCCAGATACTGCTTAGGTGTTTGGACGACTATAAAAGGGCAACCTCGAAAAATTATGATATGCTGAGGGCATGTGGGCTGTTTCTGTGTTATGCTATTTTATTATACTTTGGCTGCCCTGGGTTTTCAAATTGATTCTACTAGTTGTTGTAGACATGCACAGATGGGAGTGGGGAGGGACGAGGGTAGAGTGGGAAGAACGGCTCCCTGAGAACAGCATTGGGTAAGGGGAAAGCCCAGGGGGGAGATGCTTGTACTGTCCCTGCTCTACCTTTACCTGAAGGTGCTATTTTGAGCAAATCATTTCCACCTTTTACTTTCCTTACATTAAATGGAAAATGGGGGAAAAATGCGTCAAAAAAAATCCAAAAGATAAATTATTGACTGAAAAAAACAAAAAACCAAACAAACCATTTCTAGTATTTATGGAGAAGAGCTAATATCCCCAACAAAGAACTCCAACAAACTGGTGAAAATAAAAAACACAGATAATCCATAAAAATAGTCAAAGGCCTTGATAGGTTTCCTGGAACATAAAGAGCAAAAGACCAAGAAATAAGTGACAACATGCTCACAAATGGTCAGGAAAATTAAAAAATCAAAGCAACATTGGGACATCATGTTTTTATGCATCTGAGTAGCAAATAGGAAAGAAAAAAATAATTGATGGTCACTATCCAGGGCTGGGGAGGGTGAAGGGACACTTGCAGAGACTGTGGTGGGAATGTGAATTGCTACAGGCTCCTAGAAAAGTAATTTAACAATGCCTATCAACTGTGCCAGTAATCTCGTTTGTGGGAATCTACCCTATAGAAACAGAAACAATGTTTAAAGACAGGTGTACGGGGATTTTTATTGCCGAGTGGGAGAAGAAAAAGTCCAGAAAATAACCTGAATTGCCATTGATGGAGGAATGGTTGAATACATTACTCCACATCACTGGTTCTCAACCAGGAATGTTTTTGTTCCCCAAAGGACACTGGGCAATATCTGGGGATATTTTTGATTGTCACAAGAGGGGGCTGAGTACTACTGTCATCTAGTGGGTAGAGGCCAGGGATATCCTAAACATCTTACAGTGCACAGGACAGCTACCCCAAACAAAGAATTATCTGACCCAAAATATCAATAATGCTGATACTGAGACACATGTATGTATGTGTGTATAAATATACTGAAGGTGAGTCCCTGAGAAAACATTAAGTTAACTAAAAAGACTTATTTATAATATTGTATTTTTTAAATAAATATTATGAAGCAACTCCAAACAAGTGTGTGTGTGTATATACATACATATATATCTATGCAGGAGCATGGTGTAAAGCATGGAACTTATTTATACCAAACTGGTAGCAGTGGGAACAAACAGACACACATGAGTTCCTATATTTCAGTTTCGGATGGCTGATCAGAAGCACATGGGACACTTTTGAAATATTTGTATTTCCTGGCCATAGTCCAAGTTTCTTGCCTCAAACACCGTGGATCTGAAATTTTCAAAAGCTTTTGAGTTCCCCCCCCCCAAAAAATTGTCCTTTGGAAAAGAGGGAGCTGCCTTCTATTTAAGTCCTTAGCAAGTATCTCTTGCCATGGGGGCTCTCTCAATTACTTTATTTTGATGGCATAATACAGTTGGTGGAAAAATATAGCAGCCTAAAAGCTGGGAACAATGCTGACAAAAGGCACCTGACCGAATCTCATTAGATCCTCACAAGGCAGAGAGTGAGTGAGCTCTGGTCCCTTCATCCCTTTATAAGGCACCAAACCCATCACAGAGGCTCCACTCCCATGACCCCATTCTAACCCTTAATTACCTCTCAATAGCCCCACTTCCAAATACCAACATACTGGGGATTAGGGCTTCAACACAGGAACTGGGAAGGACCAAATATTTACTCTATAGCGATGGCTTTCTGAGGCAACATGAAGTTTCTCAGCAGAAGATTATATTTTAGCTTGTGTAAAGGAGAGGCAGAGGAATTGTTATGGGATAGCCCTAGCAGGAGACATGGTAAAGACACTCCAGAGGGGTAACTCAATTTGTTTATGTGAGATGGCTTGGGTGAAAGAAAATAGAGAGCAGGCGGGTCAGAGGCTGGGCTTTGTGATGCTGATGTGTGTCCTACTCTGTTTTTCCAGCACCTGTCGCTCACAGGAAGGCAGGTACTTGCGAGGGTACTTTGAAATTTTAAGGCCAAAAGGGCATCTGCTGATGCATCAGGCATGCTGAGAAAAGCAAATCATCTTTCAGTGCACTAAAGGATGCTGGTGAGTTAATGCAGCTGTTAGGCATTAGGCACCAGGGAGAGAGTGCGAGGCAGCGAAGAGCTGGGGTAGTGAGCCTCAATCTCTCAGCCTAGCCTTGCATTGCATGCAGTAAATCATTTTAACCTTGGCTTCCTGTTCTGTTCAGTGGGATTGTTAATGGCTGCTTTGAAGAATGAGGACTAGAAAAGATCCCAAAATGGCTTAGGAAGACAAAACATGGTATTAATATTTTCAGTGATTTAAATGATGATGTTTATTTTTAAGACCAAATAACTTCTATTCACCTACAAGATCTTAATGCAATAAAAAGCCAGTTAAAACTTTCATCATGATTCAAGATTCATGCACTTGTGATTACTAAACTATGAAACTAAAAACTTCCAAAGAATGGGATGAAATGAAAGAAAAGTTTCAAACGAATCATCAGCAAAAATGTCTTTTCAATTATAAAATGACATTTCCAGAAAAGCAATAAAGCTGTTATTACTAGAACAAGTAAATACCTAAAGGATCTTTAGACTTGCCCTGTATCACCTGTAATTTCCTATTTTTCAAATTGAGTTCAGTTTCCGAAATATCAATTAGGCTCTTACTATGTATGTAAGGCGTCTGGCTAGGCACTGGGAATGCTAGATAAATGTGCAACAGCACGAAGATGTGGCATTAGAGCTTCCAGGAAGGCAGCTAAAGGGATTGATAAAAAATCAATCTGTATCGTGGTAATTGAATAGAAATGATGCTACTAATAACAGGATGCGATCTGTTTCTAGAATGAAAACTCATTTGTTATGATCGAACATTTTCTTCATTCTGTGCTTGGAAATGTTGCTTTAAGCTCATATAATTCACATGCTCAAATTTCATAAAATAGAACAAATTAAGTCATTGAGTATTGATGGTAAATATATGAATTCAAGAATTTAACAATTTAACATAAGTTGCATTACTGTTTATGGGGGTAAATAAAGCTTGCAAACAAAGAAATCTAATTAATCTTCATATTAATTTTATAAAAATAAAAAGACACTGCTGTCTTTTGGGCCAGATACCTAATCAAAAGCCTTGGACCATTAGGTGGAAAACCAAACCAATCACAGAAACAGGCCAATGATTTCTTCATGTATCTACCATACTCATTATATTAATTAAATTAACATTAGCTGCTGTACAAATAAATTCTAAAATTTTAGTGGCCTGACACATTAAAATTTAATTTCTTGCTCACTTTCTAGTCCAATATTAGTTTTCCTGGTTGGCGGTTGCCTTTGAACTAAAAAGACAGGCTTTCTGCCCCCACCCCCTACCCCAAAATACAATGGTTGATCAGGGACAGAACAACTGTAATAAAACTATCAGGAAAAGCAAAGAGTGGAAAACATGCAGTGGTTTCTGGTCCCTAGCAATGATGAAATCCTACAAATACTTGTGAGGTATCTTATGACTTAAGTTATTTCCCTTGATTTGACCCAAATTCTACATTCTGGAAGAAACTCCCTTGCCCACTGTTAGAAGGTGGGGGAGGAAGAGTGAAGTATCCCTCCAAATGGAGAAGGCATTTTGAGACAAAAAAACAAAGCAGGCGACTCCATCCAGTATACACAGAGTTTTATCCAGGGTAACTTATTGAGGGGGGATCTGGTGGAGGATGATTCACAGCAACTGCACAGTTATTCTCAAAGGTCTGCCAAGTCCAGACCTTAGTCTACAGATTTTATAGAGCAAGAGAACGTGCAGAAGGGCATTTTAGTGCTATCAAAGGGTTTGCATGCACCTGACAGCTAACCTTTAATTAGATCTTGTGGTACCACCTGTGTGTCAGGAAGGGGAAAGACCATGTTATCTCTAATAGATTCATGGAAGGTCAAAGCAAGCCTCCCCCTATCCCAGCCTTGGCAGGCATTTCTAAAGTACATATATTAGTCTCCAAGGAGCCGAACACATAGCCCCAAGAGAGTAAGATGGAGGGCCAGAGGTGGTCAGTATTTTCAGCACTCCTATACCCACGATTCTTCATGGCCACCAGATCTTCCCTTTAGGAAGTTCTTTCTTGTCTATCATCTTCCATGGCCACATCTGAAAGAGGCATCAAGGACTATACCCTCCTAGAAAGCCATCTAGTCCATTTTGAACTAGTGTAAGCTTATGGACGCAAAGGTTATTTTAAAACTGTAATAGTCAAAGGTTTTTTGTTCTGAGCTCATAGTTTTCTCAGCAACACAGTTTCCACAAAACCTTAGTAGACTTTTGACTATTTTATACCACAAAGTTTGAGGCTGTTATATTGCCTTAGTAACTAGAACACTACCAGAGACTTCCTTCAGTGACATGGCTCATACATCCTCTGTCCTCGAGTCCATCACTAAAAACTTAGAGTAATTCTACTATTTACTTGTACCCACTCAAAAATTTTGCAAGGACATACAATCCATGGCAATATTTCTTGAAATCCCTTTTCCTTTCCCCCATACTATACTGTGTTTAAACTTTCTCCTTTACCCTCTGCTCTTTACCAATATTATTTTAGTTTTTCCCATTTGCATGGCCTTCTTCTTTCTTCTTTTCTCCCTCTTTATTCTTTCATTCATGCATACAAAACATAAATCCCTCCTCCAATATCACCCAGTACTGTATCTAGCTCTAAGTGTTATGCCATTTTCTATCAAGGCCCAATATGGCAACTCTTGGTTCTCAGAGATGTATTTCCAAGGGTTCTTAAATGAGAAAGAATGGATGGGAATGGTCCTTGGGTAAACAGTCAATAGTGCGTGCCATGCCATTAAGCAGAGACTCTTATAGAGACTATCTTATACATTCTTTAAGGTCCCGTTCAAATTGATATGCCCTATTCCTATTAAATAAAAATAGAACAAAATAAACTTTAAAAAAATGTGGAAAAAAAAATCCCTCCTCCAAGTTTCTTGAGTTTTCTTTTTTTTTTTTTTTAAGATTTTATTTATTTGACAGAGAGAGAGACAGCGAGAGCAGGAACACAAGCAGGGGGAGTGGGAGAGGGAGAAGCAGGCTTCCCGCGGAGCAGGGAGCCCGATGCGGGGCTCGATCCCAGGACCCTGGGATCATGACCTGAGCCGAAGGCAGACGCCTAACGACTGAGCCACCCAGGCGCCCCAGTTTCTTGAGTTTTCTTACCCAGTTTACCCAACCTATATAATATGTGGCAGTGGTAGGGACATGAAGCAGGTCATACCCACATTTGACACTGAAGGTAGAGTGAAGGAAATATATTTTATCTTCATTGCACTTGTATGCTTATTATCTCTTTCTTCACTGCTTCTTCTCCCTGAAGGAACATACTCACATTTACTGAACACAGTGCTTCAGCTACTGCCCCATCATTCTTTTACCATCATCTACTTGAAAGGATGGCATCTCCTTATTTCTCCACTTCTCACGCTCCATTTACTCCTCAACCCATTGCAATATAGCTTCTGCCCACACGTGTCTACTGAAATTCCTGCAAGATCACCAAATGGTCCGCAAACTGCTGCATTTCCTTTCTTCTTGACTTCTAGAACCTCATCCCACTTCTCTCTCTTCCTCTTGTTTCAGAGCTGACAGAATGATCCAGCTATTGACTAGATTTTCTCTATTGGCAATTGCTTTTCTCTCTTTTTATTAGTCTCCTTAGCCTCAAGGAAATTGGGACAAATTCCCCAGAATTAAGCTGAGAGCATAATCAAGTGACACCTCCTAATACCACACGAAAGGAGATCTCTGCTATAGATCAGAAATCCTGAGGAGTGCTCAGAAGCCTCAACCTTTTCCTATTTCAGGGTGAGCTATCTACAGAGCACTATGCAGTGAATGGCAGTAGTCTTACCTCTCCGGTTTCTGTGTGAAGCTTAATCTGGTCTTTGGGGCATCATTTATCAGCTTTAAAGCTTCTCAGGGTTGATGTACAAATAGGATTTCTCCTTTGAACTAATACTCAGAGATCTTACAAAAACAACATATCAATATATTTCTTTAACAACCTTCCCAGAACTTCCTCCTTCTGACCTTTGCCGTGTTTACTTACATCATTAAAATCACCAATTTTAGAGAAGTAACCTATCACCACTGACACATTATTGGAAAGTCAACTATTGGACTGAAAAATGATCGATTCATTCTCTATGATTTAAATGTTGATGAATTTGGATTTAAAAATTCAAGTATCTTAGTAGCAGCTGACATGATCACTTTTAATTAATGCCATTCCACAAACACCTTTTCACAAACATACTGATTTGTCAATTTTTTGTCTTCAAAAGCTACTTTACATTCACTTTATCATTAAGAACTCTACAGAGATCAGAAGTTTTGAAATTAGAAAGGAACCATAGGCCCTGTGATTAAAATTATCTGAGAAATTTTTCTTACTCTTTAGGAAAGAGATATATCAATTCCTGTCTGGTTCTCCCTCTCCCTCTCTGCCCTCCTCCCTCCCCCCTGCTGGTGCTCTCTCTCTAATAAACAAATAAAGTCTTTTTTTAAAAAATGAATGGCTGTAGTTGGATGTCAAATGTTTTTTGTGTTGGCTAACTATGAAGTTTCAGAAGAAACTCTTGATTTACACTTGAAAGATTAAAGAGGAACTGATAAAACCCTATTTTAAAAAACTCAGTGATAGAGATAACTTTATAAAAATTAGCTCATTATTATTAATAAAGTATCAGGCCCAGTGAAATGGCAGTTTCAAATTACATATTCAGTAGAAAAACAAAATAATGCTGAAGATAAAGCTAGAGGCCAATGGAGCCTTTCGTCGAGCCAGAGAGAAAGACAATGAATGCTCTGGAGGGCTAATGTCAAATTAATTTTTTCATGATGAAATTATAGAGGTATATTTATAATCAAGTAAAATAGAATTTTCCACCTCTCAATAATGAGTGAGAAATTACTGTGAAAAGGTTGGTGAATTATGATAATAAACACAGCTGCTTTGATGCAGCTAATGCAGGTGTGCATTTTAGTAATGTTAATGACATTCATCATCTTGGCTTACTGAACCAGCAAGGAGATTCCCTCTGTGAGTGGGCCAAGCAGGAAGAAAGCCAGGCCCTAAAGGTTTCCTACAACAATGGCAATTGTAACAGTGCAATGTTTCATGTAGTTATTTAATACTGAGTGAACTGAATTCGGGCTGCCATTTATTGAGCACCTTCTGCCATCCACATTGCATAAGGGGCTTTGCATTGTTCTGTCCCTTACATCAACATAAGAAGCCTGGACAGCCAGTATTCTTTACCACTTACACCATTTGGAAATGGTAAATTTACACCATTTACAAATGGAAAACCTCGGGATCAGAAAGGATAGAGAATTGACACAAGGTCAGGGAGACAGTAATGTACTGAGAGGCTGTAAATGTGGAAATGTGTTGGCTTTGCTTGTCTAGCATCCATGCCTCTTGTGGCTTGGCTGGGTTGACTCTGCCGCTCCCAGGGTTGGCGTGGGACCCAGGCACACTTGACCAAGTCACCATGTCCTCCTGGGCACAGTGGCCAGCAGTGTCATATGACATGACCACAGCCTATCAGAGAGAAATATATGGCTTTTTCTGGAGACAATTAAAGAGGAATTTTTTTTCTCTTCTCTGCTGCACTGGGATTTTAAAGATATGTGCCCACAATGGCTGGTAACCTGCTACCACCAAAAGGAGAGAGCCTGCTAAGAATGAGGCCAACAGAGGAGAAAGCAGAGATGAGAGATGGAGAGAGACTGGTCTCAGTGTTATCTTCTAAGTGTCTAAATCCAAACATCCCTGAACCCAAAGAACCCATGGACTTTTCAGGTATATAAGAAAATTAGGGGTGCCTGGGTGGCACGGTCAGTTAAGTGTCTGATTCTCTGTCCCTCTTCCTCTGCCCCTCCTGCTCATGCTCTCTCTCTCTTTCTCTAAAAAAATAAATATATCTATAAAAAAGGGAAATTAATTTCTTTCTTCCTAAAGTCTATTTAATACAGACTCCAAAGTTCATGTTCTTTCCATTGGGTCACACTGTTTTAAGCATCAGAGAAAAAAATTACCTCCAAAAGGAAATAAAAATGATTTAACATAATAACAATTATATACATAGTTTTATGATATATTCTGTAGTTTATCTGTAAAACTGATTATTAAAATCACTGAAAAGATTTTGAGTTTGAAAAGATTTGAATAATTTTGCCATAAGGTAAATTACTTGAAAATGTTGTAAAATCTTACAGGGAATTTCTCAAGACTTACCTCTTAAAAACATATTCTTCCTGCCTCCCTCATCAAAGCCAATAATAAACGACATAAATTAAGAGGCTTTGTAAAACTAATAATTAGTCCATAGCTATAAAACATACTTCTTTAAGATAATATTTCAAATCAAATTTACTGGCAATTTTAACATTTGCACATAGAGGGTGACTCAAAAGCATAGACTATACTAAGGATAAGCAAGGTGCAGTGGGAACCAAAGTACAGTAGGGAAAAAGGGGTCCAGGATACTAACTCCTTCTTACTCATTCTAATTATTCACAAAGTGCATGTATCAGGCACGGTAGGCCAGGAAGTGAAAACAAAAATCCCAAATTTCAGTACACTTTATTTTTGCTCACCTTTCTTTTTTGCTCATGCTAAATGTGCAGTGTGGGTCAGGGACTCTGCTCCATCATCACTCAGGGTTGGAGGCTCTACCCACTGACTAGTAGCTGAGCCATCTAGAAAACTTAACTTCCTTATCTGCTGTGTAAAGGAAGAGAAAGAATGAAGAACTCACAGCTGTGGTTAAGGACTCGCACTAGAAGTGGCATACATCATTTCTGCTCCCAGCTTTAGGCAAAATTAGTCACGCAGCCCCAGTTTTAGCTAAAAGAAAGGCTGAAAAATGACAGTGAATCACAAGCAATATTTGGTGAGCAATGACTATGTCATCTGGGCTGTCCAGATATCCAAGAACGGAAAGGAATGGAATGGAAGTTACGTGCTCCCTTGACTCGTATGTAACTACATTATGTTTATGAGTGTTATCTTTTACTTATCTATTACTTTTAGACTTTTCAAAAAGCAAATTTCTATACTGATCAGATGGGCTGCAGTAAATGTAGACATTAAGATAATCAATGACTCTGGAGTATAAGTAATTACATCTGGTAACATATCAGGAGGAATATACCTTTAGTCAGTTAATCAAGTAGCCAGAATAACCTAAACTGATAAAGGGCATGTGTGTGTGTGTGTATATGTGTGTGTTCCATGGGTGTCCATCCTCAGTCTCAGGAGAACAGGAGTGTGCCTGCTTGGTTTGCCTCATTTTAATGGATGTGAGGAAAGATGGAATGTGTACACCTGAAGAGTGACTTAAATCTTCTGATGTATTTTTAGAGAGCTCTGGATGGCAGTAATTTTTGTCTTTGTTAAGTAGTCTGAACTCTAAAGGTGGGCTAAATTTTGCTAGTAGTTTTTCAAAGGGGTGGTACTGTCCCTTAGGGAATGTTTTGAAAATCTGTGGTGGTGTGTTTTGTTTTTGGTTTTTGTCCATTAAAATAATGGAAGGCCCTATTGGCATTTAGTAGGTAGGAGTCCTGCATCTCTTGATAATCAAAAGCCCCAACTAGCATTCATGCTTATCATCACCTGAGCCTATATAACCAAAATATGCTTTTCATATAAACAGAAAAAAATGGGGGGGGGTGTTGGACTTTCGTTTTTATTAAATTTTCCAAGAATGCAACTATTGTGTAAAGACAGGAGAGGTTCCACTGTGTTTTGCTGAGTCTGACGAAGAAATGCTTTTTTTTTTTAAATTATTTATTTTAGAGAGAGAGAGATTGCAAGGGGGAAGAGGCAGAGGGAGAGGGAGAGAGAATCTCTTTTTAAAACTTATTTTTTAATTAATTTATTTTTATTTAAATTCGATTAATATATAATGTGTTATTGGTTTCAGAGGTAGAGGGCAGTGATTCATCAATCTTATATAACACCCAGTGCTCATTACATCACATGCCCTCCTTAATGTCCATCACCCAGTTACCCCATCCCTCCACTCCCTCTCCCCTCTAGCAACCCACAGCTTGTTTCCTATGCTTTAGAGCCCCTTATGATTTGTCTCCCTCTCTGATTTCGTCTTGTTTTATTTTTTCCAGGAGAGAGAATCTTAGGCAGACTCTGTACTCAGTGCGGAGCCAGATGCAGGGCTCAATCTCACAACCCTGAGATCACGACCTGAGCCAAAACCAAGAGTCAGATTCTTAACAGACTGCACCACCCAGGCACCCCAAGAAATGTTTTCTATTTCAAAAATTCTTGTGACCGATGACAACACTGCTAATATTTGCATTCATACTGATTCTCTACAAACATACAAGCACCTGATAACATTACTGTACCTTCTAATGAAGTCGAGTTTGCTTATTGAGATATTTGAGTAACATATTATTATAAAATATTTTCCTTTCTTCTCCCATTTTTATTACACTTAAGATGCTGGGTGTTCTTCAAAATTATAAAGTAGTCAATAATAATACCTATAAATTTGATTTTAGGATAATAAAGGAACATTTAAAATATTGTCTATGAAGGGATTGGATCTGGAAAGGTTGAGAAGCAATGTGTTAGGCAATATGGCATGATGTTTAAAATGACAGAGTTCAGAGATAAGTAGATCTGAACTCAAACCTTAGTTCTATTATATAATCTCAGACAAATAATTTAACTACTCTAAACCTTAACAGATAGGAGTCTCTCAACTCTAGAACGAGAATACTACCTGTTACATGAGTCATTCTGAAGGCTAAAGGAGATAAATGGTTATCTTGGTGCCTGGCCCTTAGCAAGCAAGCAACAGATAAATCATGGCCATTATTTCTAAGTTATTATAACAAATACAGTTTAAAATTCAACGTAAAACATACAGAAGCTAGAGCCTGAGAACCTTAGAGCTCTTACGTGGCACTGTCAAAATGGTTTGCTTTGTTTTTCTCTAGTCTCCTGGGTCGGGGGCGGGGAGGTGGTTTCTATTTCCTCAAAGTCTAGCTAAGCCCTGTCAAGTCAGCTTGAGAAGTAAAAGCTGTAAAGGTGTGTTTACATAGAACACGGGGATTTTTTTCTGTCAGTATCTCCACTTTCTTTTTCCTGTTAAGAAACAGTTACTTTATCCATGCCCATGCCATCAACTAACAATGCACCTTCCACCCACACAGGCTACCATCTTGGTGGGTCTGAAAGAATGGCTCTATTTTCATCTGCCTTCAGGAGCTGGCTCTTTGAAAACAGGCAGTTCTGCTCTATAGGCTGGAAATGTGTTTCTACTTTGCTTTAGGGTCAGACATAGACAAGGTGTTAATGATCTTATCAGTAAAATATGCTTCATGAGATTAGCATTTCAGACTAAATTGGGCCATGTCTTTCCAATCCCTCCCACCCATTCCTAAATTTCATTACAGTGTAGCTGTTAATTGCCCCAAAAGAGACATTTCCAACTCCTATCCTGGACCCTTACAGACTTGAGACATAGTACCTGGACTCTCTTTCCCTCTGGTATGAGAGGGAAAACTATTTGATGCCAAAGAAAATACACTGAAGCTGAAACTTCTAAGTTCTTATCCTATTTTAGTGTTAGAGCCCTACATAATCTCAATGTCATCAAAATAACGGAAACTGACCTCTTGTTTTGACTTGTTTAAATTCCTTTTTTTTCCCTCAGAAGTCGAACATAACATTGAACGTTCAAAAATCAAAAGAGGGAGGAGGAAGGTGATTTCTTAAAAAGGAATTTTGGATTTCATTTTTCTTTCTACGTGAAAGCTCTTCTATAAACTCCCACAAGACTGAAGTCTGAAATTTTGTAAGATTCATCCCCTCTAACACTCACGTTAACCAATTTTAAGAAAATTGCCTCACTTTACAAGCAATGCCATAATTCAGACATCTTTCCCTTGAATAATGAGCATACAGTGGTCACTCATCCTGAGAAGCAGGCATGAAGTTTGATCAAAGCCACAGCTGAAATCCCAATGATCGTGAACTCTGTGCCCTGAAAAGAACTTGGAGAGGGCCTGATTCAACTCACTCACTCTGTAGGCTGGGTTGCAAATGGATCCCTTCTGAGGAAACAATAAACTCTTCAACAAATCCGTATTAATCTTCTACTGTGTAACAGGCACTGTTCTAGGTTTCAGAGATACAGCAATACAAAGCAAACCAAAATGAAACAAAATCCCTGCCTTGGTAGAGTTCATAATCTAGTGGGAGAAAACAGACAATAAGAAAAATATATAAGTATATTTGATAATGTATAGAAAGTGATAAATTCTAATTGAAAAAGCAGGGAGGGGTGCTGGGAGTGCCAGGGAATGCAATACAGTCTTCGTAGCAGGGACAAGGGTGGGCCTCACTGTGCAGGTGACATCTGAGAAAAGACTTGAAGGAGGTGAGGTTGTGCACCATGGAGATCTCTGGGAGAAGAACATTCTAAGCAAAAAGAAGCTTCCATGGAAAGGCCTGTTGGAATAACAGTACGGAGTCCAGTGTGGCGAAAGGGGTAAGCAGAGGAGGCCAGGTAGGTCATGGGTGCCAGGTCCTATGGGGCCTGGGGGCCATCCTAAGGATGTTGGCTTTCACTCTGAGATGCAGAGTCATCTCAGAGTTTTGATTAAAGAAATGACATGACTTGAATTAAGGTTTAAAAGGAAAACTCTGGATGGAGAATGGCCTGTATAGGGAAGGAAAAAAGTCCTTTTCCTCTACCCTGGCCTCTTTTAGTTCAGAGGTTCTGGCCCTGCAAATTTTACTGACAAAAGACAGATTAAGAGAAGAAAAGCATACAAATTTTACTTGATGTTAATTTTTATGTGACACAGGAAAAAGGTGAAGACTCAAAGAAGTGGGTGGGCCTAAGAGCTAATACACCATTTTCAACAAAGTGCAATAAACCATGGAGACATAATAAGACAAAGACAGTGCACGCTCATGTTTAGGCTTTTGAGGGCTGCAAGCTGTGGGAAGGTCGTACATGGTAGAGACGGGTGGGAGGTAAGGGCTTCTTAACAAGGTTGTTTGTGTAGGTCCATTGGGGTGTCAACTTTCTGCCTTCTTCCTGGCCATAACACATCCCCAGGAGAAGGGACTAAGGGCTGTCCTCTTTCAGGAGTCTCTGCTTTTAGTCAGAAAAGGAAAGCTCCAGGAAGGCTCCTATCTGCACCTATTGAATCTCAAATGGCTTCAGCTTAAAGTAATCCTTCTGCCAAAGTGGCATATTTTAGGGTGGCGTATTCCGAGCCCCTTCAGCCTGCATGAGGACAAAGATGGGAGAAGGGAGTCTCACAGGGGGCTCCTACAATAGCTCAAAGTGGGAGATAAAGGTGGTTTGGACCAGAGCGAAAACAGCGAAGGAGGTGAGGGATACCCAGATCTAGACATGTATGACTGGTAGAGCCAGCATGACTTCCTATGGTGTGGACATGGGGCGTGACAGAAGAGTCCACGAAGACTCCAAAGTTCCAAGCCTGGAACTGTGAATCATCAGACTAGTTGAGAGAATGAATGGTCTCCAACTGAGTTCTGTGTGTTCTTCCTGGAATTTGTTTGGCTCTGTAGATAGAGGTTAAGAATATTTCGTCATCCTCAGGGGCTCCTAACTCCCCTTGAACAATTTCTGAGCCAACAGGCCAGGTCAGCACAGACTAATGTACCACACCAGCTATGCAGGATGCAGCCTGTCTGAATTCCACGGGTGTCCCTGCTGAGACAGACAAGGGCTCGCCCTTGGAAGACTCTGCTGTCTTTATGACTTCACCGTAAGGGAAAATGTGAGTTCAGACGTCTGCTTTCATTAAAAAAAAAAAAAAGACAAAGAAAAAGTAAATGAAGTCATTTAATCATTCTGTAAAGAATATGAGCAAGAGAAGACATTTTCTCTTCATCATTGCTGTGGGGAAAATTCACACAGCTCTTCTCCCTGCCAGAATCTAGGAAGAGTCTAGAAGGTTGCCTAAAACCTCCTGGCAAAAAGCAAATAGAAAGGATAACCTTTTTGCCACTGGTGAGGTTCCTTCACTGGCCTGGACCAGGCAGGTTCCTTGTCCCTGTATCCCTAGGAACATCAGTCTGTTTTTTTTTGTCTTTGTTTTTGTTTTTGTAATTTTCTCCTCAGTTTTATTGAGATATAATTGATATGTAACATTGTATAAGTTTAAGATGTACAATGTGATTTGATATATGTATATATTGTAAAATGATGACCACAATGTTTAGTTCACATCCATTACTTTACGTAGTTACAATTTTACTGTGATAAGAATTCTTCAGACCCACTCTCTTAGCAACTGTCAAATATACAGTACAGCATTGTTAACTGTAGTCATCATTATATGTTACAACCCCAGAATATACCTGCCTTATAATTAGAAGTTTGTACCTTTGACCACCTTCACCCAATTTCTGCACCTCCCACCCTCTGCTTCTGGCAACCACCAATGCAATCTCTGTTTCTACGAGTTTGGTTTTTTAGATGCCACATATAAGTGAACAACACTCACGTCTTAACAGAATCTTTCTGCCAACAAAGGGTGAGGAACGCAAACCATTACTGTTCTTAATACTTCTGCTTTGAACTATTACAGTTAATTTCCATAAATCACATGTTCAAGCCCATTCTTTCTGCTTTCAAATGCTATGCACATTTCACTACACCCTGTCCTCAAGGAGCTTACAGACTAGGAGAAGGAAGGAATACACAGATAATGAAAATATAAGACAAAGTGTGAGAAGAGCCATGAGAAATTCAAGTAATCATTATAGGGAATGAGAACACAGACTCTAGAGCCAAGCATCTTAAATTCAAATCCTTTCTTTGGCACGTACTGGCTGTGCAGTCCTGGAACAATTACTTAACCTTGCTATACCCTGATTTTCTCATTTGTGATGGGAATACTACCAGCACTTAACTTGTAGGGTTACTGTGAGAATTGAGTAGGATATCTACACACACATAGTAAGTGACATATATGTGTTGCTGTTGATGATGAAGAGTTCCAGAAATGCTTCAAAGAAGAAATGGTCTTGTAAGAAAGGGTAGTACTTGGATAGTAACGACTGGGGGAAGCTCCAAACACAGAGACTAGAGTGATGGAAGATTTGGAAACTGGGGAATCTCAGAGAAGCAACAGCCACAGAGTTTGGATGGAGTATGGACTGGTGATTCTCCATGCTGTGACGTGCATACAGGGCTCTAGATGTGCTTTGTTAAATGACAGCCCCAGGCCTGAGATGTGATTTGGTTCCTTCCCAGGAAAGTAACCCCCCCCAACCCCAACTCCTAACACCAGTGAATAAGCAGTTGGGAGACTGAAGCCAGGAAGGCAGACTGCAGTCAAATCACAATCCTAATACCAGGGTAAGGGGTTGAGCCTTACTTTTTGCTACTGAAGAGTTGTGACAGTGAATGCTATCATCAGAGATGTTCCCACATGTGAAAATGCACAACTCTAAAACAACATTATCAACTGCCCCATGTTATACACTGTACAAGAAAGTATATCAAAAACCATTCTTGGGGGAAGATGGCAGTGTGAGAAAGTCCTAGGCTCACCTCATCTCACAGATACAATTGGGTAACACCCACATCAGTGTAAATAACCTAGAAAATGACCCGAAGACTGGCAGAGCACACTCTCCACAGCTTCATGTACAGAAGAGACCACCAAGAGGGACTTGAGTAATTGTCCATGGGAGGGAGGGACATCCCAGGTGTGGAGAGAGGAGAGAAAAAGATCCTCATACTGGGCACCCCAAGCTCGAGGAAGCTGTGCAGGGAATACGTTTGGCTTTGAGAACCAGAGGGGCCTAATTCTGTGAGTTCTCACGATCAGTGGGGATTAACATCTGGAACTTTAAACATCAGTGGGCTCAGCTCTGGAAGAGCTCGGAGGGTGAGAAGAAACTGAGTCTCCACCTTAAAGAGACAACACAGCAAAGAGGCCTGTAGAGATACAGCATAGAAGCAGCATTTTGAAAAATGCCTGGGGTCTACAGGAGGCAGATTTACTTACTAATCACAGAGCATGTGATCGAGGGGCAGGGAACTTTAAGAGACTTCTCTAGGAACAATGGAGCTGGTAGGCACAATTTCCCTCCCACCTCCCAGCCTAGACACCTCTGGGAACCAGCAGAGCGCCAACGCTCTACACTTAGCTTGCTAACAGTGTGCCCCACCCCCACATTCTCCTGAAGACACACCCCTCCAGCCAAGCTGGCCTCAGTCTAGGCAGCTGCAGGTCCCCTCAAATATGCCCTTGGCCAGAGCCTAGCCAAAGCAGTGCCACAAGCCTGGCAGCATGGAAACAGCCCTGACAGGGGCCAGCACCACTCCAAAGTGTCTCCAGCCCTGGGAGAGGGGAAGATAAACGCACACACCAATCTGACTGCAGCCCCAGCACTGGGGTTGGGAAAGACATCTGGTCTCACTGCAGACCCCATCCACCAATGAAAACCTCCCAGGGGACAACAACACAGGGAAAGTGCCCTGCAGTTTGGTGCTACTGTATCCCTGGCAAATGCTTGGTCTGGCTTAACTCAAGCCCAAGGTGGCCCTAGACTGGCCTGCTAACAACACAGGGACCAAACCCTGCCCACAGCAGGCAAAGAGATCCATTGCAGACAGCTGGACTGAAGGAAACATCAGTCCTCTTCTTCTTCCCAATGGAACTCACCCGTCATAAGTGAGCAGCAGAAATTATGGAAATGGTATTGTACCTTTGATTAGCTCTTCATTCAGTTTCCAATCCCACATGTTCCTGATTGGGTTGGGGGGGTAGTGGTGCTCTCTTCCAAGAGGCCGAAGAGGCATTGCACTAGGAGGAGCTCCAGTACTAATGGCTAAAGACGGTATTTCAATAGCCACAACCACGATCCACAACCAAGAACGTGTCTATATGGACCCAATTACTTGGAAATAGAGTATTAAAAACTTTTCTTCTTTCCAAGAACCATTCCTGAACTGGAAAAGAAGTTTTTATAATTCCCCCTCAAAAGTCTGTACACAAAATTTCCCAGGACCCTCTGTCTCACCCTTGGCACCCCTTCCTCCTTCTTAGCTCTCTCAAAAATGCCACACTCTTTCAAAACGCTGGGCCCTCTCATGGCTGATGAGGGCCCCAACTTTAGTGTGCCAACAGGCGTAATTCCACACTTCCAGTATGTTCTTTCTGCCTGTCCATTCCTCAACCCCCATCAAAGCTTAAGTGTCCCATATCTTATCTCCTCTAGGTACTAGTTCTGTCAATTGCAGTGGATGGTATAAGGTTACTATGTCCTCCTCCTAGTTACTATAAAATCTTAACTCAGTGTTAAGAAAGCTGTTGTTCTGTTTAAACATGACAATCAATGTTCTGAATAATCGTATTGGGGGAATGACAGCAGGTACAGTAAGAGAAGA
Organism: Neomonachus schauinslandi; assembly: GCF_002201575.2. Lineage (NCBI taxonomy): Eukaryota > Metazoa > Chordata > Mammalia > Carnivora > Phocidae > Neomonachus > Neomonachus schauinslandi. Next base: position 54,357,448 of record NC_058409.1, on the reverse strand, counting down.
GAAGGAAGCTGTGATTCTTTTAGGAATTAAATGCATTTGAGTCAGAGAGCTGTGTCAGAGGCCACACTACACATCTGGTAGAACAGCAGTGCATGAAATAGCTCCCTGATGAAACAGTCAAGGCTTCTTGAACTTGAGTGTGCCAAAGAATCACAGGGCACTTGCTATAATTCCGACTCTTGAGGCCCACCTCCAGAGTTCCTGCAGGTCTGGGGCAGGCCCAACATCATGCAGGCTCACCAGTGGTTCACAGACCACACTTCGAGAAACACCGAGCCAGAGAAACTCCAGACATAACAGTTGTATGGTGCCAACTGGGAACTTGTAGGCTTCAGGAGCTTCCCTCTTTTTTCTCCTCTCTGCACTCTCTGCGTGCCGTAGGGAGGATAAACACACACAAGGAGAGGTCCCTGCGAAACATCACCAGAAAGTGCGCAGGACGTAGCTCAATGTCTCAAAGGTTTAAACAAAGCGGCCTGAAATTTTCTTTTCTTTTGGAAAATTGTAAGCCCACAGAAAGATTGCTACCACAGTATATCCCACACTAGGTCCACCAGCTGCTAGTATCTCATCCCACCCACCGCACCCCTCAGTGCCTGTAAACGTGCTCCCCTTCTACCAAACTCTGAAAGTGGACTCCAGACCTTATCACAGTTCACCCCTAAATTCTCCAATTTGCGTCTCTCAGAAACAAGGGCTCTCTCCTACACAACCACATCACCATTACCCCACCTGAAAAACCAACATTCATTCAGTAACATCACACCACACATAGTTGTACCGCAACCCCCCTCCCGTGCGCCACGTAGCCTTTGTAGCTGCGCGCCCATCCCACGGTGTGGGATTCCCATACTGAGTTTGGTTATTATGTCTCATTATCTCCCCCAATCCCAAACCATCTTTCTACTTCCCTTGGTTCTTTACGACGTTGAATCCTCTTTAGAGTACAGGTCAGTTGTCTACAGAATATCCCACGTTCCACATTGTTCTCTTTCCTGGAATTCAGTTGAGGTTAAACAGTTACAGCAAGGATGCCTCTCAGCTGATGTGGAGTACCTTCCTTTCATGACTTCTGGGCACATAAAATGCAAGGTGATCACATGAAAGGAGCCAGCACAGTGCCCTACAGTGTTCTTAGGGTTTCTCCACGCGCTGTGAGACCTTCTTTTTGCAGGAGTTTACATTCATCCCTTTACTGCTAGTATCGGCCTGACGCATCACTCCAGCATAGCTCACCAGCTGGCTGTGCCGTGTTTTCATTTCTCCACTATACATAAGTTGAAGAGGACTGTATTATTTTCTACCTCCTAGGACTGTTGCCAACTTGAATTATACGTTATTGCATTTATTCTCCTTATGAAATACATGCTTTTTGGAAGATGTATGGAAAATTAGAACTTACAAGTCCTGTCATTATTTTACAAGAACTTGGGAGTCCTGAATGAGCTTTTAATGTCAAGATGTCTTAAAGCCTCTGAGAGTTTGAGCCAGATGTGAGCTATGAATATAACCAATATACTCTCATCATAAGAAAATATTTATGGTGAGTCAAAGCTTGTTTTTTACCTACATCAGAGATGAGAGTAAAGGGTAGATAGGCAGTGCTCGATAGTTCTTAAAATGAGCACAAAGATAGTTATTTAAGTGTTTATAATTTCTTCCTATTTTGTTACAAATTATTTTATAGCATTTCTCACTGGCTATTATATTAATGATGTTACATATTTTTTACAATTTTATTTATTTATTTATTTATTTGACAGAGAGACAGGGAGAGCATAAGCAAGGGGAGTGGGAGAGGGAGAAGCAGGCTCCCCACCGAGCAGGGAGTCTGACGTAAGGCTCGATCCCAGGACTCTGGGATCATGACCTGAGCCGAAGGCAGATACTTAACTGACTGAGCCACCCAGGCACCCCTGATGTTATATTTTTAATATCATTCATTTCTATAGGGAAATCTTAATTGCCTCAGTAATGTGTTAATCTGTGCTGCCAATCAAAGAAGCAATATAAAATACTTTTGAAAACCTCAGAAATCCCAGACCATGCCTTACTTTAGTTGAAGGTAGCCATGTGCAGGGCTGGGAAGAAAAGAAACTTCCTCACATATGTAAGCCAGAGAAATAAAGTGAAAGCAAGTCACCTTAAATCCTTTGTACACCAAGGCTAGGTTTAATTCATATTTAAAAATTAATTTATTGACAGAAACTGTCCCTCCAATTAAAAGCATTTCTCATGAAGAACTTTAGAGAGTCACAAAGCCATTGAACTGAAAGACACTTTAGATTTCTCCTTCGATCCTTTCGCTTTACAGGTGAAGAGGCTGAGGCTGGAAAAGACAGTTTGCTCAAGGTCATACTGCTAATCAAAGGTAGATCCATAAAGACTTAAGAGGTCAAGATAAAGGCAGGAAGTCCAGGAACTTAGCAAGGACGTATATCCAATGAGACAGGTCTTTGAGTTCCTTAAGTTACATCTCAGGGCAGAAGTCAGAACATCTATAAATACAGATAGCTCTGCCTTTTGTGCACCTTTACCCCAGAGATGAGGGAATGTTATGCATTTTGTCTAAGATTACATCTTACCGTCTATCCTGCTTTCTTCTTTGGACTCTCCCCCTCTTAAGTGATCACAGTACAAACATGATTTACCTTTTTAAATTTGCTCATGTGTACCACTGCAGACCCGTTTATTGGGCCAATAATAGCAGCAGTCCCATCTGAGGCATTAAAATCAAATGATCCCATGAAGCACAGCCAGTCCTTGCCGGCCTTATAAATCACTCACAGCATTGTAGAGCATCACTGGGATTTTAATGGAAAATCCTCACTTAAAGGCATTGACAGAAACTGTATTTCTTTCTTTCTCTGGTTTCTTCCTTGGCTTGAAAAATTCTTTGTGCTTTCTTTCTCCTTTCAAACCCATACATCAATCCATTCCTGGCTATCGGCCCAGGAAAGATGGGCCTGAACCCATTAGGCTGAGAGGGTTTCATTGTGTCACTGCACTGGAAGATTAAGTGGCCAGGATGACTTCATACGAAAGAACTGGAATAAATGCTATCACCCTCCCTGACACAGCAACTAAGACAGTGGGCATTTTTGACCAGACAATCTTGACTCCTGAAGGAAAAGGAGCAAGGATGTAGACTCAGGCAACCAGGGCCAGAAAGTCCTCCTACTCTAATAAGCAAAAGCTTTAGAGAAACACTGTATTTAAAAAAACTGATCACTGGGTAGAACCTTCTTTATTTTTCTTTCAGGTTTATTGAGATAAAATTGACATACAACACTGTATAAGTTTAAGGTGTACAACATACTGAGTGGACTTAAATAATTACCACAGTAAGTTTAGATAACATCCATCATCTCATATAGATACAAAAGAAAAAAATTACGTCATGATGAGAACTTTTAGGATTTACACTTTTTAGCCCATTTCCAATATGCAGCAGTGTTAACTACAGTCACCATGTTGTACAGTATACCCCTAGTATTTACTTGCCTTATAACTGGGAGTTTGTACCTTTTTTTAAAAAAAAAGATTTTATTTATTTACTTGAGAGAGAGAATGAGCAAGCGAGGGAGAGAGCACTAGCGGGGGGAGGGACAGAGGGAGAGGGAGAAGCAGACTCCCCCCTGAGCAGGGAGCCCGATGTGGGTCTCCATCCCAGGACCCTGGGACCATGACCTGAGCCGAAGGCAGATGCTTCAACGACTGAGCCACCCAGGTGCCCCAAAGTTTGTACCTTTTGACCACCCTCCTCCATCTCTCCTACTCCCCTGACCTTGGGTCACCACAATCTGTTCTCTGTATGTATGAGTAGGAGTTCCGTTTTGTTTTTTGTTTTTTTGTTTTTAGATTGAACATATAAGTGAGACCATGCGGTATTTGTTTTTCTGTGGCTGGCTTACTTCACTTAGCATAATGCCCTCAAGGTCCATTCACGTTGTCCCAAGTGGCAGGAATTCCTTCTTTTTACTATTTCATTGTATACATATTCATTATCTTTATCCATTCATCTGTGGATGAACACTTAGGTTGCTTCCATGTCCTGGCTATTGTGAATAAGGCTGCAGTGAACATGGCGGTGCGCATAGCTCTTTGACATAGTGATTTCATTTCTGGAAGGAACTTGTTGAGCAGCGGTGTCCCCACATAACTCTGTACCAGCACATTCATCCTCCAGGCCAGTGTCAGGCTCAGAGGCATTATTTTCTCACCAAGGAGAAGAGCCTTTCCTTTTCCTGCCATCTGCTCTGAGCTGGGGATTTTCTTTTCTTTTCTTTTTTTTTAATATTTTATTTATTTATTTGTCAGAGAGAGAGAGAGAGCACAGGCAGGGGGAGCGGCAGAAGCAGGGGGAGAAGCAGACTCCCCACTAAGCTGGGAGCTGGTTGTGGGAATTGATTCCAGGACCCTGGGATCATGACCTGAGCCTGAAGGCAGACACTTAACCAACTGAGCCACCCAGGGGGCCCTGAGCTGGGGGATTTTCACTCAGCTTACTATTCTTGCTCACTCTGCCTTCTGTTTTCCTTAGTACAGATTGTGCTCACTTTGCATGGCACGATCACAGAGGATGACTGTACAGGATGAAACCATGCAAAATGATCTTAATGGAAAAAATTACAGCTGCTCTGTGATCTTCACAAAATGTTATCAGTGGCCTAACAGGAAATATATATTAGTTCTGCCTCCCTGTTCCTGGCACAGAGCTCCTGAAATCCTTATAATTTCCTAAGTGATAAAAGCGCTAGCAGCATCTCTCTAATATTTGGTCTTTGACCCGTCCCTGACACAGGCCTCCTAAAACCCTTGTAAACTCCTAACTGATAAAGAGCACTAGGAATTTCTTCTGTTCCACTGAGTCAACTGTGGGTAGGGACTGGTCACCAGAAGACCAAGCCATGATTAGAAGTTTGGAATTTTCAGCCCAACTCCCTAACCTTCAGGGATGGGGGAGGGTCAGAAGCTAACTTAATAATTGGTTATGCCTAGGTGAGTAAGCCTCCATAAAATTCAAATAGTATGAGATTCTTAGGGCTTCCAGGTTGGGGAACATCCCCACAGTGGGAGGGTGAAACACCCTAACTCCGTGGGGACAGAAGCTCCTGCACTCGAAACCTTCCCAGACCTTGCCCTACGTATCTCTTCATCTGGCTGTTCATCTATATCCTTTCTCACAAACTTTAATAAACTGGTAAACATAAATGTTTCCCTCAGTTTTGTTAGCTGCTCTAGCAAATTAATTGAACCCAAAGAACAGGTCATTGCCATCTGCGATCCACAGCCAGCTGGTCAGAAGCACAACCTGGGCTTGTGACTGGCGTCAGAAGTGTGGTGTGTGTTGGGGGAGGAGAGGGAGTCTCGTGGGACTCAGCCCTTAGCCTGTGGGATCTGACGCTGTATCCAGGTAAACGGTGTTAGAGTTGAGTTGAACCGTAGGACACCTCGCTGGTGGCACCAAGAATTGCTTGGTGTGTGGGGCACCTGGGTGGCTCAGTCAGTTGAGCATCTGCCTTTGGCTCAGGTCATGATCCCAGGATCCTGGGATTGAGCCCCACATTGGGCTCCCTGCTCAGCGGGGAGTCTGCTTCTCCCTCTTCCTCTGCCTGCTGCTCCCCTGCTTGTGTTCTCTTCCTCTCCCTCTGTCAAATAAATAACACCTTAAAAAAAATTGCTTGGTGTGGAGAAAACCCCCTACCCATCTGGTGACCAGAAATGTCAGAAGTGAAGTGTTTTGTGTGCGTAGTGAAGGAAACACATAGGGAAGAAACTCACAGAAGGGAAAAACTGGGTTTTTCCCTACAGAGAAGGAAAAAGCTGTTTTTCCATATTATCCAAGCATTAAAAGCTCTTGCTGTTCATGGGGGTGCCTGCGTGGCTTAGTCAGTTAAGCGTCCAATTCTTGATTTCAGCTCAGGTCATGATCTCAGGGGCATGAGATCGAGCCCCAAGTGGGGAATCCATGATCAGCAGGGAGTCTGCTTCTCTTTCTCTCTCCCTCTCCTTCTGCCCCTCCCTCTGCTCGCACGCTCTTTCTCCCCCTAAAATAAGTAAATAAATCTTTTTTAAGAAGCTCTTGCATTTTATAATAAATGTACAGAGAAATAGAAAAATGGCAGAATTTCATATATTTTGATTAAAAACATTAGAAACATTGAGAATTAAATTTATTTCATTTCTTTATTTCTCAAGAGTAACAAGCGATGATCACTTTCTTCTTGTCATATAATTTATGACTCAGAGCAAGCATCTTTCCAATGCTGTGGCAGATCATCTCAATCTTTAAGTTTGGATCAGCTTTCAACATTTTATCCTTTGTGTTTTCAATGCCGTGAAATGTCTCCAAGAGTTCCTTTAATGTGAGGGTTTTTTGTTTTTTTTTTTTGCCAGTGTCACGTCCTCCGAGACCTGTTGACCCTTCCTGTCACTACCTCTTGAAGTTCATGTAAGTCTGATTTGTTCCTCTGGCTGTGGATCTGGCATCTCCTGAATAGCAGCCAAGTCAACGTCCCCACAGAGACGATTCCTTCTGGAATTCCATTTACCTCCTATTCCCACCACACTTCCAGCATTACCACTTCTCGTCTTTTGGGGGCCCTTCCTTAATGGTCAATGCCCTCTTTCAATTATCCCCTCTCATGAAGCCTCCAGTGTGTGTGTGTGTGTGTGTGTGTGTGTGTGTGTGTGTATTGCTGGGAGATTAGGAGGGAACACCACTGCGTACTCTGCCGTGTGTGGATGAACTGAGTAACAGATATGCAGCAACCAAGCACGGACAGACACTGAAGGAAGAGACATAACTGGTCACTGATCAACCTTTTGATCTGTTATTCACATAGTGATTTGTAGACTGAAAAGCTAGCAGTCGAATTTGCACTTGATGCTATTACTCAGAGTTAACACACGATGATAACTAAAATTTGAACTGTGTTGTGGGGGACTCCGGTTATTAACTAAACCATGATAGCTGAAATTTATGCTTATCAAAACTAGAAAGAGGAATGCATATATATGATTATATGCATATGTATACATATGCATCATTTTATATGGTTTTTATGGTCCTGATATAAAAGGGTTTGTCCTGCTCCCACTTAGGCAAAATGGAAAAACTATGTCAACTATCTTATTGTTCTTCCTTAACCAATGAAATTATTTACACCCCTATATCATTTAAAAGCTAGCCCAAACTAACAAGACATATAGATCATGATCTAAATAGGAAAGCTCAATATTATAAAGATGTCAGCCCCTTCTTCACAAATTCATCTAGTGATATAACAAACCCAACTAAAATCCCAATAGAAGTTTAAGGGGAAGAGAAGCTTTATGAAATGGTTCTAAAATTCATCTAGAGGGGTGCCTGGGTGGCTCAGTTGGTTAAGCGACTGCCTTCGGCTCAGGTCGTGATCCTGGAGTCCTGGGATCAAGTCCCGCATCAGGCTCCCTGCTCGGCGGGGAGTCTGCTTCTCCCTCTGACCCTCCTCCCTCTCATGCTCTCTGTCTCTCATTCTCTCTGTCTCAAATAAATAAATAAAATCTTTAAAAAAATAAATAAATAAATAAAATAAAATTCATCTAGAAAAATAAACACATGAGAAGAGGAGCGGAAAAAAACCTGCAAAACAATAATTGTGCTACAGGTCCTGTTCTACCAGATCTAAAGCTCTAATAATTAAAATAAGGACCTAGCCCCAGAATATGGAAAGGGGTTCCAATTCCCTGATAACCAGTAGACAAAAACTGAAACAATGCAAAACCATGTTTAACTACAAGATTGTCAAATATTTAAGAGAAAAATAACTCAGTGTGGGTGATGTTGTGGTAATAGTGCCAAGTGTCACATTTCTGAAGGTTATCATGTGTAAAAGCCTTCACACTGTGCACTTTACCCGGCATTCATGAGAAGTCGGGCTCCTGGCTAAAATCCTATGTGTGATTTTTGAGGCCCAACCACAGGCAATTAGAAAGGCTCTACCTGACAGGCCTCACCGGAACGCTGGTCTCCCCACACGAGACTCGGCGCAGCGCTGTGCATCACCCTCTGAGGGGAGATGGAGTCTAGGTCCCAGGGGCCCCCAGGTCAAACTGCATATTTACAATCAGAGCCTTGCACTGGCATCCCTCAGTCTCTCTCTCTGAGGCCTTGGGCAGAGGTCTTCAGGTGCCTCTGGAGGCCCTCGTCATGGGGGGAAGGGGAAACCTGGGAGACACGTCCCCCAACCCGGCTTAGTGCCCAGTACTTTTCCACTCTTGACCCTTCCTTCTCCTGGTTCCCTACAATTCCAGAGTCTACAAAAGTGCTGGAGACTTTTGTTCAGGGCTCCCTGAACAATGAGACAATGCCCATAGGTTCTGTGTGGAAAATGGAAGATGGCGAGTCAGCGTCTCCTCCAGCTCTAGCTTTTGACTCTAACTATTGCAGAAAGAGAGCAAAACCTTGACTGTAACTTTAATTTTGGCTCATTCTTGCCTTCATTAACTTCAACACTTGACAGCTCAGCTGTCTCTTCATATCAGTTGAGCTCCTGAGAACCTCTATTTCTAAGAAATAATGCCAAGGAAATAATAAGGCAAATGTGCAAAGTGACATGTAAAGATGTTCAACACAGGACTGTTTAGAGTAAGAGGAATCTTTAAAACAAAAACAACAATTTCTCATCAATGGAAGATTGCTAAAATAAATTAAAATGCATTTATATATTGAAATACCAGACAACCACTCTAAGTGGTTGATTTATATTGATCTGTATTTATTGGCATGGAAATACGCCTCTGAAATACTGTTACGTGGAAAAAAAGCGACAATATCGCATGTACAATGTTGATGAAAAACGAACAAACCTTTTAAAAAATTTTAAAGAGAAAGGAAAGAGTTTTATTGGAGCCCAAGTTAGGTCAGCTGCCGGGGGCAGACAATCTTCACAAAGTAGAGAGTGCTCCAGGAAAAAACATTTGGTAAAGAGTTATCTATGGGTTTTTTTTTTTAAATATATAAAGAGTTACAAATGATCATGATGAAGGATATTCCAGAAAGTTACAGATATTAGCTCAGTTTTTAGTATGTGCAAGGCTGTAGGACTTCAGTTTTATGGGAACCCGGGAGGTTTTCTTCTTTTTCTTACCTTTATGTTTGGAATGCTCCTTATTTGTTTATTTTTTTAATGAAGCAGATGTACAATGTGTGCTTGGGGCAGAAAAAGAGCCCATGCTTTGAGGTTTTGCTGAGTCATTTTGACCTTGGTAAATGTTCAAGTGTAGCTTCCCTGGGAGCCCAGGAGAAGGACCCACAAATATTCAAAGCTGAAAATGTCCTTTCTCAAGAGTAAGGCTCTAGCTTGATTGAAACATGGCTGTGCCTGTGTGTGTAACTACATGCATGTGAGCTCACAGAGAAAAGTCTGCAAGTTGGACCGTATTACATTTTGTGTATGCTTACTCTGTGTAAAGAGTTATTCTGAGTATTTTATGTACGTTATCTAATAGTTCTCAAAAGGTAGGTGCCCTTGTTACATTCATTTTACAGATCAGAAATCTGACGCATGGACGATTAAACAACTTGCCTGAGGTCACCGCTCATAAATGACAGGGTTAAGATTCTAACCAGCATCCTAAACCCAGATCCAGCCCATTCTGAGCCTTCTAATAAAGCAGTCTCACCAAGACAGAGTTAGTGATAATCTCTGGCAGTGGTGTTGCAACAGTGGTTGTTTTTTATGCTTTTCAATGTTGTTTGAATTTTTCAAAAATACACTACTTTGATCCCTTAAAAAACAAAATTATTTTTTAGAAAATGAATACAGCCCCCATAAAATATTTCTCTTAGAACTAAATCTTTCACTTTTAATCAGAGATGCCATCAGCTGCAAGTAGAATGTCTGCTCAACATGAGAACAAACAGGAGTTTCTTTTTCTCACATAAAAATCTGGAAGTAGGCTGTCCATGGTTGGTTTTCCTGTTCAAAGATTTCATCAGGCATCTAGACTCTGACTTTTTGCTCTATCATGTTTAATGTTTTGGCTTTTGACTTCATGGTTACAAAGTAGATGGTGCATCTTCAGGCATCATAACTGAGTGATAGAGAGAAGGAAGGAGGAGACTGATGGAATAATTAAGAAAGTGTCTTTAGCTGTACCCTCAGCAGACTTGTGTTTACATCTTACAAGCCAAAACTATGCTACATGGCTACCTCTAGCTGAAAGGCCTTCAAGAACTGGGCGAACAGATTTTTACCTTACTGGAAAGCTAACCACCTAGCCTGCAGAAGGTCTAAGGCTCCTGGGTCAAACACAAAGGACTTGATCGTGCACAGCACAGTGGGCAGTGTGAACTTGATGTTTGCATGAATGCCCTTGCCCCCACCCACTCCGAGTCCCACAAGGGCAATGTAGAAGCAGGCAGGTAAATACTGAGAACAAGGCAGGTTTGTGTCTCAAGTGAGAAACCCTGAGCTTAGTAAGGCCCTGATTTTGAAAGGGATGTTTGGCAAACATGCCCAACCTCTGCCCCAGAGAAGAACCTTATCTTTATTATCCTGCCCTCTGCCGCAGAGGTAGACACTGTCTCTATGCACCAGGAATCTTCACTATACAAATACCCTTAGAGTCAAAGTCCAACACAAACTCAGACAGAAGACAAGAAGAAATGCAAGAGGCCCACAGGGAATGGTCTCCTAACAAAGGCCATCTCCAGGTAGGGAGAAAGAGGTTATGGATGGAAGCTGTGTTAGCCAACCAAAAGTATTCGTCACCTGCCATTAAAGGATTGTCCTCTAACTGTCATCAAGCTGAGAACAATTAACCAGCAAACAATTTCTCTACAGATAAATTAGTTTCCCATTAATGCCCTAACAAATTACCACAAATTTAGTGGCTTTAAAACAACACAGATTTACTCCCTTAAAGTTTTGGAGGTCAAAAGTCCAAACTCGGTTTTACAGGGCTAACAACAAGGTGTCAGCAGGGCTGTTTCCTTCTGAGCATACTGAAAGAACGAACTGGTCCCTTGCCTTCTTCACCTTCTAATGGCTGCCTGTATTCCTTGGCTTGTGACCTCTTCCTCCACCTCCAAACCCCACCACTGTGGCCTCTGCTAACATCACACTGCCTCCTCCTGGGGCCCTTGAAAGGACTGCTGTGATTTCACTGGGCTCACCTGGGTGACTCAGGAGACTTTCTGTCCCAAGAGCCTAGACTGAGTACATATGCTAAGTTTCTTTGCCAGATAACATTCACAGGTTCCAAGAATTTAGCACCTGAACATCTTTTGGATGCCATTATTCAGCACACTACAACTGACTTTTAGTAAATAAAACAATGGAGTTACTTCTTTAAATGTCATATATTGTAAAACTTCTTTAATTTAGAATGAATTCAACAAGAGTGATAACCACAGATACAAACAGGACAGACTCAAGTTTTCATTTACTTAATAAGCCCTTTATTCTGAGATTCTTCAGATTCATATTTTAAATAGTATTATAAAAATATTATTTCCAAACCTAACAATAAACTGTTTTTAAGCAGCCTTATTAAATACTATAAATGTACCTGAACACTATTGCCCTTTATAAATCATTCTCTATCTTCTTTGTAGAGCCCCCGAAGGATCTCTACTAAGCAAACTTTAGTATCACCAAACCAAAGGACTATTGAATTTTATGGCTGAAATGCACTCTTGTCTAACCTCCACCCAGAGCAAGAATACCTTTCCCCATTTCTGAAAAATGGTTAAGCAAATTATGTTTCCATATTTCTGGTAATAGTGAAGGCAATTTTAAGAGGCAGGCCCTTGTTAGAGCATTGGATGAGGTAACCAGAAGTGGGCACTGGCTTTGGGGTTAGGTTGACTTAGAATCAAAAGTCAGTTCTGGGGTGGGAGGAGGGGTTGGCCTGGTGGTGGGTACTGAGGAGGGCACATTCTGCATGGAGCACTGGGTGTTGTGCACAAACAGTGAATCATGGAACGCTTCATCTAAAACTAATGATGTAATGTATGGGGATTAACATAAGAATAATAAATAAATAAATAAAATATAGCACATTAACAAACAAACAAAAAAAAAAGTCAGTTCTGCCACTTAAACAGGGAATGACTATGAGTGTGATGGTCACTTTTATGTGTCAATTTGGCTAGACTACAGTCCACAGTTAATCAACCAAACACTAGCCTAGGTGTTGCTATAAAGGTATCTTGTAGATTATCAATTTTCTTTAAGGAGGGAAGATTATCCTGGATAATCTGGGTGGGTTTGATTCAATCATTTGAAAACCCTGAAGAGTAGAAGGGGGCTTTCCTAAAGAAGAAATCCTACCTGAGGATTCCAACTTCAGTTCAAGCCCAAGAGTCCCAGCCTGCCTTTCTAATAGCCTGCCCAATGGATTTTGGATTTGACTAGCCAGCCCTCATAATCGCATAAGCCAATTATTTGCTGGATTTACCTACCTTCCTCACCTCACTTCTCTTTCATAGAAATGACCCTGAGATACTCCAATATTTAGAGAACAGGAAGTGAGGAATAGCCAGCAAAAAAGGGCTAAACGTACAGCTAATGGGGCAGGAGGAAAATCAAGAGAAATGGTGTCACATAGCTTAAGTGAAGAAATCATTTCAATAGGAAAGAGTAGCAACTGAGTCTGATGCTGTTGATAGATGGAGTAAGAGTAGGACTAAGAACTGACCCCATCATGGCAACATGGGGGTCAGCGGTCACCTGAGCAAGAGCTATTTCAATGAAGAGGTAGGGGGCAAAAGTTCAAGAAGTAATGAGAGGCCAAGAAGTGTGAAATGTGGGTAAGGAGAACTCTTATAAGGAGTGTTGCTGGAAAGGGGAGCAAAGCAGTAGGGCAGTAGCTGGAGGGTGATGTCAGGCCAAAGGATGGCTTTTTAAGATGGAGGATACTGAAGAATGTTTGGAGGCTAATGGCAATGATCCAGTAGAGGGCAGATCTGATAATGTTAGAGAGAGGGGATAAGTACAAGAATGATGTTGGTAACTCGGTGAGAAGGAGAAGAGCCAGTGCACAAGTGAAGGGAATGGCCATGGGCAAAAGCAAGGGCAGTACACCAGTTATGAGGCGTATGGAGGCTATGCATGTGTTGACAGGTGTGCGGGCAGGAGCATTCATTTGGGATGGCTCTGTTTTCTGAGTGAGGCTCCCCTTCAGGCTGCCAAGCAGGATGTGGGGCTGCTCTTTGACAGAACAGAAGACATCGACTAGAGCCTCCAATAACTTTGGTAGATCTTCTTGGGCTTGGTAAATAATCTCTATTTGTTATTTATGCAAAAATGTTTAAACTATAAAGAATTTCCTTCTCCATTCCAACACCCATTCCTATCACTGCGGTTTCCTTTTTATTGCATTGTCCAGAATTGCTGAGATCAGGTTAAATGATAATGACTTCCAGCCAGCATCTTTGACTTGTTTTTGAAATTAATGGAAATGCTTCTAGTGTTTCCCCACTGGGTGCAATACAGCTGCTGTTTGGGCAAAGAGCTGCTTTTTCAAATCACAAAAGGTATTCTATTTCTAAAGTTTTAAACTGGAAACATATTTGGGATTTTTATCATATATTTTCTAGGTATCTATTGCTTGTATAATTTTTCTTATTTAAGTTCCTGGTAAACAGATGATTTTATTCCCTAAAGAACTTACTGGACTTTGGGCGCCTGGGTGGCTCAGTTGGTTAAGCGACTGCCTTCGGCTCAGGTCATGATCCTGGAGTCCCTGGATCGAGTCCCGCATCGGGCTCCCTGCTCGGCAGGGAGTCTGCTTCTCCCTCTGACCCTCCCCCGTCTCATGTGCTCTCTCTCATTCTCTCTCTCTCAAATAAATAAATAAAATCTTAAAAAAAAAAAAAAAAAGAACTTACTGGACTTTGTCTCAAATATTAAGAAATGCCCATTGTATGGGATCTGGGAATGGATTTTAAGTTAAAAAAAAAAAAAAAGCATGGTACTGTCCAATTGATCAAGATGTTTTGTTGTGTGTTTTCTTTGGGAAGCCCCTAGGAAGAAGAAATCTAACCACTGAGATTAGAATCTATCTGAAAGCCTGGTATTGTTATGCAGGCTGCATCCTCCCTGCACAGCTCATTCCAATCTCATTACAGAGAAAATTATGAATTAACAGCAGTTGATGAAGAGATTAAATTCCATTTTTTTCTCTTGCCAGTTCTAAGGCATAAAACAACTATAAGTCTTTCTCTGTATTCAGTAGATGGTCTTCACATTTCTTATTTTGTGATTAGCCATCCTTCCTTCAAGGGAGAGAGAAAAAAAATCTGAAAACAACTCTCTAAAGAAAAAATAATATTAGAGAGAGGAAATGAAGAGCAACTTGGCACTGATCCATTGCTTTTAAACAAGTCAATATTAAACAAACATCAATCCTATTTTACTCTTTGCATACAATTCTCAATTAAGCTATACCTGCCATTCAAAAGTGCTCTTCAAATGAGCCATTGCTCTATTATTCCTGCACTGTTTCAGTAAGTACATTTGCATCCTAGCTCTTTTGCAGTGTTGATTTAAAGTTAATGACTTGAGATTACAGCTACTGACATAAAGCCCTTCTCTTCTAGAACAGGAAAGCACGATTTAAGCTTCTCCCCTCTTTGTCTATCACACAAGACAGTTTAATGCAGGGCTGTAAGGAATGGAGAGACTGATGCTGCCTGAGCCTCTGTGTTCTGAGTTTGCTGTGTCACTGTGTAAAGACAGCTGTGCTCTGAGGCTTTCCCTGGAGGCTCACCAATCCAATTCTCTGTTTTATAGTTTCTGTGATGCATGCATCCCAAGGCTCTGTATATAAAGCATAATTAAAATAGGATTTCCTCCTAGAAGCCAGAATGTCCTTTCTATTGCCAGTTCTTAGAACCACAGGGATAGGTTTCAGGATGCTAATCCCTCTACAAACTGTCAATCCTGCTATATGGAACCTGAGAATACTTAAGAGATTCATACCCAGTGCACAACATTATTGTATTCAACATGAGACACAGGAAAAAGTCAAGAATAGGTCTTAAGCATCCTCTAAGTTTTAAATAAATTCCTACATGAATTGGAAATAAACTGTGTCTATAAACATGTAGCTGATGTTGTTGATGAATTCACAAGTCCACTCTTTCCTTTAATTTTAGGAAAACTGACCTAAAGAGTATCAGTTGCTGATTACATCATTTAATAAATATTCTA
This sequence comes from Neomonachus schauinslandi, assembly GCF_002201575.2. Lineage (NCBI taxonomy): Eukaryota > Metazoa > Chordata > Mammalia > Carnivora > Phocidae > Neomonachus > Neomonachus schauinslandi. Next base: position 54,342,242 of record NC_058409.1, on the reverse strand, counting down.
AGCCACCGAAATGCACACAATTAGTGCTTCACTAGGTGCACTTCTGTGATCTTACCTGAATGTATGTTCTAGCAAAGCCCCACTTATCTGTATTTGAAAATCACCAACCCTATAATACCGTGCAAGTGTGATTTTCTCTGCAGTGGCACCACCACCAAAGCACCAGGGTCAGGGGCTGCCTGCTTTGTAGTAAAATGACCTTTAGAAAAAGTTGTTGAAAGTGATGGAGTATCAACGGACATCCTATCCGTTTACAGGAGTCAGCGGGATGCTACAGTCAAGAGCAGGAGGCCTAGGGACATGCTATATAGCTTGGATTCCTACCTGTTGTTTTCCTGCTGTGTGACTTTAGCAATTTTCTTAGAAGCCTCTCTTTTTTCAACTACAATATGGCAATAATAGTAGTACTTGCTTCATCGGTTTATGAGGAGTATCTTATATAGTTATAGGGTTGTGATATGGATGATTGATAGACAAGTACATAGATACATAAATAGATAAACAGATACATAGTTATGAGGATTGTCCTCTGTTGTGTGGCACAAAGTAAGCACTCAGTGAGGGCCATGATGATGATGACTGGACTGATATAGTCCTGAAGAGTGACCTTTTAAGGGAAATGTTAGTAAAGCAAGCTGGAGTCTTTCATGCTACTTTCATGTTTAATAGTACTTGCTTTGTAGGGTTATAAGGTATGTCTTCTACAGTGTCTGGTACTAAGTAAATATACAATGAGTGACATGATAATGATGAGGATATGCCATTGATGATGACGATTTGACTGATACAGTCCTGAAGAGTGGTGTATTACGGGAAATTTTAGTAAAGCAAGTTAGAGTCTTTCAAGCTACTTTCATTTTTTCTTCAAAGATGTATGCTTGGCTAAAGCCCTTATCTAAGGTTGTTATCAAATGGAATAACCACTCTTTTCACTTGACCATAAATGACAGTGACTCTGCATCCATGCTCAGAGATCTAGCTCTCTACTTTCTTTGGGATCCTTTTACCTGATTTGCAAGAACAATGATAGCATGTTGGGGTGGTGGGAGTGGTATCACACACTGAATTCAGCAATACGTTAAAAGGATCATTCATCACAATCAAATGGGATTTATTCCAGGGATGTAAGAATGTTTTATTATACTTAAAATCAATCAATGTGATACATCACTTTAACAAAATGAAGGGTAAAAAATCATGATCATCTCAATAGATGCAGAAAAAGCATCTGACAAAAATCAACATCTGTTCATAATAAAAACTCTCAACAAAGTGGGTATAGAGGGAACACACCCCAACATAATGAAGGCCATACGTGAAAAACCAACAGCTAACATCATACTCATGGTTGAAAAATTAAGAGCTTTTCCTCTAAGATCAGGAACTAGATAAGGATATGCACTCTCACACTTTTATTCAATATAATACTGGAAGTCCTAGCCACAGCAATCGAACAATAAAAATAAATAAAAGGCATCCAAATTGGTAAGAAAGAAGTAAAACTGTCACTATTTGGAGATGACATGATGTAATATACAGAGAATCCTAAAGATTCCACCAGAAAACTACTAGAATCAATAAATGAATGTAGTAAATTTGTGGAATACAAAATTAATTCACTGAAATCAGCTGTATCTCTATACACTAATAATAAAGTAGCAGAAAGAGAAATTTTAAAAATGCCATTTATGATTGCATCAAAAAGAATAAAATACCTAGGAATAAACTTAAGAAGGAGATAAAAGACCTATACTCCAAAAACTATAAAACAGTGATCAAAGAATTAAAGATGACACAAACAAGTAAAAAGATATTCAATGCTCATGGATTGGAAGAATTAATAATGTTAAATGACCTTATTAACCAAAGTAATCTACAGGTTCAGTGCAATCCCTATCAAAATCCTAACAGCAAAAAACCAATCTGAGTAAAAGTGGGCAGAAGACTTGAATAGACATTTCTTCAAAGAAGACATACAGATGGCCAACAGACACATGAAAAGATGTTCAACATCACTAATCATTAGGGAAATGCAAATCGAAACCACAATGAAGATATAACCTTGTACCTGTCAGAATGGCTAGAATCAAAAAGATAAGAAATAACAAGAGATGGGGCACCTGGGTGGCTCAGTTGGTTAAGCGACTGCCTTCGGCTCAGGTCATGATCCTGAAGTCCCTGGATGGAGTCCCGCATCAGGCTCCCTGCTCAGCAGGGAGTCTGCTTCTCCCTCTGACCCTCCCCCCTCTCATGTTCTCTCTCTCTCTCAAATAAATAAATAAAATCTTTAAAAAAAAAGAAATAATAAGAGTTGACGAGGATGTGGAGAAAAGGGAACCCTCATGCACCGTTGGTGGGAATGTAAATTGGTGCAGCCATTCTGGAAATCAATATGGAGGTTCCTTAAAAAACTAAAAATAGAAGTACTATATGACCCAGTAATTCCACTACTGGGTATTTAAACCCAAAAAACAAAAACACTAATTCAAATAGATATATGCACCCCTAAGTTTACTGCAGCACTATTTTCAATAGCCAAGATATGGAAACAACCCAAGTGTCTATCGATAGATGAATGGATTAAAAAGATGTGGTATACATATAATGGAATATCACTCAAATCGTAAAAAAGAATAAGATCTTGCCATTTGCAATAATATGGGTGGACCTAGAGAGTATTATGCTAAGTGAAGTAAGTCAGTCAGAGAAAGACAAATACCATAGGATTTCACTCACATGTGGAATTTAGGAAACAAAACGAATAAACAAACAAAAGCAAAAACAGACCCACAAATAAGAGAACAAACTGATGGTTGCCAGAGGGGAGGGTAGTGGGGAGATGGGAAAAATGGTAAAGGGGAGTGGGAGATACAGGCTTGCAGTTATGGAATAAATAATTCAAGAGGGTAAAAAGTACAGCATAGGGAATACAGTCAATGGTATTTTAATAGTGTCGCATGGTGACAGATAGTACTTACACTTTTGCTGAGCATAGCATAAGGTACAGACTTGTCAAACCACTATAATGTAACACTGTGTGTCAACTATACTTCAATAAAACAATATATGTATATGTATTGCATATCTACCAGTCAGCATAGTGAAGGGATTAGAGCTGTATCCACATCAGGTTGCAAATTCCTTCAAGATAGAGATCATAGCTGTTTTATTATGTGTCTTATTTGCCGACTCCCAGCTCTCAAGAAGTGTGTGCTCTATAAAGGCTCATCAATGTGATAACCCAACATGATTTTAATAGATAAGGGAGTTTATGTTTCCATTACTTTTTTTAAACCTTTGGATTTATCTCCTAAAGGGTCAACTCAGTACTCACCATAAGTCCCAGGATAAGTAACTCACTCAACTAGTTTTACACCACCCCACCAGAAAGGTCAATATTCAAACTCCACATTTCTAGGCAATAAAGAGATGCAAGAGTCTGGCAATTTATTTAAAACAGGCTGGAAGGGCACCTGGGTGGCCCAGATGGTTAAGCGTCTGCCTTCAGCTCAGGTCATGATCCCAGGGTCCTGGGATCAAGCCCCACGTCCGGCTCCTGGCTCAGCGGGGAGCCTGCTTCTCTCTCTGCCCCTCCCCCTGCTCATGCTCGCTCTCTCTCTCTCTCTCTCTCTCTCTCAAATGAATAAATAAAATTAAAAAAAAAACAAAACAGGCTGAAGAATCATTTGCAAAATGGACTTGAAGTCAAACATCCTGTTTTCTATGTTTTTTATGTTTCCATTATAATCAGCAAACACACTGCTCTTGGCTTCACTGTTTTCAGTTTTATTACCCCTCAGCCTGTTACCCTCTTTGTCCTCCTTCATTCCAGATTATGTGTGTATCTCTGGCACACCCATGTAGAGTGGAAGGATGGAGGGAAATGGGATAAGTAATAAGGGAACACTTCTGGGAGCACTAGTGGTGTACACCCCATTACTTCTCTTTCCCTTTAAGTCAGTGCTGCCAGGGGCAGAGGAAACACTTTAACTGCAGAGTTTGCTGGGGTAGGAAACCCAGATCTCCACGGAGCTGTGCTGCCCAGATGTATTTGCTTCTAGGCACACAAAAGTAAAATGACATCTTTCATAAAGCCCCTTCTCCATGGTAAACCCCTTAAAAAATAACAAAGATTCTCTGGCCTCATGATTAATCCACTCCACCCCTTATCTTCCTACACTCCATTTTCTTTCTTTCTTTCTTTTATTTTTTACACTCCATTTTCTAAACCACCAGCAGAGGTCATTTGTAGTTAGTATATATAATTCATTCATTCATTCATTCAACAGATTCTTTTCACAAGCCCACAGAGTAGCATGATGAAGAGGTTAGAACACTAATTCTGAAGCCAGACAAATTGTCTTCGTATCCCAGTTCTGACACTTTTTAACTATGGGATCCAGGGCAAGTGACCTAACCTCCTGGATCTCAGTTTCCGCATCTCTAAAATGTAACAGTTTCTGCTTTTGTACCAACAGTTCTCTCTTCCTAGAATATTCCTCCTCCAAAGAATCCCATGGTTAACTTGGTCACCTCCTTTAAGACCTTGATCAACTTTCATTTCAATGATGCCTACTCTGCCACCTGATTTAAACTTTCAACCACCCCTGTCCCCATCCCCATCCTCCTGATGCTTCTTACCCTGCCTTTTTAATTTTCCCGCGAGCACTTGGGACATTCTAACGTGCAAAGTACTTTACTTATTTATTATATCTATTGCTTGTTGTCATTTTCCTCCTGCTAGAGAGATCCTACAGAGTAGAGATCTTTGTTTACTACGTATCTCAAGCATCTAGAACAGTACCTAGCACGTAGTTGGGGTGCCATTAGTATTTTCTGAATGAAAGAATGTTCTATAATGTGAGGAAAGGAGCACCAAAGAGTGGGTTTAATTGAAGAAACATTACCTTTTTGGTCACTTGAGTAATCAGAGACTCACCAAAAAGGATATATTTTTTTAATTAAATTAATCACAGTACATACGCCTTATTCATCTGTTCCTTCATAATCATATTAACTGTGAAATACATACATATGTTTCCTAAAGAGTTTCAGAAACTTGCAGAAAGTGAGGTACTAGGAAATACCAAAGCCCAGGGCCTAAACCTGGGTCTTTGGACTGTGTGCTTTTCCAACCCACCATATAATGTAGTAGGATACCAAAAACATATGGACATCTTCATTTTTTGGACTGGGGAAAGTGTGATTCCCCACATGAAACCTTAGTTTACTTGTTTCTTTCTCACTTTAGATGAATGTATTAGATTTAATGAGATATTTGAAAGAAAGTCTAAGCATAAGTCTAAATCATAACTAAGCTAGAGGGCACTTAGCATTGGATCATATAAAATGCAGGTAGTTCAGTTAGTTAGTTATAGACTGAAAAAGCTTCCTTCTTTACTATAATTTCCCCCACAATTTGTATTGAAGGCAGGTAATCAATAATGTCGAAAATTCTTGGCTTCAGGAAGTCAGACTGAGTGCAGCTGTAAAAGGGACTTTGCTTCCATAGCCGCACGTTGCGTTCAGAATCTCAATACAGCCACAATGTTACTGCTCCCTGAAGCTGACAATCTGGAAAGGATTTAATATGGGAATGCTAATCTTTTGCCTTTATATGTGAGCATTTTTGACAGTCAAGTAAAGCTATGCTAGGTAATTGATGTTTCTTGTTTCTCTGGAAAATTGGAGATAATCTTCCAGCACTTGAAAAACTCAAGTATTTGCTCTTCCGGTATCCCTCGCAACAATACAATAGTAGGTAGAATCCAAAAAGTCGGTCTATAATAAATCTGTAAAATTAGATCAGGAAGACTACCTCATACCCATTAGGATGACTACTATCAAAACAAAAACAAAAACTGAATCAGGAAGAAATAGAAAATCTGAACAGACTGATAACAAGCAGTGAAATTAAACCAGGAATTAAAAAACTCCAACAAACAAAAATCCAGGACCACATGGCCTCACAGATGAATTCTACCAAACATTTAAAGAAGAGTTAATACCTATTCTTCTCTAACTATTCCAAAAAATAGAAGAGGAAGGAAAGCTTCCAAATTTATTCTACGAGGCCAGCATTACCCTGATACCAAAACCAGATAAAGACACAACAACAACAAAAAGAAAACCAGAGGTCAATATCTCTGACAAACATAGACGCAAAAAATCCTCAACAAAGTATTAGCAAACCAAATCCAACAATACATTGAAAAAAAAATCATTCACCATGATCAAATGGGATTTATTCCAGGGATGTAATGATGGTTCAATTAAACAAAAACAAAAACAAAAACCAGAAATTTACAAGTGTTGGCAATGATGTAGAGAAATTAGAACCCATGTACACTCTTGTTGGGAATGTAAAATGGTTCAGCCATTATGGAAAACAGTAGAGCAGTTTCTCAAAAAATTAAAAGCAGAATTACCATGTGATCCAGCAATTTCACTTCTGGGTATATATTCAAAAGAATCGAAAGAAGCATCTCAATAAGATATTTGTACATAATGTTCATATCAGCATTATTCACAATAATGAAAACATGGAAGCAACCCAAGTGCCTATCAATGAATGTATGGATTAGCAAATGTGGTATATACATATGATGGAATATTATCAGCCTCAAAAATGAAGGGAATTCTGACATATGCTACAACATGGATGACCCTTGAGGACATTATGCTAGGTGAAATAAGCCAGTCAAAAAAGACAAATACTGTATGATTCCATTTATATGAGGTACTTAGAGCAATCAAAATCATAGAGACAGAATGTAGGATAGTGGTTGTATAAGGCTGGGGGGCAGGGAAATGGGGAGTCATTGCTTAATGGGTATAAAATTTAAATTTTTGCAACATGAAAAGAGCTCTAGAGATGGGTGGTGGTGAGAGCACAACAATATAAATATACTTAATTCCACTGAACTGTACACTTAAAAATGGTTCAGATAGAAATCTTATGTGTATGTTACCACAATAAAAAAAAATAGAAAAAAAATTTATTTCAGGAGGAGAGGAATCAACCTGCTCCACTTTCTTACTCCATAATGCTCTGTCCAATGACTATAATTAATGAGTTTAGTTTGTGAGAGTCTGGTGTCTCTGAGGCCTGGGTGATTAGTGTGATCATTAGGTGGACAGCAAGCCCCAGTCTCTTATAGCCACCAATAGTGTCCTTCCCCTTAACTGCTGTTCTCACAGTGAGTGTGCTCCTGTTCATAAGCAGGAATAAGAGAATGTGTCTGCATATTCATGATCTGTACACAAAGGCAGATCCCTGCACATATTCCTCTAATACTGTCACCTTAAATATAAAAAAAGAAGAGCTTTTATTTATATATCACATTGGGCTCCACTAGTGAATATATTATTGTGATTATGGGTTTTATTGGGATGATAAAGATTTTTAAATCCTTTTCCTATTACCTTTTTCCTTTTAACTAGTTATAAAAGTTGCTGTCATGCAACTGAATACATGTATTTATTAACCTCCTTGCCCACCCCCAAATCCACTTAAGATGATAACAAAAGAATAAAAAAGGAATAAACTCATAGCAATAAAAAGACTAAGAGGGGAGCCATGAATGGATTAGGGATTCCAACAAACTTCTCAAAGAATAGTAGACTGGTTGGTAGAACGTGGTGGAGAAAGCTTTATCCATGAATATTGTTGCTGGAGGAGGATGCCCAGGGAGGCTTCAGCCTTGGATTCAGTAGATATGAAGGTTAAGAATAAAAAGGGGGCTGATATCAGGCTAGTTGAGAGAATGAATGGTCTCCAACTGATATCAGGAGTGAAGGAGGGGATTTGCTGACAGCCTGACAGGACAGAACTCTCCTGCCACATTAATTAGCATAGTATTTGCAAGAGTTGAAGATGGGAATCAAGAAGCATTTCGTAATACCAATTTATACTGCTTTCAAATTAGCATTTCTGTGGAACTAAATGTAATATATATGGAAATGTATACTAGTTCTTTATATTGGATATTGGCTACTAGATGGATCTTGAAAACTAAAATTACAAATGGTTTATTTAAAACATTTAATGTTACATAACTAAAATTTCAAAACAAATTAGACTTCAGATTTTAAAATTTGATTACCCTCAATTTTTATTCCTTGGGATCATTCCCTTCAATAGAACACAAATTATCTATAAATTCTGACTACAATATAATCAGTGAGTGTGCTAAAATAAAGGCAAGAAAAATCAATTTAATGGAAGACTATTTTTTTGCAGGAATAAGCAAAAAATAATTAAACCAAGTCATCTTTGATATCTGTTGTCTTTCAGTCATATGAAAACCATGGCCTTATATGTATTTTTCAATTTAACTCTTATGAAGGTATATGTGCAAGACAAGAGGAGAGAGCATATTTTATTTAAAGGTGTGATAGCTCAATATATAACCTTTAAATATTTAGATGCATAGTGTATAGGTTTCCATTTGTATTCTTGCCCTGGGCCACAAATATTAGAAGCTGACCTTCAAAGAGGCACAAGACAAGAGTCCCTGAGAGTCAAATCAATCCACTCGAACAGCCCAGTGGATGCAGCTATGATGGGGGTGAGTGCAAAGGGGTGTCAGAGCACAAGGAAGGGCACAGACAATGCCTTCCATTCTTACATCTCTAATATGAACATTCCATAAATGTTTGGGGAATAAGTAAATGAATGTAGGTGAGCATGCATGAGGTATTTATACACATAAATACAAGAAATAACAGCAACAAATATTAGAAACATTATAAAAAGCCATAAAAGAGCAGAGCAATAGACAGCATCAGGTACTTGTCTTACATGGTTGTAGAAAACACTCATGAGTTTTGAATTTGTTGATACTTGATTGACCCTCAAGGTCATATGAAAATAGCATCAGGAGAAATTAGAATTATGAGCAAGCATGCTAGCAAAAAGATTCTATAATCCCATGAAGACACTTAAGCAAGTCTCATACTTTAGGCTTAAATATAATTTTTCACCATAAAGTCCTTTCAGCAAATTCACTCTGCAGTAAAAATGTAATGTAGAAGTATTACTGCTAATTTTGTCTGAGAAAGCAATAATGATGCTCCAGGTCTTTAAAAGGGTATTGATTTTTAGTGCAATTTCTCATTTCTTTGTGAATAGGACTGGTCTTATATTTCTTCTTCCCTCTATAGGAAAGAAGGACATTTGCAGAATCAGGTATTTCTATCTTTGGCTTGATGGAAGATACATAAAGAGTGAGGACGTGAGCAATGGACCCCACAAAGTAACAATGAAGTAATGTTGTTTGAAATGTATATTATATCATGTCTTTGGATTTACATAATTGATATTTCTCCCAACAATCACAGAAGCTAGATTAAATTCCTTGAGCAGCAGTTTGATTAGAAGGATGTGTGTTTCATTAATAAGCATGGACCCTAGCTCCACTGTAGAATCATTTGGGGAGGATTTTAAAAGTACTGTTATCATGCTCCCTATCCTCAAAGGTGGAAACTACTGCATTAGGTACACAGGAATTATCAGTTCTAATTACTTAACAGCACATGAGAGGTCAAACAGGATAAGTGCTGAGGCAATTGATTGCCTCGGGATTGTATCTGGGATGTCCTGAGAAGGAGCACAGAACAAAGGATGATAGCTCCAAAAAAAGGGGCTATTTTGGGCAGATGGCAGGCACAGAGAGCAAGTCCCCTCTTTGGACAGCCTCTGCCCAGCCGAATACTAGAAACTTAGGACTGAGATCCTTCCCTGTCTGTCTTCAAGGCATAATTTGTTCAATTTTGGACTTCTTGGGTCAGAAACCCCGTCTTTTTGATCCTTGTATCACTAGTAGCTACCATGGTACAAAGAGCAGGTGTTTAATAAACAACTGGTGAAAGAATATCAGTGTGAATGAATAAAAACTAGTATCAGTAAGGGTCTCTTCTGTCACAATTTTGGTGTAAGGTCTCAAAAGGTGGGGGAACAAAACAGTAGGTAGAAATTAGCCCACATTTGCCAAAGGGAACTGGCAACTCACCTCCACAAAGGAAGTGTTTTGAAACTCTTATGCCAATGTGCACTTCAAGAGTATCAAAAGGTTAAGGGTGAAGAGGTCCGGGACAGGGTTTCCTTGAGGAGAAGTGCTGGTATGTTGTGAACACTCCACTTCTATAGGAGAGGATGACAGAGTCTTCAAAAAGAACTGTGGGGAACCTGAGCTGAGGAGGTCAGTGGAAATCTACACCTGAGAAACCTCCAAGGCCAGAGGCAGTGACTGGAAACTGCTCACCTAAAGGATGAGGACAAGTAGCCAAATTGGAAGGGGTCTGCACTCCCAGAGTCTGTGAGAGCAAAGGATGCAAGAATGCCTTCTGGGAACCAGATTATAGTCCACTTGGAGGCTGCCTTAAGAGACCCATGCCCAAGAGAGCTTCCCTGCTAAAGGCAAGTTTGCCTCAATGGAAGGAAGCAGGAGGAAACCAGCAGACACCGAAGTCTGTGGGTTGAAGGGGCGGAGATGGCCAGTTTGGAGAGAGATAAGTTCCCTCACATTTACAGAACTTCAGATGGAAAAAATTGACTCACACATCTAGCAGTCAGTTCCTTATTGTCCAAAGAACCCACAAATGCATTGCAAGAGAGTCAGTTTTGAAGATCTACCAAGCCCATGGAGAGTCAGCTTTGACACCCACCAAACCCAGAGAGTGCCACCTCAAGTCATGACAGTCCCAGGAAAGAAGTCCTTCCCTGACCCCACCCTCCCTGAAAAACTCCAGCAAAGGACCTGGGGAAGGATAATTTCAAAGCACAGATACAGAGAAGCCATCTTAGCCACGTTTCCAATTGCAGGCCCAAACCTGGGAGAAAAGGAGCTTTACCTTCAAGTTGAGTTTAGAGTTTTAATTATTACACAAGAGTGTATTTTCAAATTCCTGAAATTAAACTGCTTTGTATGCACATATATATGTGTGTGTGACCAAGAGTAACCAGAAGACTATCTATGTACAAGTGGAAAAGGTTCTGGGTCTACCAGAAATTATGTCCAAGAGAGAGAAGGAACCAGTCGACCATGTGGGTTTGACCAAAGGAATAAAATTGCTTTATGACCATATACTATTCAGTGATTCTTGTTCAGTGCAATGGGTACACTGGTTAAGGTCTGAATTCAGAAATTTCTGTTGGTTTTTAAAAAAACAGATTAGTTGCTAAGAGAGATCTTAAAAGTTCTCATTACAACGGGCTCCTGGGTGGCTCAGATGGTTAAGCGTCTGCCTTCGGCTCAGGTCATGATCCCGGGGTCCTGGGATCGAGTCCCGCATCGGGCTCCCTGCTCTTGGGAGCCTGCTTCTCCCTCTGCCTTTCCCTCTCGCTCTGTCTCTCATGAATTTAAAAAAAAAAAAAAGTTCTCATTACAAGAAAAAAATGTGTAACTATGTATGGTGATGGATGTTAGCTAGACTTACTGTGGTGATCACTTCATAATATATACATACATTGAATCATTATGCTGTATTCCTGAAACTATTATATGTCTAGGGTTCTGGGAAAATGCCTTATATAACTAATAAAGATATATGTCAATTATATCTCAATTTTAAAAAGCAAATAGTTTATTTGGAGGTGCAAGGAACCCTGGTGTGGGACCTGGCGTGGGACTGGGGAGGTGATACAAAGAAGAGAAGGCAGCCTAGAAAGAGTGCATTGTGAAAACAACTTCTATGGTAGGAGACTGGAGCATAATCCCACGGTGGGGAAGAGAATAAGAAATCCAGGAAATGGAATGAAACACATAACTCAGTCACTGGTTCAGGCTGTTCACTCTGTCATTTCTAGTCCGGTAGCTCATGAGGGAAACACTTACCAGGTTTCTGGATAAAGTACCCAAGAACAGAGATGCAGATACTGGAAGTCTGATGTTGGTTTAAGCACATAAGAGTAAAGTTGAGGGACAGGGTGGGGCACTGAAGCACCCACTACATATGATGAGGCTGAGAGAGTGAACCATGAAAAGAAACAGATTTTATGGGACATAATATAAATATATTTGATATGTTGAGTTTGAGGGGCCTTTATGATAAATAAGGAGAAACACCTAAAAGTATTTGACCTTAGGAGGGAATAACTGAGCTTTGATAAGAAATCTGGAGGGGTGCCTGGGTGGTTCAGTCAGTTAAGCATCTGCCTTCAACTCAGGTCATGATCCTGGGGTCCTGGGATGGAGCCCCACATCAGGCACCCTGCTCAGCAGGGAGCCTGCTTCTCCCTCTCCTTCTGAACCTCGCTCCTGCTTGTGCTCTCGCTTGCTCTCTCTCCCTCTCTCTCTCTCAAATGAAAACAAAATCTTTAAATAGTAAGTCTGGAAATTTGGAAGGCTTTATAGTAAGGGGTTTGAAACCATGACAGTTAAAGCAATCAATCAGTTTGGGGAAAGATGGAGACAGAACATTGAGGAATCTCTCTATTTAAGGTAGATGAAGAAGAAATCAGAAAGTGGAGGGGGGAAAAGGGGGGGGAAGGGGGGGGGTGGGGGAGGGAGACAGGGAAGGAAAGGAAATGACAAATGTGGCAGATGAGTGTATTAGAAGTGAGAGGAAGTAAAGCGATTCAAGTTCAACAATGTCAGATGAATTATCTTGGTCAGGGTTATTTCATTTTTCTGTACTTGAGTCTCACTAAAAGCAAGTAGTGGTATCAATCTTTATTCCATTTTCACTGCTATACTTACAGAACCTCTTAGGTTATAATAAAGACTTGTGAGTTCTTTGGGCATCATGAGTATGATTTCTTACTAATTTTACTACCGCTCACCAATCACTTGTGAAGATTTCCTTGCTTGAGTGGGGAGCTGGGGAGAAAACAATTAGCCTTTCATATGCCCTTACTTCCTTTGCTGTAAAATGAGTTCCTTGGTGAAAAGAAATGTTATGTGGGATACCATAATGGTGAAGAAAGATTTTTATAAGTCCACAAATAGTGCTGTTGGCAGAAGCATGGTGATCAGGGAAGGTGAATTCATATCCATATCCAGAATAAGTGTCTATTTCAGTGATAACATATCACTGCCCTCTTCTTGAGGGAGATATATGTATAGTCATAATTTTTTTTTTTCTCTTGTGCACGTGAAGCATCCCTAAATGGTCAGGTAGATCCCTAGGTTGAGACAGTATTTAATTGGAATCTACTTTGTTACTTCCTGGTTTGGCCAAAACATTCCCCATGAAGCATAGGTTGGGGTTCTGTGGCATGGGATACAATCCAGAAAGGCCCTTCAAGTTTGAAAAATTTGGAAACCTTGGATTTGAGAGAGCTTTGCTGAAATGGAATAATTTTTTCATTCAGCTTAAAAAGCCATGGCAGTTCCCATTTCCCAGCAGGCAAAAAGAGAGTGATCAATTATGCACAGAAGCTCTACTGAGAGCATTTTAATCAACCAGAATGAGTACAGAGCAGCTGGCTCACCACCAAAAATTCACAGACATGTTTGCACCCAACTGGAAAACAGTAAACATCGGGCATCAGGCCAGGCCCATTTGGTGAATTAATTTCTTAGTCTAAAATAGATCTTGGAGACAAACTCATTTTTCTACCCTCATCCACAAGAATCCTTATCCCTTTCTTTCTCTTACCTAGACTATCAGGACAGAACTAACTCACACCCAAATTACAACCATCAAGATAGTTTTAATGTCTTATGGCATTTCTGTGTACAAACTGCAGACCAAGAATAGAAAGGGAAAGGGAGAGGGGATGGGTGATGAGAATCAGCATGTGGGAATCCAATTTCACCTCTTTACCATTTTCCCTCATTTTTAAGTTAATTAGAATCATTCATTTACTTTGTGCATGTGACTATAATGTAGAGATTTCAGCAGCAAAGCTTATATATCTAAATGAAGACAGATGCCATGGAAGAAATGTAATTATTCCAGGGATATTACCATTGTTCAAAAATATTTTGAATTCCTTCTTCAGAATGTGTCTCAAAGCCATTGGGAAATTCAATCTTACAGACCAAACTCACATTTAACAGTAAAATGTTTCTCAATTTATTCATCCATTTATATCTGGCTTGACTCTGAATGACTTTTGGCAAGTTTAGAAATTAAAATCGAACCTCAAAAGACATTTTGCCATCCCTAAGGAGTCTCAAAGCACTATGTCTATGAAGGATAGTCCAAGTGTGATTTCAAATGTATTTTGACCAATTGTAATATCATTAGAAAAAGTATTTAGCCATTTGAAGGGACTACTTCAAAAGAGGTAGTATTCTTTGGAATGTAGAAGTTCTCACATGTGTACTAAAAATTAGTCATATTACTTTATAATATTTACCATTTTATAATTTATCAAAGTGCAAAAAACTTTCTAATTCTTCCCCTCCATGCAGGGTCTTTCTGAAAACCATAGCATATTTGAATGTTGGTAATTATTAAACTGACTGGTGATGGTGTATTCCTCAGAGGTGTTCTCTTTATACCATCTTCTGGTTTAATTCAGTTCAATTATGTTTATTTCCAAGGTATGTGCTGTGAAACACTAGATCCATAAGATAAAGCACAGGTTTATAATGGAATAAATTTAAGAAGTGCAACCTACTATATTCCCTCTTAGATATTCACAATGCATATTATGTCCACATCAATGGTGCCCCAAAGCCCACGTGGCTTCATCAAGACGCAGGCTTTTCTCCCACAATCCTTGCCTCCCACAGTTATCCCCATCTCAGTAAATGGAAACATTATTCTTCCAGTTGCGTGAGCTAAATAAAATCCTTGGACTCATCCTTGACTCCTCCCTTTCTCTTAGACCCATATCCAATCCATTAAGAAATCCTTGCTGGGTCTAATTAAAAATAAATTTGTCACCCTCTTGCCATCTCCACCACTATCACTTTGGTTCAAGCCGTCGCCAACCGGCTTCTAAATTGTTACACCAGCCTCCTAACTTGTTCCTGTACTTTTGTCCTTCTCCCCTTCAATCTACTGTCAACAGCCCAAGTTATGTCACTCCTCTGCCCACACACCACCAATCTGTCATTATCTAAATCAACATAAAAGCCAAAGTTCCAAGGATGACCCTCACGTGATCTACCATAGATGGTCTGTTTTTCCGCTCCCTTGGCCCCCTCCTATCTCTAACTCATCTCTTTTATCTCCTTTCCTATCACTTTCCTCCTAGATTAATCCACTCCTGGCATACCAGCTTCTTTGTCATTTCTGGAACACAGCAGGCATACTCATATAAGCTTTTATATTTACTCTTCCATTAAATATTCCTTCTCCAGCTATCTGCATGGCTCACCTCCTCACCTCTCCCAGGTTGTTTTTTTTGTGTTCAGCTAGCCAATATATAGTATATCATTAGTTTTTGATGTAGTATTCAACGATTCATTAGTTATGTATAACACACAAATGTCATCTTATTAAGGAAGGTTTCCCTGACCACCATCCTATGTAATTACCGCCCCCCCCCCAACCTCTTCATCCCAAACTATCACTCTGTATTTTCTCAACCTGCTTTGTTTACCCTTGTGGCACTTATCACCACTCAGCACATCATATCTCTGTTTACTTATTTATTATGTGTTTCCCCACCAGGATTTAAGCTCTATGAGAACAGTGTCTTGTTTTTATGTCTTCCAGTGGAATTCTCCCAGGGTCCAGGATGGCGGTTGGCATATGGGTGGGTACTCAATAAACATTTGTTGAATAAATAAAATTATGAATGTTTCTGAGAGATCCTGCAGTAAATAAACCTGTTTAATCATCATTCCCAACAAAACCATCTTTAAGGCATAATACCTAGTAGCAGCTTATTGAACACTCATGAATATGAGTGTATGTGCTGCCAATCTAGTGTGGGAGATGAAACATAAACATAAACAGAGAATCCGGTATAACATAGTAAGTGATGAAACAGATGTATATGAAGGCTGCTATGAAAGTACAGGATAAAGCCATTTAATATAACAGGACTCTGGGAAGGCTGCTTGAAGAGGAAATTTTGATTGTGCTCCTATAAAAATATGCTTCTGTAACTGACCATTATATAAATGTGCAAGTTATGTTAATTATTAGTTTTCACTGACATGTCACTGACATTCACTGACAGTGGGAGTAAGATCACCCACCCTTGATAAATATTTGGAAAACATAAAGAACATAATTTGGGGCCCTTTTAATAAAAGCAAGACATAGGAGGAGACAAGTGTTACTTAGTCCAATAATGCCCAGGGTGATTATTTTGTAAGGAGAACTTTCAAAAAAATGTTAATAAGGGGTTCTACTTTTCTCATGTGAGAAAGGGTGTTTTTGTCACTAGAAAAGAAAAATTTTATTTGTTGTAATAAGGTACACTTTGCCCTTGGGTAACTCAAAAGGAAATGAGGTGTGGTTGCTACTGGTGGAACTAGGAATTAGGACACTCTACAGACCAAAGCACATGTCCTCGTCTACCCCTCCCATCTTCGTATCCAGCAAAGCATGAGTAGAAGAAATCTTTCAGTATTCAGGGTCTTAGGCACCAGACTTTTTAGAACACAAGAAGAGTTTTAGGACTATGAAGCCTCCTTAATGTGGAAAGGGATGGAGTTTTCCTACACAGGGTATGGGGAAAATAGTAGGGACTAGGTTCTAAATTGGGACTGCAAAGAGATAAAGCAAAAGTGAGATAAAAAAAAGAAAAAGAGAGAGAGAGAAAGAAAGAAAGAGAGAGAGAGAAAGAAAGAAAGAGAGAGAGAAAGAAAGAAGGAAAGAAAGAAAGAGAGAGAGAGAGAAAGAAAGAAAGAAAGAAAGAGAGAGAGAGAAAGAAAGAAGGAAAGAAAGAAAGAAAGAGAGAGAGAGAGAAAGAAAGAAGGAAAGAAAGAAAGAGAGAAAGAAAGAAGGAAAGAAAGAAAGAGAGAGAGAGAGAGAAAGAAAGAAGGAAGGAAAGAAAGAAAGAAAATGAAATGAGTGATCATTCCAAAGACAAAACTGGAACAACCTCCAAAGACAAAATTTGAGGCCTTCGCTCTTCCTCAACACCATTCCCAGGGGGATTAAGTTATTTGAATCCAGACACAACTTCTGATCCTCATGCTGTGTACTAATTAAGATACTCTTTTTTTTTTTAGATTTATTTATTTATTTACTTTTTTGGGGGGGGTGCAAACTGGGGGAGGCGTAGAGGGAGAGGAACAAGCAGACTCCCCACTGAGTGCGGAGCCCCACATGGGGCTGGATCCCAGGACCCTGAGATCATGACCTAAGCCGAAATCAAGAGTAGATCATGACCTGAGCCAAAGGCAGACACTTAACCGACTGAGCCACCCAGGCACCCCAAATGTGTGTGTTTCAAAGCAGACAATCAACCTGGTCTGTTTTGAACCACAGTCTGTTTTGCCTTCCGTAGATATTAGTCCCAATATCAGCTCATTTTTAAAGACTTTACTATGCTGTTTGAATCTACTTGGTGAAGACCTGGAAGTTAGCATGGGACCTGGTCAGCTTTTTTATATGCCAGTTTACTTTTCGAAATCTTTGCTGTTTCTTTGTGTCTGGTCTACATGTGCCAAACTTGGAGGTGAGCCTGGTTTGTGCAGAGAATTAAGGGATCCTCATCTCTAGTCTTCCCTCTCTGGTATTTCTCCCACACTCTGGTTCACAGTGACCCATTTTCTCTAGTTCCCTTGGCTAGAAAGATGGGGCTCTAGCCTCCTGTGCTTTGTACAGTTCCACATAACTGGTGCTGCTTTCAGAATAAAGAAGAGAGAAAAACAACGTAGAAAACTAAAGGGATTATCTCACACTCTTTGGACAGTTCTTTTCTCAGTTCCTTTAGCCTAGAACTCAGTCTTCTCTTGGTGTTAAAAGTGCCTTTATCACAGTGATGGAAGTGCAGTGCCATGTCTGAGGCTAGCCCTGAGTCAGAACCAGAAGGTGGGGCGGGGAGGGGAAAGAAAAAAAGTTATTTCCACACTCTGGAAATCAGGCATCCCTTTTCCTGGTCTTCTGAATAAATGATTTCTCCCAGTGTTTTTCTGTTGGCACTTGCTGCCAAATTGTACATATCAGCCTACCCCCAGTTCAAATCCAGGAGTCAAAGGAAGAAAAAAACAAAAACAAAAAAATGAAACTCCTCTTTGCTACAGCTTGTTAATCAAATTTTTACTTCAGTGTCCGTTTTCCATATTATCGCTTACTTTTCAGAGTCCTCAAGTAGTTGCCTTTTGTCTGCTGCCCAGAACTTTAGTTGTGATCAGTAAAGAGATAGACCATAGTCTACAGACTCCACCTTGGCCAGGAATTTCAGTAATAACCACTTCTTTATCCAATCAACAAGGAGCAATTTAGTTGTTCTGCTAAGATAGACAGATAGATAGATGATAGATAGATAGATAGATAGATAGACAGATATATATAGACAGATATATAACAACATTCAAATTTTAGTTCCAAGTTCTTAGTCAACATTCAAATTATCATATATATATATGATCTCTCGCTCTCTCTCTCTATATATATATATATGAAGAAATTACTAATGGCTTGATAAATGAATACTAATTTCCTAGAGTATTTGCCTGTAGGCCAAAAAGACAACATAAATTAAGCTATACTACACTCATAAAGCCACAAAAGTGGGTGTCGGCAAATATTAGAATAAGTAGGTAAGCAGTTTTTCCAAGTTCTTAGTCAACATTCCAATTTTCTTTTTTTGTGTGTTTTGCAACAATTCATGTCCTCTACCTTTTTTTAATGTATAAAAACACTGATACACTTCTGTTCAAATAAGTTAATTCTCCCATATGTACAGACCTTTTGGCAGAAATACAAAGTTCTCTTGCTTGAGCAAATAAAGAAGGGTGAGGGTGCCCATAAGGAGGGGGATGGAGGTGGTATTTATTACATATCAGAATGAGTACTGGCACCTCTAAATGAGTCTTTAACAAAAAGATGAGGCCCTGAATATGCTGTGAGGGAAAAGACTATTTAAAGATCACCCAATCCCATATTTCAGGACAATGAAACTGAAATCAAGAGAGGTGAAGTGTTTTATTCAAGGTCAACCATCTACCTCCCTGTTGCTCACATTTCAGAATTTAGCCTATCAGTTACAGATAGAGTGGTTCATTTTGAGAAACACTGCTTTGTGATTTGGAAGTTTGCAGATTGTGAATCTCTTGCAATGTTGAGCAGACAGGATGGGAAAATCAAAGATGTAAAATAGGGGTAGAGGAACAAGAGAAAGCATGAGGGGAAAGAGGAGAGAATATTACATCCTAAAAAAAGGAGGAGGAAGAGGAGATGCAGAAAAGCAGAAAAAAATCTGCCTTCATGATATCATTGTTTTAACTTCCATGGACAAATCTATTGGGAACAAAATATTTTTGCCATTTGGGAGTAAAATTCCATAAAAATAATGTCCATCAACAGTTGTACCCACTTAAAAACCAGTTGCCAATTTAAAAGTACTTAAATTATTTTATTTCTCAAGCAGTAACATGAACTCTAGACTTCTTCATCTACAACCTCATGAATTGTTAGCTAGACCTTGCTCCCAAAAGACCTCATTCTTTATTAGCTTTCACACTAAAATACGGTCTTGCTCATGTAGAGAATTCTGAATCTGTGCAAACCAGCACCTCCAGACTCAGCCCTACACAGAGGTAGCCAAATTCTCTACCTCAACACAGAGGTAGCCAAATTCTCTACCTCAATTCAAACCTCAACTCAGGTTTCTTAAATTGAATAACACAATGCCAGGATTAACAACAGAATCTTCCTTTAATCCGGAACCCTGAAAATAGAGAATAAAAATAATTTTTGAAAAGATTTTATTTATTTGAGAGAGAGAGAGAGAGTAAGGGGAGGGGCAGAGGGAGAGGGAGAAGCAGGTTCCCCACTGAGCAGGGAGCCCGACGCAGGCCAATCCCAGGACCCTGGGATCCTGACCTGAGCTGAAAGCAGATGCTTACCTGAGCCACCGAGGTGCCCCAAGAAGAAAAATAATTTGATAAGCTAAATCATGTCAAGAAGTTTCTGACCAAAACACTTTAATATGTCTCCTCTCCCAGAGTAGTGGAGTTTTAAGAAGAAAATCTAGATGGTATTACGCTTTAGTCCCTAGGAATAGATTGTGAGTGGTAGGAATTTATGCATACTGTGTATCTGCTAGGATAAAGGCTTAGGTACAACTGTAGAAAAGGCCAAAGAAACAGCAGCTTAAACAAGATAGCAATTTTTTTCTCTGTCACATAACTGACTGAGGTAGGCAACCTAGGCTCACAGAACTGCCCCATGAGGCTGGAGACCCCATGTGAGAATGGCTCGACCATTCTCAGCACTTGGTTCAATCTCAGGACCTAATGTGGCTGCTGCCATCACATCTAAATTCTACCTTGTGGGTAGGGGAGAGGGCAAGTGGCGGTCCCACACCTTTCTTTTTAAAGGAATAACCAAAAGTGCATTTCGTTTCATCAGCTGTAACAAATGAACCACTCTGGTGGGGAATGTTAATAATGGGGGGAGGCTATGCATTTGTGGGGTAGACAGTATATGGGAAACCTCTGTATCTTCCCCCTCAATTTTGGTGTGAACCTAAAACTGATCTAAAAGATAAAGCCTATGAAAGGAAGGAAGGAAAAAGGAAAGAGTACAAAAAGATTAAAAAAAAAAAAGCTGGAGGGTCTTAGGGAAGTGATAATGCAAACATAAAATTACATTTTAAAAAATATTCTTGGGACGCCTGGGTGGCTCAGACCCTTAACGGTCCTGGGATCCAGTCCCTAATTGGGCTCCTTGCTCAGCGGGGAGCCTGCTTCTCCCTCTGCCTGCCGCTCCCCCGCTTGTGCACTCCCTCTCTCTCTGTTAAATAAATTTTTTAAAAATCTTTTAAAAAAATAAAAAATATTCTTGTGACCTAAGGGCTATCCACTCACTTATAAAGTAACAAAAGATTAAGACTCTCTTGGAATGTAAATCCAGTCAGTCATTAAACCTTCCAATCTTGTTTTCTCATCATGAAATAGTGCTGTAACTATTATAAGGATTATTTGCCCTTTCCTCTAACTCTCTTGTATTGATTTGGTGCAGGCAAGTCTAGTAAACAGAAGGGCAGTCACACTCTAAAGGAAGAAAAAGAAACACACCCATTAAGAAGTAAGTCAACTGTGACAGAGACTCTTGTCTATGAGATAGTTTTTGCAAATTGTGCTTGGCCTGCAAATTTTGTTGGGAACCAAAAGGATCATTAACTGGTAGGAAATAATTTTAGTCCCATTAGAGCAAAGGTATCAGATATTAAGAAAAACAAAACCTGAAGGCACAAGTGAATGAAAGCACGAAATATCACTTTAATTGTGTTTGTTAAATAAACACATATGGAATGCCTCTCATGTGGTAAACATAGTTGCTGGTACTAGGGATCACATTGACGAAAAAGCAAAGCCTCTCTCAGAAGTATTTCACAACATTGAAAGCACAAAGGATACAATGTTGGGAGCCAATCCAAACCTAGAAAGACGTACGACAATCACCAAGGCCTAGAAAAGATGCTCGCTCCATATCAAATGTATTATAAGAAGGCAATTATTCTTCAAATCGCATTTGATAACTTTTTTACAAAGAAAGCACTTTAATTCTTAATGTTTCTAATGTTATAAATTATAGTACACTGATTACATATTTGTTTTACTATCTTTTTTCATTTCCCTATACAAATGTGACAGGAAGAGAGTTTTTAATTTTTAAAGATTTTATTTATTTGAGAGAGAGAGAGAGAGAGAGAGAGCGCGCGAGCACAAGTGGTGGAGAGGGAGAAGCAGGCTGCCCATCAAGCAGGAAGCCCGATGTGGGGATGGATCCCAGGACCCTGGGATCATGATCTGAGCCGAAGGCAGCTGCTTAACCGACGAGGCCATCCAGGTGCCCCAAGAGTTTTTAATGTTTTGATAAAAGTTTTAGGAGATCACAGAACTATCATAATTTTTGCATTGACTATTAAAATCATTCTGCCTGGTCATTTTTAGATTCCCCACTACTTTGGGACGTGAGGAATGCCTGTGTTGAGGAGAGTAATTGCTTGGTTCAGCTAACAAACATCTGACACACTGCCCAACTGGCAATCAATTCCTATCATAAACCTGCCGTCATGGGCTAGCCTTACAGGCTATGTTCCAATGAGGACCAACAGGAGTGTAAGTCGTCAACTTTCCTTCTTGTAAACTAGTAAAGGTAAAGCAGAATGAAGAGTAAATAATCATCGGACACTAGTTCAGACTATGTCAGTAGCAGTAAGCCCTTCTCTCTGCTCCTAACATGTTTGCCTTTAGCCATACAAACTCAAGCTTTGCCAAAATAACACATTTTCTGGCTTGCCTGGTCCCACCCCATATGTCACTGCCCACAAACTTCTGACTAAATAGGCCTTTTTCTATAAATCTTGGCTGCACTTTAGTAGCAGGACCTGAACCAAAAACAGTGACTATACATGTTTGAACTTTTAAATAATATTAATAGCTGGAAATTCATTTCAAAATTTAAAAATAAAATATCAGATGGAATAAACTGGTAGAATTAAAGTCATTATTCAAAGTACATATCTCCCAGAATTTCCTCAGCCCAAAATGGTGGTGGGCCTGTAAAATGAGAGAGCCAAGGATGATTAAAAACAAACAAACAACAGAGACAGGCAATCTGCAGAGGAGAACTGTGCACATGTGCGAAGAGAAACAGATGTGAGAGACCTTGGAGCTCTGGAGACAGAAATGGAGAGAAATTTCTGAACTTCCCTGTTCCCTTGAGGTTGGATTGTACAAGTTCCTTAAGATCCTCCTACATTTTTTCAATAAACCCCCTTAATTCTACATATGCTTTTTAAATGGATTTTTGTTCCTTGTAACAAAATCTACCTTAAGGTCCCATCACAATAATATTCCAATAATGTAGCATAATTCAGATGCCGCATGCACCACATATAGAGCTTGTAATTTTAACCTAAACACAAATTTAGAGATTCACAGTAAGAATGTTTCATTTATGTTATAAAGGTAGAAAGGCAATTCATGTATGGATAGTCAGTGCACAAAAACCTAAAGGACAGAGAAATGTATAGAAACACGGTGAATGTGACAATTCCTCTACTTCCTCACCAGACTGGCCAATCCCATCCCTTCCCTAGAGGTTAACATTAATAACAAAGTTTCTGCTCTTTCATATGCCTCTATACATAAATGTGATATATTTCTTAACCTAAGCAAGATAATACTATATTTGCTCTTTTGTTACTTGTTTTCACAATCATTAAAATAAGTCTTAAATATCAGTCCATTTAGATCTTCAACAGCTCTATGGTATCTGTAATACTGATAATTATTATACTCTTAATTACACTCATAATTATTACCCTTTCCTTACTGATGGTTGATCCTAGTTTTACACTAGTTAAAATTATGGTGCAATGATTTATATATCAATTCCTATGCACTTGGCTGAGTATTTCTGGAGGGTATATTCCAAGAAATGGAATGGCTGAGACAACTTTCAGAGATATTTCCCTCTTACCCCAGTAGGTAAGAGAACAAACATATTTCCCCGAAATTCATACCAATTCCAGACATTAAACATTATCTATCTTTTGATCAAAAAATTGGTAAAATTTAAAAAGAATTTGGTAAAAATTTTTGACCGATCTGGTGGGTGAAAAAGTTTACTTTCTGTTTTAATTCTTATAATTCAAAGAGCAAATACATAATGAATTCTTAAATTTTTATTTAATTTACTTTTGAGTATCTAAGTTAAAATACCTGGCTTCATATTAGGAAATCAAATATGAAATTTCAACCATGTCTGAGAAAAATCATTATGTAAACTATTATATTACAGACAGTACATTTTAAAAATAACAAATCTATGGACATTTCTTTTTTTTAAGACTTTATTTATTTATTTATTTATTTACTGGGGGGGGAGGGGCAAAGGGAGAGAGAGAATCTCAAGTAGACTTCACACTGAGCACAGAGCCCAACACAGGACTCAATCACATGACCCTGAGATCATGACCCTGAGATTATGACCTGAGCTGAAATCAAGAGTCAGACACTCAACTGATTGAGCCATCCAGGCATCCCCTATGGACATTTCTTATAAGCAAACCCATGGTGTAAATACATTGGTAACATTTCTACATATCAGTATTATATAAGTGTCTACTGTTTTTCCATAATGTAACAAAAGTTACTTCGCAAGAGAAAGAACACAGGGTAATTTAAAATGAAAAAAAAAAGTTGTCTTGCTCACTCTGCTCCTGTCCATTGTATCAGCACCACAGTGTGCTCACTGTCTCTTTCCTGACCTTTTCCACCCTTGTAGAGCAGAGGATATAAGTGCAAATGGCCCCACAATGACCATGGACCCTCCTCCCCACCCTAGAATAGGACTCAAAAGCAAAATGAGTAAGACACTAACACAATGAGAGTGATTTTTCTAAGGTAGATCATTAGATTTTACTTTTTTAAAATTTCTGCGTTTTAAAACAAAGAAAGAAAAAAACCAAAGTATAATTTTAAAGAAACTCTGTTTACTAGAAAATAAAGCAATGCCCTTTGGTCTCAATGGAGTGACTTACACAATTATAGTCTAATGCAGTGGAGGATTAAGAGTATGGGTTGGCCCTACAATCAAAACACTTGGGTTTGAATCCCAATGTCACCTCTTACCTTGGGCAAATCACTTTCGTCAATCTAGTCCATTTTCAAATAGATATAA
This sequence comes from Neomonachus schauinslandi, assembly GCF_002201575.2. Classification (NCBI taxonomy): domain Eukaryota; kingdom Metazoa; phylum Chordata; class Mammalia; order Carnivora; family Phocidae; genus Neomonachus; species Neomonachus schauinslandi. The sequence continues at coordinate 54,317,522 of NC_058409.1, read as the reverse complement.
TAATAGTAGTTACTCCATAGAACAGTTGGGATTGAATGGGAATTGAATGAGACCATCCTTTTAAAATTTTCAGCCTCTGTCTAGTACCGTCTAAATGTTAAGTTAACAGTATCTGAATTGCAATGGAGTTGAGTAGTGATCCTGTGTTTTATGGGCAGGCTGTATGTGCGCTCAGATGAGAGGGTTTCCCCAAAGGGCTATGAAGTACAGGGGAATGAGGTGCTTTTACTGGGGCTGGGTACAGTGGTATGAGTAAAGGTGGGATAGGCAAGATGAGAATATAAAGCAGAAGGGGGAGGTGCCTGGGTGGCTCAGACAGTTAAGCGTCTGCCTTCGGCTCAGGTCATGATCCTGGGGTCCTGGGATCGAGCCCCGCATCGGGTTCCCTGCTGAGCGGGGAGCTTGTTTCTCCCTTTCCCTCTGCCTGCTGCTCTGCCTGCTTGTACTCTCTCTCTCTAATAAAAAATAAAAAATATTTTTAAAAAAATAAAGCATAAAGGGATCATCGAAAACTGGAGCAAACTGCTCTAGAAGAAAGGAGGTTATAGAGATAGGTTTTTTTTTTTTTTTTTTTTTTGATGTAGTGGAGATAGGACTTTAAGAGGAGACAGGTGTGGCAGCAGCTGGCCAGGAGCCCAGATGGCTCTCCACTAGATGCGGAAGCTACTTACCCATATCAAAACACTCAGCTGGGCAGTTGGCTATGATGGTGTTGGTCCTACCCTGGGGCAGCCCTACCTAGTCTTTAAGGGAGTCTAGCTCCCTGAATAGTGATCCTGAGAAGTGGCCATAGGGCTAGAGATATTCAGGCTTTCCCTTAAGCATCCTCCAGCTGATTCATTCATTCAGTTATTATGGAACACCTACTAGGGGCCAAGCATTAAGTCAAGTGCTGAGGATACAGTGGGTATAAACTGATAAACAGACAAGTGAATATATAACCACAAATTGTCAATAATTCTTTTTTTTTTAAAGATTTTATTTATTTGACAGAGCACAAGCAGAGGGAGAGAGAGAGAGAGAGAGAGAGAGAGGGAAGCAGGCTCCCTGCTGAGCAAGGAGCCTGACGTGGGACTCGATCCCAGGACCCTGGGATCATGACCCGGGCGAAGGCAGCTGCCGAACCAACTGAGCCACCCAGGCGTCCCAATTGTAAATAATTCTACAGACAAAGATAAAAGAATACTCTAAGAGAGAATAGGAGAAATAATCCAAGTTATACTGTTAGGTTAGTGACAATGGTGGGGGCAGGGCTAGGGAAGGCTTCTCTATGGGGTTGACATTCAGGTTGAGAATAGATAAGCAAGAATGAGACACAGTTGGAAGAAGAGCTCCCTTGAAGAGAAAACATCAGGTACAAAGACCCTGAGTAGGAATGAACAATCCAAGAACTGAAAGTAGACTAGAGAGTAATGTACCAGGGTACCAGGGGCACAAGATAAAGTTGGAGAAGTAGGCAAGGACCAGATAATACGGGCATTATAGGCCTTTCCTGCAGTTTGAGTTCAGATGTGGAGTTTAGCTTGCACGATTATTTATTAAAGAGTTTCCTTTGGATCAACACCTGCAGAAAACGGGAAGAAAGTAAGCAAGATGGAGCAGAGCAAGAAGGGAACTGAGATTAAGGCCCAAATGACAGTTGCAGCTAATCCCATGTGGAGTCAGAATGGTTCTCAGGGTAGTCCAGAGTTGAGCCAAGACAGCCAAGCCTTTATACCCCTGCATGGACCTGTCACTGGCTATGGACCACCCTGGGAAGGGCAGGACCTTGGGCAATGCAGCTTCAGGAAGCTGAAGCCATTCCTGAAGGTCTGACAGTTGAAGGCATCTACCAACAGCACTGCCAGTAACCCAGGGCAACAAATCCTTCCCTGAAGGGGAATCTGGTCAGGATACGGCAGTGTTTACTATAGACGTAGTCTTGGAAGTTGAAATTTTAATTGTATGCAAAAGGAAGCCTCCAAAGGATGGGAGTGAGGTTAGAAGCATGACTCAACATGCATGGCCAATATGGCTGCCATGTGGAGAATGGACCAGAGGGCATAACCTTGGAAGCAGAGAGACAAGTCAGGAGGCTGTTGTCCAGGTGAGAGTTGATGAAGGCTGGGACAAGGGTAGATGGAGTGTAGATGAAGAGAAGTGTATGGGCCATTTGAGATCTATGAAAGAAGAAAGAAAGGAATTGGTGAGGGCTTAGGTGAGTGAGAAAGGGGCATATCAAGTATGCCCAGATGGAGCCTGATTACCCAGATGTCTGGGAGGTATCATTACAGTCCTGGAGCTAGCAATCATCAAGAAATCATCTGGTGAGAGATCAATTCTAGAACTGCCCTGGGAAAAGGAGTGTTAAGTAGTGATGATATGTTAGCTGAAAAAGGAAAGTTAGCACTCAAAGATTTATTTCAATTTACCTTGAAAAAAATAAAGAAACCTGGAAAGCCACATTCAGCTCAAACTTGGAAAAAAATGATAGAATTAAATTCTTCTGTCAATACAAAATCCACTGACACATTGTGGAAGAAAATGTACAAAATCAAAGGTTATGCAAAAGAATCCAATATTCTTCAAAACATAAATTTCATTTAGTAGCTTTTGCAAGATATCACAAAGAGAATCTGACTATTTGGGGACATAGCTTTGAACATGCTTTCTTTTAACAAATTTGACTTAAAGCAGCCTCAGCTTTCCATTTGACATCAACGTAATGGGTCAGCAATGGGTTGGTTCTCAAACAAGTGATAAAAACCACATCTTTGAAAAAGCCAGCATCTCCTTTCAACAAAACTCTGTCAGCTAAGTCCATGAATCACAGCTTACAGAAATGAGAACAAAGTTACATGTGGTTATAAGGGCACTTTGCACCACATTTTGGAGTTAGAAGCAACCTTTTGAGTATATATGATCCAACTATTCCATTTTATAGATAGAAAGACTGAGACTAAGGGCAGTTGAATGACTTAAGACCACAAAGGAGATTTGTGACAGAGCGTAAACTAGAATCCAACTCTCTTACCCTTTCCACTATGCCCAATGCCCTTCAAATGATTAGAGATGCAAGGAAAGTTGCAGAGTGTAGCTCTTAGCCAATTATTCCTAAAATTAGATTCTATCTCTTAGAACATGATAAAGAGGATTTGCTTATTATGACTCTTCAACAAAAGAAACTGACATCAAAGTAATATAGATGGCCCATAAAATATTTAACATTTTAGGGGCACCTGGGTGGCTCAGTTGGTTAAGCGACTGCCTTCGGCTCAGGTCATGATCCTGGAGTCCCGGGATCGAGTCCCGCATCGGGCTCCCTGCTCAGCAGGGAGTCTGCTTCTCCCTCTGACCCTCCCCCCTCTCATGCTCTATCTCATTCTCTCTCTCAAATAAATAAATAAAATCTTAAAAAAAAAATATTTAACATTTTATTCTCAAATGTGTTTTTCTCTTGAATGTAAACTCTGTTCACATTTTTACATTTTCTTGAAAGCTCCACCAAGCTTTAAATGTGACATTAGGACAGTGCTCATGCCCATGAATTTTCCAACTTTCATACCATCAACTTGTAGCATCTTTCTTTTTCATAAAGTTCAGTGAACAAAAATTGCCCTCTGAAACGCAATCCCCTCGATCACAAACCATCCACAGAATTCTGTCTGATGTTCGAGTCATCACTTAAACTGTGGATCCAACTCCTGACCCATGAAGAAAACAGCATGTCACACAGACCTTTTGTATGATTCCTTTTGTTAACAGAACCAGTGAGCTAAATTCAATCTTAAATTTCCAGTGCACCATGGCTGAATATCTACAGAGGAGCATGGGCCCTTCTAGAGTATCATAAAACTTAAAATTGGTAACTTTTGTCTTTTCTCAGAATAATGTGAGGAAGCAAAAAACCTTTTTGCTTGTGTTTGTAGATGGCCTCCTTCCCAAATGTCCCCACACTACACCTACCACTATTTTAATGGCCATTGCCACACTTAGTAGGGAGAGAGGGGACAGAAAGGAGGGGAGAAGAGAAGAGGGGAAGGATTAGGGGTGGGGGAGGAGAGAAGAGGAAATGCTTATGATTGAGCTCTCATTAAACTTTTTCTTTCATTGTTTCCTCCTAGAGGCTAAGAAGAACTTGGAGAAATTCCTACCAAAAAAAAAAGTTATTTTTGTTGATATGACCAATATAAATTTGACAGCAAATTTCTGATAAATGACAATTACAAATACAATTAGTCAGGACCTCCAGGGCTTTAGGATCCAGGCATTATTTTACAAAATATAGTTTGTTTCTCTTAAAGTTAAAAAAAAATAGTGACCATATTCAATGAGTAACTGAAGACTAAGAACACAGAGTATAAGACTAAAAAAAAATAATTTATATAATGGTACTTGGTACTTAGAAGGAGCTCAGCAAATAAAAACTTATTATTACCATTATTAATTGTGTAATGGTGCCTATCCCAATAAAACAATAAAATTAACTGGACAAAAATTACCTATTCACATAAATGTTAGTACATGTGGTAATTAGCCGTAAAAAGTAAATTCTCACAAATTCTTGTGATTAATATTATCTTTATAGAACAAGACCCAGTTCTTCTATTTTCTGTTTTAGAGCTCTGCATCTTTATAATGTATCATTGTTTATGTATTCCTTAGGTGCAGTTTAATCCCCTTTCCATATTCATGATAATGCTATTCCTGAAAGCCATAAAGGCCACATAGGATTTCCCCAAGTAGGTGCCCCTGCTTCCCCACCTAGCCTTAGGTGATCATTCCTGGGTCTCCTCTGGAGGAGGCCTGGCCTGGGTACCAGAGGAAAAAGGTCTTAAGATTGCTGACTCTGGAGTGTGGACAGTACAGAGCAAGCCAGCAGCACCTCTCAGAGAAAGAGCAGGTGCAGGTAGGGAGCGGGGAGATTCCGAGCCATGGGCTTGAAGTGCTCTGGGAAGAGACCAGGGTGATAATCAACCCTGGCCCTGATCTGAGCAGAGTCAACTGGCAGGGTGGGTGGATGGGATCCAGCTGGGTCAGGATCGGGCCAGGGATGCCGGTAAACCCTTTACTGTCTCAGGAGAAATTCTGCAGGCAAGGAGAGAGTGACATGGTAAATTCAAAGTGCTAAAAGAAAAATACTCCAACCAAGAATACTTTTACTAGCAAAGCTGTCCTTCAGAAATGAAAGGGATAAAAAGACTTTTCCAGACAAACAAAAGCTGAGAGTTCACCACCACTAGACGTGCCTTATGAGAAATGCTGAATGCAGTTCTTCAAGCTAAAATGAGAAGATACTAATTAGTAATATAAAAACATGAAAATATAAATCACACTGGTAAGGCAATTATATAGTCAAATTCAAAATACTCGAATACTGTAATATGGTGGTATATTAATCACTGAACTCTGGTATAAAGGTTAAAGGACAAAAATATTTTTAAAAATATAACTACAATGGGGAGCCTGGGTGGCTCAGTCGTTAAGCGTCTGCCTTCGGCTCAGGTCATGATCCCAGGGTCCTGGGATCGAGCCCCGCATCGGGCTCCCTGCTCGGCGGGAAGCCTGCTTCTCCCTCTCCCCTCCCCCTGTTTGTGTTCCCTCTCTCACTCTGTCTCTCTGTCAAATAAATAAATAAAATCTTTAAAAAAATATATATATATAACTACAATAATTTGTTAATAGATACACAGTATAAAAAGATGTAAATTATGACTCAAAAACAAAATAGAGGGTAGTAAAAGGGTAGAGTTTTTGTATGAGATTAAAAAGTTAAGTTGTTATCAGATTAAAATAGACTGTTATAACTATGAGATGTATCATGTAAGCCTCATGGTCACCATACAGCAAGTACACAAAAGAGAAAGAGGAGGAAGTCAAAGCATAGCATTACGGGAAATTGTCAATTCACAAAGGAAGAACACAAGAAAGGAACTATGAACTAGCCAGAAAACAATTAATAAGATAGCATTTTTCCTACTAATATTCTCTTTCCTTTCAGTATTTACTTTAAATGTAGACAGGTTAAATTATCCAATCAAAAGATACAGAGTGGCAGGATAGATTTAAAAAAAAAAAAAAACAAACCAAGACCCAAATATAAGAGATTCACTTCAGTGTTAAGGAAACAAGCAGGTTGAAAGTGAAGGGATGGACAAAGCTATTCCATGCAATAGCAACCAAATAAAAATGGGGGGTAGCTATATTTATATTAGACATAACAGACTTTAAGTCAAAAACTGTAACAAGAGACAAAGAAGGTCATTTTATAATGATAAAGGGATAAGTTCATCAAGAGGCTATAACAGTTGTAAATATTTATACACCCAACATCTGAGCACCTAAACGTATTAGATCTGAAGAGAGAGAAACAGCAACACAATAAAAGTTGGGGACTTCAATACTGCACTTTCTACAATGAATAAATCATTCAGACAGAAAATCAATAACAAAGTATTGGATTTGAAATACACATTAAAACAGACGGACCGGGCGCCTGGGTGGCTCAGTTGTTAAGCGTCTGCCTTCGGCTCAGGTCATGATCCCAGGGTCCTGGGATTGAGCCCCACATCGGGCTCCCTCCTCGGCGGGAAGCCTGCTCTCCCTCTCCCACTCCTGCTGCTTGTGTTCCTGCTCTCACTGTGTCTCTCTCTGTCAAATAAATAAATAATCTCTTAAAAAAAATCTGTCATAAAAAAAATTATAAAACAGATGGACCCTACATATATATACAGAACATTCCATCTAAAAGCAGCAGAATATGCATTCTTCTCAAGCACTCATAGAAGATTCCAGGATAAATCATGTTAGGTCACAAAACAAATCTTAACAAATTTAAGAGTACTGAAATCATATCAAGCACCCTTTTCAACTACAAAGGTATAAAAACATAAATCAACAGATGGAAAGCTGGAAGATTCAAAATATGTAGAGACTAAATAACATACTCCTGAACAACCAATGGGTCAAAGAAGAAATCAAAATAAAAAGATACCTGGAGACAAAGGAAAATGGAAACACAGCATCACAAAACTTATGTGATGCAGCAAAATCAGGTCTAAAAGGGATGTTTATAGCAAAAAAAAAAAACCTACATTAAGAAAAAAGAAAGACCTCAAATAAACATTCTAACTGTACACCTCAAGGAACTAGAAGAAGAAGAACAAACTAAGCCCAAAGTTAGTAGAAGGAAGGAAATAACAAAAATCAAGGTGGAAATAAATAAAATAGAGACAGGAAAGGCAATAAAAAAGATCAGTCAAACCAAGAGATGTTTTTTTTTTTTAAAAGAAAAACAAACCTGACACATCTTTAGCTAGACTAATTAAAAAATAGAGAAGACTTAAATAAATAAAATCAGAATAGGGGAGACACTGTAACTGATATCACAGAAGTACAAATGGTCATAAAAGACTACTATGAACAACTATACACCAACAAATTGGATAACCTAGAAGAAATGGCTAAATCCCTAGAAACATAAAGCCTCCCAAGACTGAATCATGAAGAAAAAAAAAATCTGAACAGACCGATAATGAGTAAAGACTTTGAATCAATAATCAAAAACCTCCCAACAAAAAAAAAGCCAAGGACGCATAGGCTTCACGGTGAATTCTACCATTTAAAGAATTAATACCAATCCTTCTAGAACAATTTCAAGAAACTAAAGAGGAAGGAACACTTCCAAACCCATTTTATGAGGCCAACATTACTCTGATACCAAAGTCAGACAAGGATACTACAGGAAAAGAAAATTACAGGCCACTATCCTTGATGAACATAGATGCAAAAATCCTCAACAAAATATAGCAAACCAAACTCAAAGCACATTAAAAGGATCATATATCATGCAGAAAACAACATGGAAGTTCCTCAAAAAATTAAAAATAGAACCACCATATGATCCAATTATCACACTACTGGGTATTTGCCCAAAGAATATGAAAACATTAATTCAAAAGGATATATGCACCCCATGTTTATTTCAGCATTATTTACAATAGCCAAATTAAGCAAGTAGCCCAAGTGTCCATTGACAGATGAATGGATAAAGAAGTGGCATATATATATAATTGAATATTATTTAGCCATAAAAAAAGAATGAAATCTCACCATTTGCAACAACATGCATGGATCTAGACAGTATAATGCTAAGTAAAATAAGCCAGTCACAGGAAGACAAATACTTTATGATTTCACGCATATGTGGAATTTAAGAAAAAAACAAATGAAAAAAGGGGGAAAAAAAAGACAAACCAAAAAACAGACTCTTAACTCTAGAGAATAAATGGATAGTTATTAGAGGTGAGGTAGATGGGGAGATGTGTGAAATAGGTGAAGAGGATTAAGAGTACATTTATCTTGATGAGCACTGAGTAACATATAGAACTGCTGAATCACTGTATTGTACACCTGAAACTAATATAATGCTATATGTTAACTATACAGGAATTAAAATAAAATAAAATAAGGATCATATATCATGATCAAATGGGATTTATTTCTAGGATGCATGGATGGTTCACTATACACAAATTTATCAATATGATACACCACGTCAGCAAAATGAAGGATAAAAATTATATGATCATCTCAATAGATGCAATAAAAGCATTTGACAAAATTCAATATCCTTTTATGATAAAAACTCTCAACAAATTGGCTATAGATGGGATGCACAACAGCAAAGGAAATCATCAACAAAATGAAAAGGCAATGAGAGTCACTAGAGTAGGCATCCTTCATAGAGGATGCCCAATATTCAACACAATACTGTCCTAGCCAGAGCAATTAAGGGAAAAAAAGAAATAAAAGGCATCCAAATCAGAAAGGAAGAAGCAAAATCATCTGTTTACAGATGACTTGATCTTATATATAAAAAAACCTAAAGGCTCCACCAAAAAACTTTTAGAACTAATAAATGAATTCAGTAAAGTTGCAGGATGCAAAATCTGTATGCAAAAACCAGTTGTGTTTCTACACACTAACAATAAGCTACTGGAAAGAGAAATTAAGAAAGGAATCCAATTCACAATTGCATTAAAAGAATAAAATACTTAGAAATATATTTCACCAAGGAAGTGAAAGATCTTTATACTGAAAACTATAAAACATTGATGCAAGAAATTGAGGAAGATGCAAAAGAATGGCAAAATATCTCATGTTCATGGATTGGATTAATAATATTTTTAAAATTGTTAACAATAACAATATTGTTGATACTGTTATTAATACTGTTAAAATTCTACTGTTAAAATCAATATTGGGGCGCCTGGGTGGCTCAGTCGTTAAGCATCTGCCTTCAGCTCGGGTCGTGATCCCAGGGTCCTGGGATCGAGCCCCACATCGGGCTCCATGCTCCGCGGGAAGCCTGCTTCTCCCTCTCTCACTCCCACTGCTTGTGTTCCCTCTCTCACTGTGTCTGTCTCTGTCAAATAAATAAATAAAATCTTTAAAAAAAAAAAAAGTCAATATTGTTAAAATGACCTAAAGTGATCACCAGATTCAACGCAATCCCTATCAAAATTCCAATGACAATTTTCCACAGAAAAAGAAAAAACAATTCTAAAATTCATATAGAACCACAAAGACCTAGAATAGCCAAAGCAATCCTGAGAAAGAAAAGCAAAGCGGGAGGCATCACACTTCCTAATTTCAACTATATTACCAAGCTCTAGTAATCAAGACAGTATTGTACCGGCATATAAACACACAAACCAATTGAACAGAATCAGGAGCCTAGAAATAAGTCCACCCATCAATGAATCTTTGATAAGAGCACCAAAAACACACAATGGGGAAAGGATAATTTCTTCAGTAAATGGTGTTGGGAAAACCAGATATCCACCTGCAAAACAATGAAACGGCCTCTATCATACACCATACACAAAAATTAACTCAAACGGATTAAAGACTTAAATGTAAGACCTGAAACCATAAAACTCCTAGAACAAAATACAGGGAAAAATGCTTCCTGACACTGGTCTCGGCAACAATTTTTTGGATGTAACACCAAAAGCATAGGCAACAAAAACCAAAAACAAACGAGTGTGCGCTAAAGTTTGGGTTGGCCTGGTGATGGGTATTAAAGAGGGCACGTTCTGCATGGAGCACTGGGTGTTATACGCAACCAATGAATCATGGAACACTACATCAAAAACTAATGATGTAATGTATGGTGATTAACATAACATAATAATAAAAAAAATAAAGTAAAAGGTTTTTTCCGAGCCTAGGTAGATAGGTTTTATATATAGAGATACATGAAACATATATATAAAATGAAGGGGTGGCTCAGTTGGTTAAGAGTCTGCCTTCAGGTCGTGATTCCATGGTCCTGGGATTGAGGCCAAAGTCAGGCTCTCTGCTCAGCAGGGAGTCTGCTTCTCCCTCTCCTTCCGCCACCACCCCCTCCCCGTCCCCCAGCTTGTGCATTTAAAAAAATGAAGAATGGGAGAAAATATTCTTAAACCACATATCCAATAAGAGGTTAATATCCAAAGTACATAAATATTTATACAACGGAATAGCAAAAGAACAAATAATCCAATTGAAAAATGGGCAAAGGACCTGAACAAACATTTTTCAAAGACAACGTACAAATTGCCAACAGGTACATGAAAAGGTGCTCAACATCACTAATCATCAAAGAAATGCAAATCAAGACCACAATAAGATATCATCTCACACCCATTAGGATGGTTTTCATCCAAAAGACAAGAGATAACAAGTGTTGGTGAGGATGTGGGAAAAAAGGACTGCTTGAACACTACTGATGGAAATGTAAACTGGCTAGCCGTTATGGGAGACAGTATGGAGATTCCTCAAAAACTTAAAAAAAGAACTACCATATGATCCAGTAATTCTACTTCTGGGTAAATATCTTAACAAAATGAAATCACTATCTGGAAGAAATACCTGCACTCCCATGTTCGTTGTATCATTATTCACAATAGCCCAAAGGGACTCTGTGGGCTCCCTCAGACCATCTGCCTAGATGCTTCATCCATCCATCGCTACTCTATTGCTCCCATGCCATTTTGAACGCTGTGGCATTTTTAGATGTTTGACACCTGGCCTGGCTTTAATCAGAAAACAAAAGCAAAGCACACATCCTGCCTGTTGTCAGAAACCCAAATTTGTATATGGTTTGGAACACACATACACCTCTGATCTTCAACCCTGGCTTCTGCTCCACTCGGGAGTCAGAGCACAGGACCCTCTCTCAAAGAAACTCCATGGCATTGAACTGTCTTGCCTTCCAGTTCTCTTTTCTTCTCCCCAAAACTGTAGGATCCTTAGTTCCTCTCCAACAGGAAAAATGCTCTGACATCCACATGCATTCCTTCCAATCTAATGTGTTAATGGCAACCTTTCATGCACTGAGTCCTTCAGGATCTTAGCTTTTGATATTCAAAATTCAGGCTTTTGAAATCAAAACTTTTTCTTTCAAACTACAAAGAGGCCCAGAAGTCCATTTTGAAACTCAAACCTGAGAATTGCTTCCTCATTTTTTCCCTGGATAATACTCCTTTCCAGAGGAAATTGATGCCTCTGGTTTGGTATAAAGGGGAGAAGAGCCACAGGGATGAAAAGAAATTACTAACAGGATTTTTTAAAATGGTTAATATATTAAAATGTTATGACCTATTCCTCATCTGTGAGTATTGCTCACCAAAGGATTTTGGCCCTTTCTGGCTGTGCACACATTCAACTTGGCAGGAATACAGCCTATATGGATTGCTCTGGCCCACATCAGCCTTTCTTTTTTCTATTCATTGGCAATATCTGGTTATATACAATATTTATATTTTCTGGAACATTTGGTCCCCATCATTATTCAAGTGTCTTGGATTCAGAACCCACAAGATCCATAGAATATATGGATAAAAAGTAGAGCCACCCTATTCAGTAGATTCCACTACCAGCCAAGAAAACTCTGGCACCAAGCAGGAAAAACAAAAATGGAAAAGATGTATGTGTTTAAGAATTACTAAATGAGTATCATTCTTTGAAGCAAATAAGAAAGCAAAAATTCTCTATCAATAGCAAACTCATCAGTTCTTTTAATGTCAAGTGAAATGCCATGAATCCCTCCTGTCTTTGCAAGAATGTTTTGTTATACTTGATAATTTTTTATTGAAATTTACTAAAATAACCCTGAAAGAAACTTCTATTATACAGCTCCAAGCCTTGAAGGAAATGTGAGTTTGGCTAAGCTCAGTGATGAGAATTTACATCTGTGTCAAGCTACCCTGGCTTATAATTCTTTTCCTAAATTACAACCAAGTTTGATTAAAGTGAATACTGCTATTTTCTATCAACCACAGTTAAATGAGACTTACATGGAAACCATTATAATCTGAAGATCAAAGAAGCCCTGATGTCAGTGTTTCAACAACAATTCCAATGTTCAATAATTCATACAGAGTCCTACTGTCTCTGGCTTAGATATGAGTCAAAGAAAGAAAAAAATCAATGAAACCCAAGTGTTTTGCAGAAGCCTAAGATGAAGAGGTCATCCAGTTCATTTGAAGGGTCATATTTCAAATCACCCCAGGGGATGATAAATCACCCTATTTCAAAAATCTATAACCTTCTCGGGCGCCTGGGTGGCTCAGTTGGTTAAGCAACTGCCTCTGGTTCAGGTCATGATCCTGGAGTCCCAGGATCGAGTCCCGCGTTGGGCTCCCTGCTCAGCAGGGAGTCTGCTTCTCCCTCTGACCCGCCTTCCTCTCATGCTCTCTGTCTCTCATTCTCTCTCGCAAATAAATAAATAAAATCTAAAAAAAAAATAAATAAATCTATAACCTTCTCAAATTGCTTACTCTGTCTATGTTCTTTGTGTTTTTTCTTTAAATCTTTCCTGCTTATAAAATTAATACTTTAAATATACATAGTATAGAAAATAATAAAGAGGAACTCTCCCTTTCCACCCCCATGATCCTGGCATCCAATGCTAATCAATGAAATACAAGCTGAGTTTGAGCACTGCATCCATGGGTGACTCAGATGTACCTAAGGTTTATCTCTGTCACTTCAGGGGCTGTCCTCCAGAACCTTATTTGTATGAATACTGGGAAGTCTTCAGGAGGGAGCTCTCTTGAGGAGTGCTCGTGATGAGCTCGATCTGGTGAGAAAGCCCTTAGTTGTTGGACGAAGGGATGGTTCTACACACAACATACATGGGTACTGGACTTTCTCATTCAATTACTTTCTGAGCCCTATAAGGGTATGGGGGGATGCTGTGAATAAAAACTGTAAAAGCAATTTCATTATATTCTGACACACTGGGGCCCAGACACCTCTTCCTTGAGACCCCTTTACAGATTATGACAGAGAGCCTTCCTGGGGCCCGGAGATGGCTCAAGTGCATCTGTGATGGGCCTGGCATAGAGGTCTAGCCTCAGTGCCCACTGGGATTATCCTTGTTGGTAAGTATATATAAGAACCTGCACTTCCAGAACTCCAAGATATAATCCAGAACATGTTTTATAAAGAGCAGAAGTTCTTTATAATACAGGAAAGAAGCAGGACCCGGGAAATAGGGTTTTTACTATTGCTATAAGCTCATTAGTATCTATGGGCATGTGAGGGCTATGAAAACATATTAAATAGTCATAATTTTTCATGATACTGGAGTTTCATTTTCTGAGGTGCTTTGTATCCTATTCTTCCTATTTTTTTCATTTACTACATCATGAACAGTTCCTTATTTCATTAAATATTCTTCAAAACATGCTTTTTTTTTTTTAATTAGCTCCTGGATTTCCAGTCTTGACTCAAGTCTCTCCCAATCCTGAGTGAAGCAGCTTGACATGGGGGGAGGGGGTGCGCAACTAGACTTTGAGTTAGAATATTTAGCTTTGAGTTCCAGATCTAATATTTACTGCCCATATTATCTAGTCCTTTAGTTATTTAATCTGTAAGATTGGGGGAAATAATACATATTTCACAGGACAAAATAGGGCTTAGTAAAAATATATGAAGAGTACAGATATTTTAAGCATCTATTATTTATCTATATTTTTATAAAACTTTATACGTTCCTTTATCAAGACATACACTCTATTTTTCAATGATTTGTCTTTATATCTGTTTCTTCCGCTAGACTGTGAGCTTTCTGAAGGGGTAGAAGACTCATTTGTGTTTGTGTGCCTAGAGCCTACCACAATTTCTGACATAGAGTAAATACTAGGTGATTATTCCATAAATGAATAGATTATTCCATAAATGAATGGTACCTGACACTATTTTATTTACAGGTTTAAAAGAATAACCTCCTGCATACTACCATATTGAATCCTCACAGCAATCCTTGGGACAAGCGTGGTAGATACCATGAGTCGCTGAAATAAAATGCTGGAGGAACCTCAAAAACATTTGGCACCTTCTGGTCTTTGCCAGTTGGATCCACTGCTGTTAACAAATAAAGTGGGCCCAATCTTTAAACGATGATGTTAGTACCACATTTCCTTGTTCTCTGCTCCTAAATAATGCTCTCTTCTGTAGTTCTACCAGGGTCCACTCTGAGAAGGCCTGCTATGTCCTCAGCCCTCTTCTAAAGAGTTCCTGTCCACAGATGTTTGCTTAAGTGCCTGAAGTCAATTCCTTAAACTTTGTGTGCCCATGCGTTGTACCACATATTTTACCATCTGACTGTGTGTTTTGGACCAGGGGAGGGATTTGACCCAAAGGCAATAAATCCCTGAACTGACCATCAGTCCATAAAGAGGCCTTATGCTTCAGCTTTGTCCAAAAGGGATGACAGCAGTTAATCAAAACTCATCAAAACTCTTAAATTTCTGTAAATTGGGATTTAAAATATAGAATTTGGCAGAGAATAAAGGAAGTAGAAACTAAACAGGTAGAGAATGCAGTACATAAATACCACTGTCAAATGGTGGCTCCTCAAAATATCACCAAACAACCTGCCCGTAAGAGAAATTTGAGTTTCTTGTTTACCTACTTGGTTTACCTACTGGGTGAGAGAGAATACCACCTCAACAGAGTCTTAATAGCATCATAAAAAGTAAACTGCAGAGTCAAGATGTTGATTGAAATTTTTAAGTCTGGTTTAAGGCGGGTCCTTTTGATGAGTGGGAGGGGCTTAATTCGGATGGGGTCAGTGTCAGAACTATGATATAATAATTTAGAATTAGTGTGCATGGCTAGGTGAAAATTTTGAGGGGAAGGGTTCAGAGTCTTGACTGTAAACTGGTTTTTGATGCCTTCTATTGAAGAGTTGATGGCTCTTTCAGGAAGTTACTGGAATGAACAATAAAGTTATTTACAACTTTTATCTTCCTGAGGAGAGTCTCCTGAAATAGTAAAGTTATGGCGACAGTCAGCTCTGTGAATGGTTTTGGTTCTTATCACAAAGCAGGAGAAGCAAACCGGTAAGTAGAAGCATAAAGTAGAGAAACATTATACAGAGCAGAAACAGAAAGCTGGATCACACTGATGGCGGAGGGCCAGAACAACCAAAATATGTGTTTTTTCCCTCTGCAGTCAAGCCTGCTTTGCCCTCAGACAATTGGGGTCGTCCAACCCTTGACTGATACTACTTTCTTATGTTGAGCAAAAAGAATGAACCAATCCAAAACAGAGTACTCCATGATAAGTCTTAGGCTCACAAGTTCACATTCTTACAAAAGCATTCAACGAAGTTTTGGAGTTGGTGAGATCCCAGCTGGATATGAGAGAAACAAATTACCAAATGAAGAAATCATGGATTCTGCTGGCATATTTGACACTTCCCTGGAATCAAGCAGGCAAAGTAAGCTCATTATGCAATGACTAGCAGATCTCACATTTGCTTCTAACACTCACTACCTTGTAAACTGTACACGTTCACAGTAGAAGTGTATTTGCTTTGGATTTGGGAACTGTGTCTGGTCCTTTTCCTGCAGTATCCACTCTCTGGAGTAACCCATTTTCCCTCCTGTTTTCTGACCTTTATTTCATCTGGGAGCATCTGTAACCCCTCTCATCCAGCAAGAGCCCCCCAAATTCCATAATTCAAGAGCCAGTTCTTTTAATTTGGGTTAATTGCAACAGAATGAGTGGTAGGTGACAAGTGGAGAAGAGCCACTCAGAATGAGCAGCCTACACCTTCTCATACACCAAATGGCATGAGGGGTATCATATGCCAGAAATTCTTTGTGATGAGCAAGTTCCTCCTCTTATTTCTCCAACTCAGCTTTTTTCCCCATAGAGTCTACATCTTTCATCAAGATGTAACATTTGCTTAATTAAAAAGTCACAGCAAATTGTTTGTCATTGAAATGACAATAAATATGCCACTAACATTCTGTTCAATTGTCTATAAACTACATTAAACATAGGGAGAAGAGTATACAGCCCCTGCTTTTATTTTTTTTTAATTTTTATTTATTTTTTTTTTTAAAGATTTTATTTATTTGACAGGAACACAGAGAGAGAGGGAACACAAACAGGGAGAGTTGGAGAGGGAGAAGCAGGCTTCCCGCTGAGCAGGGAGCCCGATGCGGGGCTCGATCCCAGGCCCCTGGGATCATGACCTGAGCCGAAGGCAGACGCCCAACGACTGAGCCACCCAGGCGCCCCCAGCCCCTGCTTTTATTTCCTGAGACATCAAGAAGAAATCTGTTCAGGCTTACTGTATTTGTCAAAGTTTTACAGTGTTGTTTGGGGCAACCTATAGAAGGTTACTTTTCCTAGAGTAGCATGACATGGTGCAATCCCAGCTCTACAAACAACTATTACAAATAACACTCTCTACTAATAGCTCTCCTATCCAGATGGGATCTCACCAACTCCAAAGTTTTGTTGCATGGGAACTGTAAGTGAGAATGAAAACTTGTGACCCTACTCTGGGATCCTGAACAAGCTACTTTAAAAATCACTTGTTCATTCATGAAACAAATATTTTTTAGGTTTTAATTATGTCTCAGGCTCTGTGGTAAGAACTAGACACAATGGCAAGGAAGATACAATCACTACCTTCCTTGGCCTTATGGTATAGTAGTGCCTTCAGTTGAAAAGGCAGTAGTCTCTCCTTCCCAAGGATGTGAAGTTACAATGAGATTATTTAACGTGGAGAGTGTCTGATTCAGTGCCAAATCTGTGGCAAATATTCTTTTAACGTATTTCTCTTCTCTTTCTTCTCTTCAGAGCTTTCCAAGTACATTTCACTCTGGGTATGTGCTCCTTAGCATTTCAGAGGTTATATACAGAGAAGATAAAAATGTCATGCACGCCTGTCAGATACTCATGCTACCTTCCAATGGCTAAATTCTCTATTTTTTGTTTTAATTCTCTATTTTTGTGTATGCTGACAGTAGGGGATATCTTTAAAAAGAGTCTGCTGGGTTTTTTTTTAAAATCTATCTTAACCTTAACCTATTTTAAGTAGATGCTGAGACAAGGATTAAAGTGTAAATAGTTTCACTGGAAGGTTAAGAAAAACCCGTTTCTCTACTCACAACACTTCTGACACCAAATATATAGCTTTTCTACAAGAAGCAATTCTCTAATTTTCTGCAAACATCAATTAAGTGTCCTATAATTTAATTTACTCTCATACTAACTACCCAGAATTAGTACAGACTCCACAAGTCAAAGACTCAGTCCCACAAGACTGCCCCCCACTTCAGATGCCAATTCGAATACTGGGCCTCCTATACTTCTGACCAACTGGCTAAAATCAGAGGTTCCCACGACCCCCTCCATGGGTTCAGTAACTTGCTAGGATATCTCACAGAACTCAGGAAAACACTTTGCTTACTATTAATGACTTAATACAAGGGTTGTAACTCAAGAAAGGCCCGGTGGAAAAGATGTATAGGGCAAGGTATGGGGAAGAGGTGTGGAGCTTCCATACCCTCTCTGGGTACTCCCCCCTCCCAGTACCTCCTAGTTTACCATCCTGGAAGTTCTCTGAACCCTGTAGTTTAGTAGGAGTTTTTGTGCGGGGCTTCATCACATAGGCATGATCATTGTTGCCTCACTCTCCTATCCCTCTCACCTCCCAGGGGTCAGGCTGAGAGTTCCTAGTATGGCTTGGTCTTTCTGATCAGCACCCATCCTGAAGCTATTCAGAAGCCTACCAACTGTCATTTCATCAGAACAAAAGATTCTATAGGTCTTTATCACAATAGTGAGAAGAGTTCTTCTGTGTTTTGTATTTCAGTGGTATGTAGGCTACAAGTCCTATTCAAATACTCTAGGCTTTTGAGAGGAATCTTTTGTAAATGTTCAGCTCCAATTTAGCATTTCTAAGAGCTCTGTTTCTAAAATACAGGGCCAAGGGATGGTTCACCATGCCTGGTCTCCTCCAACTATGCTTCAGCACATCCTACCTGCAATCCAGAAGCCTGGGAAGTCCCCAGAAAGTTCGGGGAGATCATTCCCATCTGAAGATGGGGTCTGGAATCAGTCTTGGCATCCTACACACAGTGTGCATGTAGTGAACTTAGGGCTTTCACAAGCCTTCAGAAGTACAGCTCTGCTCTACCCCAAAACTGCTCCCATGTCTTCCTAATCCTTAATCCTTCCAAGGCTTTCTAGTTATCTCCCCACCTTCCAGCACCTGGACTTTTAAGCCCTTTATGAGCTCCCCTTCCTGGGACCCTGAGACTTACCTTGCTCTAATTTACACCATCCAGTATGGGTTTAATCTTTTCCCCCAAATGCAATGGATTATCCAGAAGCATGATACTGTCACCTACCTGATTTCAAGTATGCAAGTATGGCCAATTTCTGGAGACTTCTGATTTATATCTTACTCACTGTATCAGATACTAGGGACTTCAACATTGACCAAACCCACTTTCACCCTGCTTCTTAGGACACTATCATTTGGGAAGCTGGGAAAGATTACTAGCCTCAGCCCAAGCCCCTGACTTCTTTCTCCCCAAATGGTCCATTCCTGTGATCCAGCATGCCTCGCAGAAAACCTGCTTTGGAGTGACTACACCATGGATCAAGGCCATTCTTGGATTCTTGCCCTCATGGCTTCCACTATATCCTAAATCAAATGTACTCTTCAGTCACATGAAAAAGAATTTGGTAAATTCAGAGTTAATCCAACCCATCTGATTTAATCTTCCTCTTAATCTCAGACTATACCTTAAAAAGCTACTTAGATGAAGTACATTATGTTGGCTTTATTCTGAAATAATTATGCAGACATTTTCTGTGGAAAACTTTAAGACAGACTCCTATTTCTGTTTGTTTGTTTCCTTTCTTCTACTTTACTGACTACTACTCAAAGGTGAGAAGGAAAAAAAAATTAGGGTCTTCCAGAGTTTTCATCCAGAGACCACTCCCCACTGAATAAATTCTAAAGAAATGATGTGAGGTAAAAACAAAAATGAGGTCATAGCTGATCATATCCCACATTCTGGTTATACTTGCTCTAATAGTTTCATATTTTTTGACATTTCTCATGGCCAAGAGACATGTTCTTTTTTTATTTCAATAAGAAGATGTAACTACTTTATACATGAGAAAAAGAAGATGGAACCAATCAAACATTTGTTGAGCCTACTACGTACTCTGGTTCATTCATTTCACAAATATTTATGGAGTGCCTGGTCTGTGAGAGTCATCATCCTAGGTAGGCCCCCCATTTGGGGATAGAGCAACAAACAACTGGGCATAATCCTACTGTTGTGGAGTTTCCTGGGCAGAACACACTTAGATCAAACAGGGGCAATTCTTGTATTTGTTTGGTGGTGGTGGTATGATTGTGATTTTATGTCTTTTGTGAGGCAGGTGGGGGAATAGGTACAGTTTTACCCATTGTTTGGGGAAGTTGAGAAGGATAAATGAAAGAGATAAGAGACATATTAATTAGTTTACCTATTTAGGAGAGTGATATCACCAAGATGGCAACATCGGTTGTTCCTAACTCTGCTTCCCTTCACAAGAAGAACAATGAACAACTATTCATGAACAAGACACCACTGAGAAAATCCTAGAACATACTTGACAGTAGCTTGGGCTTAGAGGAAAAAAGAAACTAAAATTTAAGGTCAAAACATGTATTCATGCTATGCATGCTCTCCTAGTGTGCCAACAGCAGCTTAATGGAAAAAGACTGAAATCAGGAACCATTTACCCCCCACAATAATGTTAAACAAACAAAACACCACCAAGAACAAACCCTCCCTCCCTCCCTCCTCTGCCTTTAGTCCACTTGTTGTCTCTCCCACAGACATACCATTTCCCAGTCCTCACACTCCCACGGTGCCCCGACAGAAATAAGAGCATGTGCTCAGCCACTGTAATTTATCTCATCACCGAGACCATGCTGATCCACTCACCTCCCCTGTTTAGACTAAGTGACATAACTACATCTGAGAAAAGGCAAGCAGGAACACAGATGCCACTGCTACCTCCAAATAAGAAGGATAATTCTTAAGGTTCCTGCTGAGGAAGCAAGGAGAGCCGTCAGGACCCTGACATACATGGACAGGTTGTCATTCACAGACCAAATCAGCCACATCTTGCTGTGGTTAGCGCTGCACTGTGGAGTCATTGTGGGACCTTAGGAAAGAGAAGAGAGGGTTGGTCAAGAAACTTGATTCTGGAGCCAACACTGCTGCTGCCTGGGGCTTCCAAGTCCTGGCTTCTCTGCCAAATGAGAACAGTACTAGCCACCTTCTTATCTCTCAGCACAGGAATGAAAATCAGATGGGATAATACGTCAGTGTGTTTTTGCAAATCGTAAAGCATGATGCCTACAGGAATCGTTAACACTGAATGACATGTTGAATGTCAAAGAGCTTGTAAGTACAAAATGAGGCAACTTCCTAGGAATTTATGATATGAGATTATACTGAAAATGTCTACACTGCTGGAGAGGTTATCCAGCGCTTGAAGGAGTATGTCAGTGGCTGGTAAACCCAAAACCACTGGCAATGAGAAAGCCACAGTGTTAGAGGAGAGGACAAAACAGAAACCAAGGGAATTGTGGAAAGGGCTTAGTGGTTGGCAAACCAAATCCAGATGTCCACGGAAGGACAGGAAGGAAAATCGTTGACAGTTGAAATACACTAACAAGCCCTGAGTCACCAGTCAGGTGAGAGTTCTCTCCCCAACCCTACAGCCAGAGTGGCTCACAGGTAACAAAACCAATGGACAGATTTGGACTCATCACTTCCCTTGCTCCTATGGCACATACAACTAACTAATTCGTAAAAATCAGTGCTGGAAACAACCCACATGTCTGTCAACTGATGAACAGATAAATAAAATGTGGACCAACCACACAATTAAATATATTTTGGCCATGAAAAGGAATGAGGTACTGACACACGCTACAATGTCAATGAACCATGAAAACAGGCTAAGTAAAAGAAGCCAGACACAAAGGGCCACATGTTGTATGATTCCATCTGTATGGAATGTCCAGAACAGGCAAATCTACAGGGATAGAAAGTAGATTAGAGGTTGCCTAGTGCTAGAAGAAGAGGGAAGGCGTGGCAATGGGCAATCTTTCAGAGGTGATGAAAATTTTCTAAAATCAACTTACAGTCAATTTATAGTTGCATATATGAATATACTAAAAACCACTGAACTGTATACTTCAAATGGGTGAATTGTATGGTATATGCCAAAAAAACCTTTGTAAAGCTATATTTTTAAAAAGTCATGCTCCCTTTCTGACCCACTCCCAACTAACATTAGCATTCTCTGGCAGAAGCCAAGAGCATCACACAGTTAAATCCATCCTTTCCCATCAATGGCCCTACTAAAAGATGAGAAGGAACAGGGACAAGGCTATCCATGCAGGGACAGGGCTCAGAGACCTTATTGCAGGCCCATGCTAGCAGTTCTTAGGTTAGGCCTCCGTAAGGCACTTTTAATGTTCTGTCTTCCTTCAAGCTCCTACTGAATTAGGACAATTTAGATATTTTGCTTCATCTATTTTCTTTCCTGGCTTACTCAAGCATCAGATTAAAGAAACAAAAATGAACTACCACCTTCCTTTCAAAACCTATGGTGGTTTGAAGAGGATCTGTCTAGGTTAGGGCCAACCCTGGTCCATACCAGCAACCACTAGCTGACATTTCTGCACAAATGCAGTTATCGCCCTTGTCTCTCACAAATGCCCAATAATAAGTGTCCCAAATACAAGATAAGTCATTCCCATTACTCTCTGTCAGGGCTCTTTTCCTTCTTAGCACTTAACCTCAGTTTTATGTGGGTGTTTATTTCTATCTACCTCCTCCATTAGCCTGCAAGGTCACCATAGTGTAGTAATCTTGACATCGAAGCTCACCACCTTGGCCTCTGCACCAGGCACAGAGCCTGCACAGACTAGACCTTCTGTAAGCATTTGTTGAAGGAATAACAAAGGCGCAATGTGCTGCTTTAGAGATGAGTCATGATCAAGACCACCTGGTTTCTTTTAAGCACTATTTAACAGTCAAAAGAATCAGAGCTCCTCCACTTGTCTCCTTAAATCAAATTTGTCATGTGCATATATTTTCCCCCAAGCATTCCTCCCTTTGAGAACCACCCCTCTTGTTCATGTGACCCTGCACCTGGCTGGTGGTATGGCCAGGGGTTGTTATCATGGCTACTTTGACTGGTTCAAGCTGGACACATGGCCAAAACTGGGCCAATCAGAATCACCTAGAAACATCTCTACAAGCACTTTTAGGAAAGATGCTCTAAGACAGGGTTTTTCAATATCAGCCCTGTTAACTTTTTGGTATAGATAACTGTCTGTCCTATGCATTCTAGGATGTATATTAGCATTCCCAGTAACAAGTCCTAATTATGACAAGCAAAAATATTTCCAGACATTGCCAAAGAATCATTAGCAGTGCAAAATTAACCCCAGTTAAGAACCACCATCACTGTAAAATGTGTCTGTGAGGACACAAAAAACTGGATTTGCTTGCATCCATGTTCCCTGGGGCTCCCTGGAAAGAAGCTTTCACAGAGCAGCCATCTGCAGGAGGAGAGAATGAAGCCAATAGAAAAAGAGAAAGAAAGCTGAGAGATGGAGAGAGACATAATGACATCTTTTAAATCTCATTTGGATTTGATTTTTAGGTTACTTGCAACTAAAGCAGATTCCTGACATCTATGTCCATATGTGACTATTTCCTCAAGCCAAGTATGACCCTTGTATCTCTTCCAGAGCCACATGTGCCTATACTAACTAAAGAAGGTGAGCTGGTCAAAAAGACACATGATCAGCCAAATCAAACAGACATAGAAACCCTTTGCATATCCATGGGGGCATCTAGTACAACTTGTGTATTCTTCATATGTTTTCTAGGACACCAACTGGTATCATCCAACAAGTGGTTGAGGAAAGTATGTTAGTTTCCTAAGGCTGTCTTAACAAGTTATCACAAACTAGGTGGCTTAAAACCATGGAAATTTATTCTCTCACAGTTCTAGAGGCCAGAAGTCTGAAAGTAAGGTGTCAGCAGGATTGGTTCCTTCTGGAGGCTTCAAGGGAGAATCTGTTCCCTGCCTCTTTCCTAGTTTCTGGTGGTGGCCAGCAATCCTTGGCATTCCTTGGGTTGAGGCCGCAACACTCCAACCTCTGCCTCATATGGCCTTCTTCCTTGTGTGCCCATGTACATGACTGTCTTCTCCTCTTATAAGAATATCAGTCACAGGATCTAGGACCCACCCTAATTCATTATGACCTCATCTTAACTAATTACATCTGTGAAGACTCTAATTCCAAGTAAGATCACATGCTGAGGTCCCAGATGGATGTGAATTTGTGGGACTCTATTCAACCTACTACAGACGATAAAATAATAGAGAGCTTTAAAGCTGTCAAGGCATTTTCAAGAAAAGAAATAAAGGAGGTAGGCATATAATCATCTTTTTCCAGGATGCCTTGAAGAACTCTGAGCTTCACTGAGCAAGGTAGATAGCCACCTCATAATGTCAGCTGGGACACTGGCGACAAGTTGGATTGGCTAACTGAAGACCACTATCTCTCTCTTCCACACTCTGCCTAAAATTTCATCAGCAGCCTCAGCTCATGGATCTAAATGTTCTGTATATTGTTTCAAAAGCCATCTGGATTTCCATTTAAAATTCTGTCCAAAGCAATATAACACCATAGCCAGCCAAAGGAGCTGTTCTTTTTCCAGTTTATTTGGCAACATGGATACTCATTTCTTAATGCGTGTATTATAATCAAACTGATTAACTACTACATGATTTGCCCCAGAGGATAAAGACAAGGACTCCAGCAGAGGAGTAGCAGCCAGAAGGCGTTTGAGGGTTTTTATATATCAAGAGCCTTTGTTCTCATATGATCACTACCAGTAGCTCCTGGATGGAAGCAAAGGAAAAAAAGGAAGACAACTTTGCTTTGTTTTATGGTGAAATTTTGGGATAAAAACGTTCAACGACAGTAGAGAGTCCTGGAACATTCAAGAGTCCTTTAATATAAAAGAATTCGTGTTCCTTTGTGGCTATAATATCATATGGAAGGACTAAAGCCTAAACTGAAGCTAAAAGCAGTACTCCATGGATACATTTTGAAGCAGGGTCATACTTACCTCCAGTTATTGATAATCATTTGAAGTGTTGGGATTATCTACAATCATTCTTGCTCGCCAGTAAGAAATAGGACTAAAATTTCACTTTCAAAAGTGAATTCCATGTTGTATTTACAATCAGGATCTAGTCAACTCAAGAATTTATGAGAATGATAATTCTCACTAAGATCTACTGTCTTTAGGTAACAAAGAGTTATTCATCATAGCCAGGCCATAAATAGTACTTGAAGAGATAGATTTATTAAAATTGGTTCTTACATCATAGACATTAGCTCTGTCTGTAACTATGTCTGCCTAGGGGTAAGATGATAGATGGGAACCATGTTCTCCCAGGATCCAAATCCCAGAAGTGATGGCTCAACCTTAGGAGGAAGATAAAAAGTCAAGTCACTAAATTGTACAGAGAGATGGATCACTTTTGGGGGTTTGAAGTTCCATGTTACTGCTCACATGAATAGAGCACAACTCTGTTCGTGACATTCTGGATAGAGGGCAGTTCTAATCAGTTTGCACCAAGACAGTGAGAAGTCATAAGACACTCAGAGTTACTAGGGTATTTCATTGACTTAAGCCTAACCACAGTCTCTCTTTTTCAGGACTATGGCCTCTGAGATCTCTGATTCCAAGTAATCCAGATCAGAATTATTTCAAGGGGCCCCCAACAGTGAACTAGTACCCTCCTTGCCTTCTGAAGACCTGTTTTGAGCAAACAAAATACTGTAGCCAAAAGAAATAGTTTATAGGCAGGAACCTAATCATCTGAATTGGGGTGGGGGGAAGCCCATCTCTCCCTAACCTTCTGAAAACATATCAAACTATATCAAAACTATCAAAAATTCTTCCTTAAAATGTGAAAAACACAGCTTTGGTCTTGTGCTGTAATGTGTAATTCATGCTTTAAGCATACATGTGTGTAATTGAAACTATGATATTGGCACAAAAATAAATATATAGATCAATGGAAAATAAAAGAGAGTCCAGAAATAAACCCATGATTACATGGTCAATTAATCTATGAAAAAGAAGGCAAGAATATACAATGGGGGGGGCGCCTGGGTGGCTCAGTCGTTAAGCGTCTGCCTTCGGCTCAGGTCATGATCCCAGGGTCCTGGGATCGAGCCCCACATTGGGCTCCCTGCTCGGCAGGAGCTTGTTTCTCCCTCTCCCACTCCCCCTGCTTGTGTTCCCTCTCTCACTGTGTCTCTCTCTGTCAAATAAATAAATAAATTCTTCAAAAAAAAAAAGAATATACAATGGGGAAAAGATCATTTCTTCAATAAATGATGCTGGGAAGGGCGCCTGGGTGGCTCAGTTGGTTAAGCGACTGCCTTCAGCTCAGGTCATGATCCTGGAGTCCCGGGATCGAGTCCCGCATCGGGCTCCCTGCTCGGCAGGGAGTCTGCTTCTCCCTCTGACCCTCCTCCCTCTCATACTCTCTGTCCCTCATTCTCTCTTTCTCAAATAAATAAATAAAATCTTTAAAAAAAAAAAATGATGCTGGGAAAACTGGAGAGTTAATTCAAAAGAATGAAACTGGGCCACTTTCTTACATCATACACAAAAATAAACTCAAAATGGATTGAAGACCTAAATGTAAGACCTGAAACCATAAAACTCCTAACTTGCACAGTAAAGGAAACCATCAACAAAACAAAAAGGCAACCTACTGAATGGGAGAAGATATTTGCAAATGGCATATCCAATATGGGATTAATATGCAAAATATATAAAGAACTCATACAACTTAACACTCAGAAAAACCCAAATCCCATTAAAAAGGGGACAGAGGACCTGAATAGACATTTTTCCAAAGAGGACATACAGATGGCCAACAGACAAGGAAAAGATGTTCAATATCACTCATCCTCAGGGAAATGCAGATCAAAACCACAATGAGATACCACCTCACACCTGTCAGAATGGCTTGAATCAAAAAGACAAGAAATAGCAAGTGTTGGCAAGGAAATAGAGAAAAGGGAACCCTCTTGCCCTATGAGTGGGAATGTAAACTGGCACAGCCCCTGTGGAAAATAGTATGAAGATTCCACAAAAAAACTAAAAAGAGAAATACCATATGATCCAGTAATGCAACTACGTTATCTATCTGAAGAAAATAAAAACATTAGTTCAAAAAAATATATGCACCCCTATGTTTACAGCAGCATTATTTACAATAGCCAAGATATGGATGCAACCTAAGAGTCTATCCATAGATGAATGGATAAAGATGTGTCATATATACACAATGGAATATTACTCAGCTATAAAAAAGAATGGTATCTTGCCATTTGCAACAACATGAATGGACCTAAAGGGTATTATGCTAAGAGAAGGAAGTCAGACAGAGAAAGACAAATGGAAAGAAAACTTATATGTGGAATCTAAAAAACAAAACAAATGAACTAACATACAAGCAAACAACAACAAAAAATAGAAACACACTCTTAAATATAGAGAACAAACTGGTGGTTGAACCAGACACAAAGGTGGTGGGGGGATGGGTGAAATAGGTGAAGGGGATTAAGAGGTACGAACCTCCAGCTATAAAATAAATAAATCATGGGGATGAAAGGTAAAGCATAAGTAATACAGTCAATAATATTGTAATAATTTTGTATGGTAACTACACACTTATTGTGGTGAGCATTTTGTAGCATATATAATTGTCAAATTACTATGTGGTATACTTGAAACTAATATAATATTATATGTCCACTATACTCCATTTAAAAATTGTCTTAAAATTTAAAAAAAAGAGGGGCGCCTGAATGGCTCAGTCAGTTAAGCATCCGACTCTTGATTTCGGCTCAGGTCATCATCTCAGGGTCCTGGGAGTCAGTGAGCAGTCTGCTTGTCCCTCTCTCTCTTCCTCTGCTGGTGCTCTCTCTCAAATAAATAAATAAAATCTTAAAAAAAATAAAAATTTAAAAATAAAAATAAATAAAATTTAAAAAATACATGTGTGCTTACATCATAAACCTCTTCAACAATTCTCCCCAGAAGATTTTACTCCATAACACTGTGCTAATTCACAGCTTTTCTCTCCTTTCTTTCTTTTTTTTTTTCTGAAGAGGAATACCAAGTAGAAAACTGAGTTGTAAACAAAAATTTACATCTCGGGTGCCTGGGTGGCTCAGTTGGTTAAGTGACTGCCTTTGACTCAGGTCATGATCCTGGAGTCCCAGGATCGAGTCCCGCATCAGGCTCCCTGCTCAGCAGGGAGTCTGCTTCTCCCTCTGACCCTCCCCCTTCTCATGCTCTCTCTCTCATCCTCTCTCTCAAATAAATAAATAAAATCTTTTAAAAAAATTTACATCTCAAAACAGAATTCTAAAGTTGGTAATTCTGCCTCTCTTGCTGGCGTATCTCCCACAATTTCCCTTAACACACACTCAACTAGACTAGTTGCCATTCACAGATCCAAAATCCTTGTTCTCCTTGGTGATGTCTCTGGTGTCTTCAGCAAGAATATCTCTCTTCTTCGATCTTATTTACTTCCAGAGTCTTTCCACTGTGCTTTTCACCTGGCAGGTGTGAAGTAAATTTGTTGAATTAAATCTCACTGTTACAAGGCTGGTCAAACCCACAGGATCTAGGAAATTTTACAGACCTCATGATGGCACATTTGCTTCATGTAAACAGATAACTCAAGTATCTCAATCCCAAATCCAGAGTTTGAATAGCAGACTGATTCAGTTAAACTTCTGTATTCTTCTCCAGTGCATTCCAAGATCCATCCTCACTGTGCCCTCTCCCCAACCCATCACTGTAATAGCACATGTTCCATAATGAATAGAATACAGTATCAAGAGAAATAAAAGCAGTGAGCCAAATTTTCCCCCTTGTAGGAAGAGATGAGTCCCCAGGAGCCTCCCCTGTTGATCTTCTGTGCCGTTGATTAACACCAACCAATTGGCAATTGAAAGTTTCCACAGATCAATGGGTTCCTGATTTTTTGGTCCAAAGGCTATTACTCAGAACTTTGAGCCTCTTATCTAATATCCAGATCACATATGAGTATAATATAAATACCAGTTGGAATCTTCAGCCTCTTGAGATCTGAGTAAAATTGCCTCATCTCATTTAGCATTCTGGCCTTCAGGACTCCAATACTCCTCCAAGACAATTGGATCTGAGGACCCCTGGTGTGCTTTCTCCCCATCTCAGGAGGCTTTCCCTCACGTGACACCTAAACATAATCAACCTAAACATGAAATGAGTTTACCTGCTTAAAAACCCATGCATTCTTACCCAAAACATTCTTAATTTTTTTAATATCTGGGATTCAGATTGCAGATGCAACAAGAAAGTCATCTAAAAACCTCTATTAATCATTCTTACTCTCCAAAATTTTTGTGTTCACCTTAACCTTGAAGGGTTCATCTTTTGTTCCTTCCCCCTATCAGAGACCAGGTACCTCTCCTTTCATCCTTTTCTTCATCACCTCTTCTCTCATGAAAATGACAACTACAGTCCTTTCCTCATTCATGCGGGTCTGCCCTCTTTCCTCAAGTTCTGTCACCAGCTGACACTTAGGCTTTTCCTGCCTCACCTCCTACCCCACATGCTTAACTGGGTATTTCTCCAAACATAATTCTCTCCCTGAGAGGAACTATCTTGCCAAATACATCAAGAAAGTACAAAATTTTTTTCCCCAACTTGTTTCAGAAGAGAAGAAAGTAATTATACATCTAACTCTACCTAAATCACATAAGGAAACCAATATATGGCCCAGAATAAAAGTGGATGTGATCTGCCAACCAGAAATCAGCACACTGAAGAATAATACAAATATTATTTGGATGGAATAGAAGGAAGACGGACTACATTGCAGGGTAGATTTAAAATAATCAGTGTCTACAGAACTCACCCCTGCAAGATGTCAGCTAGATAGCTCACCAGAATTCCACCTGAGTAGCCTCTTTTATAAAATTTCCCATCAAACAGGTCAATTAATAGGGTAGTGACTGACATGACATATAACACAGCAAGTCCCAAACCAGGGACACATGAAGAGGAAATGGAACCCTTTAGCCCCTGAAGTAAGGGATACAGGAGTTCTAGTGCAAGGCCAAAATCAAGTCTGAGGAATCAAAGAAGCCAAATGTCACAAAATGCAAGGAGAAGTTCTCACTTGGGAATTCAGGCCAAAGTTTAGGAATCTGGAGAGCAAGTAAAGCAGTAAGAAACAGGTGATCACATTTTGTTATGGAGGTCAGGGTTTATCTGGCCCTAAGATGTTTTTAATGGACTAGGGTGACTTATTAATGGTCCCTCCTGTTATCAGATAGATCTCTGCAACACAAAATGGGTGGTGCTAGCCCACAGTCTAGACACAGCCCTAATAAAGATGAAAAAGGAGAAAGGAAATCTATTCTACAATTCAATTATGCCAGTCAGTGGCACATTTCTTTCCCAAGTCACAAACACATTTACATAGTCTGAGATTGCAAGGCAGATACCTCAAAAATAAACTGGAATGAACGAAAATGGATTTTAAATTACAGAGGCAACATTTCTATTTCATGCCATCTGTTATAACTCAAGTTTCTAACAAATGGATTATTCACCAGAAATAATGCAAAAAAATGAGATCAAAACTATATTATAGGAAACAAAGATATTTTTAATGATGATAGATAATTTTAAAAGTATGGATTCAGTCTATTTTTTTAACTTAAGAGTTACTTATAGATTAATGATTATGCATCAGTGTTCTTGGGTGGACCAACATGATGATAAATTAAACCTTTTCGTGAAATAATCCTAGAAACACAAGTGAACATTTTATCTATTTCACAAATCTCCTAGCACTAGAACTAAAGTATGGGTGTTTGCCTGGAGAATGTTCTACTCCACAGATTCCCTTTGAAATCTGAGACGGTAGGTAATGGCAATTGGGCAAGGATTAGGAGACCTGAACATCTCTGGGTTTTTCCACCATAGCACAGGGGCACTGAGTGTTCAGATCTGATCAATAAACAAAATCCCAAACTCCCTAGTTTTAATCATAATCAATACCAATTGCTGATTTGTATCAGAAAACAATTAGGACTCTGTAATTTAGTGCTGGCGCAAGTACCTCAGAATCAGAACTAATCAAAACACTCAGGCCACCACAGAATGTGGTTTAGAACAAGAAAAAAACAAAACAAATAGGGTGAGATATCTCCTACGAGCCTCCTCGCCTCATCAACACAGCAAGAGACTATTTCAGTAATGTCTTGACTCTAGTATTTTCATATGGCCAGCCAGGAACAAGATGGCAGGGGAAGGCTTTCTTAGCATGATAGGAGTTAGTCATTGAGTGGTTCATCCTCATTCACCTCTACTGACACTGATACAGAGGCTCTCGCCCACTTCAATGACAGGCGCATGGAGTAAGCAGGCCCCAAAGTCCAGTGACACTCCCCATATTAGACATCACAGGGGCTCACATGGGGAGTCTAAACAAGGAGGTACAAACTCTGTAGACCCCCAGTTTGGAGGACAGCACACATAGGCTCCTCCATGCAGGGGACTGACCTGGTGGTATTTATCTGCACTCCCCTTCTGCTGCCCTTTTTCCTTTCTTCTACCAGAGGTGGAATGATAGAGATTTATAGAAATAAGGATCGTGGGCATTTGGGATTGTATGCAGGTGAGCATCAGCTTTGAAGGCTTTTCAGCTGTTGTCATGCATTCTCAAAAGCAAAGGCTAGCCCTCTTCTCAACTCTGCCTAGCCCAGGAGGAGAATAAAGGTGATTGCCACACTATTCTATAGACTATCGCTGTATTCTGTGTATAATACAGATTTGCTACAATGGGAGGAGGTTCGCTAACACTTTCTCCTCCAATGAACAAGTGTACCTACTTTGCAAAACACTGACCTAGGCAAATGAAGGATCAGTGGCATACTCCTTGAGTGCTGACTTCATTTTCATACATAACTTAGAGTCTAAATTTTAGCATTAGCCAGGAAAACGTGGCTCTCTTTAAATATAATGCACCAGAAAGAGCATAGAAGGCCAGGCATTTCGGTTTACATACTAAATCTGCAACTCCTTAATTGTTTGATCTTGGACAAGTCCCTAAATTGTCTAGCCTTTTTTCTTTTCAAAATCAGAGGGACTGGAATGGATCCGTGATCCTCAAGACTATGCATGAGAAACACCTCTGGATTTTATAGAAAAACAAATGCCACTGGCCAAACACTTATTAACCCATTGTCTCTACAGCAGGGACACTCAGATAAGCATCAAGCTTCCTTTCTGTTTTACAATCTTTGAACTCTGGTGATTGTGTAGTCACTGATTCATTCAGTGTATACTTGTGCAGTGTCCATTATGTGCCACTGTTTTATAGGCTGAATTGTGTCCCCTAAAAGTCATATGGTAAAGTCCTAACCTCTAGTACTTCAGGATGTGACTGTATTTGGAGATATGGTATTTAAACAGGTAACTAAGTTAAAATGAGGCCATTGAGGTGGGCCCTAATCCAATATGACTGGTATCTTTATAAGAAAAGGAGATCAGGACCGAGATATGCACCAAGGGAAGACCATGGGAAGACCCAGGGAGAAGACGGCCATCCACAAGCCAAAGAGAGAGCCTCAGAAGAAACCAATCCTACCAACACTTTGGTCTTGGACTTCCAGCCCCCAGAATTGTGAGAAAATAAATTTGTGGTCTTTAAGCCACCCAGTTACCCAGTTTTTTCTTATGAAAGTATATTCTGTGGTACTTTAGTATGTTGTTATGGAAGCCCTAGCAAAGTAATGCAGGGAGTAAGATACAAGATTCTGGGTGTAACACAGGGCAAAACAGAAATGGTCTCCACTCCCATGGAGTATACAATAGAGGGGAGGGTCAGATGAGAAAA
The DNA here is from genome assembly GCF_002201575.2 of Neomonachus schauinslandi. NCBI lineage: Eukaryota > Metazoa > Chordata > Mammalia > Carnivora > Phocidae > Neomonachus > Neomonachus schauinslandi. The sequence goes on along the minus strand of NC_058409.1, from coordinate 54,285,149 downwards.
AAATTACAAGCTACGGTAAGTCCTATGAAGCTCACATACTGGTTGCTGTAATAGAGAGGGACAAGATAGGTGAGGCTTGACTCACTCTCAATGAAGTCACCAGAGAAGAACCCCCTGAAGAAGTGACATGCAAGCTCTCAAGCTGAGACCTGAAGGATGACAATGAGGCAGTCACGTGATAGATGAAGGAAGAGCCTTCCACCCCTGAGGAAGCAGCAGATGCAAAGACCCAGAGCTGAGAAGGAAAAGTGCTTACTTGAGGAAATGAAATGCCTAGTAGCCAATTGCAGTTCATGATGAGGGACGTGACATGAAATGAGGTTGGATACGTGGGGGGTGGGGGTGGGGCACAGTGCCTTGAAAGCTATGGTAGGGAGCTTGAACTTTATTTCAAGTACAGAAAAAGCAATTGAATTCAATTTTATTTTTAAAAAGGAACATAGAAGTTTTTGAGCTCAGCCTCAGTTAAGCCATGCCTAGAGAATAATCTTTTTACTGGAATCCCAAGGTTGTGACCAAAGCATGGCCATCCCCTGGCTGCAGTGTACTAAATTACCCCTTTAGTTCTTCTGAGTGGTAATTAAGCCTCCTGTGGCAAGTTTAAAATTTATACAAGGGCCTGAGATAAACAGAAATGTTACTTTTTAAATTTGTTATACCCAAACACAACTTACGAGATCTTATTTTCAATGATAATAGGATAAAAGTTTATTCCTATTTTTTTAAAAATGGAATGCTCTTAAGCAGGGAATTGGCATTTATGCATAATGAAAATAAGGCTCTTGCTATCTGTTCTGGCTACAGCATAAAGACAATAGACACCATATTGTGAAGTTAGACCCACACTGATATTTCAAAGTCGGTGCCTAAAAACTGCTTAGATCACATCTAAGATCTTCTCTCACATTTTGTGTATAAAAAGATCAGAATCTGGAGATTAAAGAAGAGGGTTTTTTTCTTTAAGGATTTTTGGGGAGAGCTGTAAGAACATCCTAAGTCCCACCATACAATGTTCCAAATATCACATTAGTCTACTATATTACTGATACTACATCGATTTGACTGGATGAGCAAGAATCAAGTGTATTGGAGGCATTCTTAAAGTACTGAATTCCAGAGGGTGGGAGAAAAACTCTAAGAAGATACAGGATCCTGCCTGTATCTGTGGAGATTTTAAAGGTTCCATGCTCTGGGGTATGCCAAGGCATCCCACCTAAAATGAAGGTCAAATTATTACATCTCATACCTCCCACCACTGAGAAAAAAGCACCAAGCTGGTAGGTCTAGGCTGGCTAGCCATCTCAGTTTGTCCAGGCCTGAGGGATTTCCTGAGTGCAGGACTTCCAGTGCTAAATCTCAAAAGTCCTGGTCAGCCTTGTAGGCGTCTTTGTTTTTAAAAGTCACTTTGCGTCAGGTGTATGTTTCTTGCAGCTAAAAAGCATTCTAACTTATACTGTCCCAAAGTCTCAGGAAGCCCTGCACAAAGTAGGAACTCTACCAATGTCTGATGACTGAATTGAGCTCTAGTTGAATGAACTATTCCCAAACAAACCAGAAGCATCCATTAGATCCAAAGTGTCTAGCACAATTCCTAGACCACAGACTGTATTTGCAAATATCTGTCTAAAGCCAGAATAGCTTCACGATTTACCAAGCAAAAGAGAAACTTTAGGAGTCTTGGATGGAAGGCTGAAAATGAGAAAAAAATAGCTCAGTGAAACTCAAGTTTCAAGAAAGAAGAATCTTTCTGTTCAAATGGACACAAAAGAAGCTGCATCAGGCAGGTCAGGGGGAAAAAAACCTGAAGAGGTCTCTAGCCTCCTCTGGTGGCTCAGCCTGGATGGCAGGGTGTCACTCAGAAGTCAGATGTGGAAGGGGAGTGGAAAGAACACCCATAAGAGACATTCCTAAGGAAACGGGAGTCAGAATTTGATGTCTGGAAACTATCTTTACAAGAAGGAGAGGGATAGGGCGCCTGGGTGGCTCAGTTGGTTGAGCGACTGCCTTCGGCTCAGGTCATGATCCCGGAGTCCCGGGATTGAGTCCCACATCGGGCTCCCTGCTCAGCAGGGAGTCTGCTTCTCCCTCTGACCCTCCCCCCTCTCATGTGCTCTATTTCTCTCTCATTCTCTCTCTCAAATAAATAAATCTTAAAAAAAAAAGAGAGAGGGATGAATTAAAGGAAAACTCCAAGCTGTCCTGCCTGCACCCATTCCGTTAGCTCCCAGGACTGAGGGCAGCTGAGAGCTCTCAGCAGAGTCAGTCTCCTGGACTTGCCCTCAGCTCAATGAGCTGATTCACCCCAGGCCAAGCCTCCTTTCTGGGAGCAGCCCAAATCCAAAGACCGGTCCATGCAAACAGCACAAAGTCCCAGGCCCCTCAGTGCAATTGGGAACAACTGTGAAAGGCCATCCTGGCTTTGGAACTGCCCGTAACTGGGCTGGGGCTTCTGCTGCAGTTCAACAGCTCAATTTCTCCCTCAGCCCAGCCCACTTTCCTCCTTCTCACACTGGTGCTCATCTCAAGAGCCTTCCCCACTAGCTGTGTGCATGCAAATCTCCTGCTCAGAGCCTGCTTCTCTGTGTCAGAAACTGTGATGGGTCTGAGATTCTTATCCTACTTGCAAGCTGGCACGTTAACCTGCCACAGGTTCAGAGACGCTGGGAAAAGACACAAGAACCCCTGGGTCAAGGACCAAGAACGTTATTACCTCTGGCACAGAAGCTAGCATGAACTACTTGTTCAAATTGATTTTCCTTGCTCCACACATCTCAGCGGTGATGCAGAACACACAGTAGGCTCATGTCACAGCTAAGGAGCCCTAAGCTTAGGAAATCCCCATCTTTTTTTACCATGAAGTTTTAAATTTTAATTCCAGTGTTGTGAACATACCATTTATATTAGTTTCAGGTATACAATATAGTGATTCAACAACTCTATCCATTACACAGTGCTCACCATGAAGTGTGCTCTTTATTCCCATCACCTTTCACCCATCCCCCTTCCACAGGAAACCCCAATCTTTTAAATGGGACAACTACCAAACCTGCCTACTCTTTACCCCAGAGGGAGACACTGTATTTATTATACTGGTCAGGAAACAAATCTGCCTTCCATCCTGGAAGCAGATACTATATCTGTAAGCCTGTTTGCCATATACACATCCTCGAATAGATACTTCAGAACAAAAACTGATAGAAGCTGGGCAGAAATATGGGAGAACCATGGAGGGTCGTCTCCCAGCCCTCAGGGAACCCAGCCTGTGCGACACACACATGCACACATGCTCATGAAACTGTTATATTTCAACATTCACATAAACGTCTCTATTAATTTTCATAGGGTAGTGGGTTTTTTTCATTTTCAATTATATATTTGGAAGTTACCATAGCCTTTTTAAACTGAATTTTTACTTTTGTCTATTATATAAGTATATAATTTTAAAAATAAAAAAATAAAAATAAAATAAAAATGAGAATGGGAATGGGAATAAAGAAAAATAGGAGTTCCCCAAAGCTAGAGTAATCAAACAGTATGGTACTGGCACAGAAAGAGACATATACGTCAATAGAACAGAATAGAAATCCAAGAAATAAACCCACATTTACATGGTCAATTAATCTATGACAAAGGAGGCAAGAACATACAATGAGGAAAAGACAGTCTCTTCAATAAATGGTGCTGGGAAAACTGGTCAATTACATGCAAAATAAGGAAACTGGACCACCTGCCTACACCATACATAAAAATAAGCTCGAAATGGATTAAGGACCTAAATGTGAGACCTGAAACAATAAAACTCCTAGAAGAAAACATAGGCAGTAATTTCTTTGACACTGGCCTTAGCAACATTTTCCTGGATATGTCTCCTCAGGCAAGAAAAGCAAAAGCAAAAATAAACTATTGGAACGACACTAAAATAAAAACCTTTTGTACAGCAAAAGAAATCATCAACCAAAAAAAATGGCAACCTACTGAGTGGGAGAAGATATTTACAAACGACATATCTGATAAGGAGTTAATATCCAAAATATATGAAGAACTCATACAACTCAACACCCAAAAAGACAACTAATCCGATTCAAAAAGGGTCAGAGGACCTGAATAGACACTTCTTCAAAGCAGATATACAAATGGCCAACAGACACAGGAAAAGATGCTCAACATCACTTATCACCAGGGAAATGCAAATCACAACGACAATGAAATATCACCTTACACCTGTCAGAATGGCTAGAATCAAAATGAGAAGAAATAGCAAATGTTGGCGAGGAAGTGGAGAAAAGGGAACCCTTTTGCACTGTTGGTGGGAATGTAAATTGGTGCAGCCACTGTGGAAAACAGAATGGACATTTCTCAAAAAATTAAAAATGTAAACACCATATGGTCCAGTAATTCCACTACTGGGTATTTACCCAAAGAAAACAAAAGCACTAGTTCAAAAGATACATATGCCTATGTTTATTGCAGCATTATTTACAAAAGCAAAGATAAGGAAGCAACCCAAGAATCCATCCCTAGATGAATGGATAAAGAAGATGTGATACATATATAATGGAAAAATACATGCATACTCAGTCAAAAAAAGGGATGAATCTTGCCATTTACAACAACATGGATGGACCTTAAAAAGCTTATGATAAAATAATCCATGGGACAACTGAGGCTCAGTTCGTTAAGCATCTGCCTTTGGCTCAGATCATAATTCCAGGGTCCTGGGACCCAGCCCTTCGTCGGGCTTCCTGCTCAGCGGGGAGTCTGCTTCTCCCTCTACCCCTTCCCCCAGCTCATGCTCTCTCTCTCTCAAATAAGTAAATAAAATCTTTTTTTAAGACAAGTATTTTCTTTTTACTCAGATTCACTAACATAGAACTCTATTCCCTACAGTGTAATTCCAGTGACAGTGTCACCAAAAGAAAAGCACATTTCTTTAACTATTGTATTCTCCAGACTGCTTGTTGGCTCAGGCTTTCTCTGCTCTTCCATTTTCTGCCAAATAAATAACCTTACAGCCATACACGGAAATGGAATTGCCAGGAGTAGAGGGGAAAGGTCAGGCAGTAGAGAAAGGTGAAGGAAGGGCAGGCTCAAAAAGTGACAAGGACATATGGGATGGAAAAGGACTCAACGTGATGAATGCAGGAGGAGAAGGTAGGAGCTGTAGGAAAAGGCGGATCCAAGGAAAGGGACAGGATAATCAGAAGACCGTGCAACAGGGCAAGGGGCTGGTGCAATGGGAGACAAAGGAAGACCTCAGGGCGGGTCTCCATCAGGAAACCCAAATACTCTGAGCTCTGTGGCCCTCTACCGTAAGGATTCCAGGGATTCAGATATGAGGAACACTGATTTATGAACCTCAAGTCTTATGAAAATGACTCTTAATCATGAATTATCTTTGTGAAAAAGAGTTTGGGGCCTTTACCTGGTTAAAAAAAAAGTTTTAGATTTTCATAAAAAATTAAAATACTAGGTTTAAAGAACCTTATAGAACTCAAGGACCCAGTCTCTGGTTTGAGAGATATCATTGCAGAAGGCCAGGGCGAGAGAGGGTCCACAGAAGCATAGCCTAAGGAAGGCTGAGGTGTAATGGGTGGAGGACACAACACATGCAGACATTTAAATGAAAATAGATCACTGCGATTTCTGGCATGACTTGTTGCCTAAAAAAAGAGTAGGTGAGCAGGAAGGGTGGTGACAGGGACCATGGCAGGGAAAGGCAGCAAACAAAAAAAAAAAGGAGTATTACTTCCTAGTAAGATGGTTATAGATTCACAAGGCACTTTCTGAAAATTAGGCTATGGAGGCACACCTGGCTGGCTCAGTTGACAGAGGATGCAACTCTTGATCTCAGGGTCATGAGTTTGAGCCCCTCCACGTTGAGGGTAGAGTCTACTTGGAAGGCAGGAAGGCAGGAAGGCAGGAGGCAGGAAGGCAGGAGGGAAGGAGGGAAGGAGGGAAGGAAGGAAGAAAGGAAGGAAGGAAGGAAGGAAGGAAGGAGGGAGGGAGGGAGGAAGGAAAGAAAGAGACCAAGTGACATTTAAGTTTTAACTTTTCTTGGTCCAACAATGAAAAACTTAATTGTCACAGACTGTCAGAGCTATCCAAATGGGAAATTCAGCTTTCCTTACCACTGAGCAGACATTATTATAAATACAGCTTGTCTAAAAGCCTCTGTTGAGAATGCCGTGCAGTAAACAAGAGAAATTCTGCAGCCCAAGGCAGTGAGTCAGAATTCCTATGGTGTGCTATCTAGCTGCAACCAGAAGCAAGATTGGGAGTTGCAGCACTATTTGTCCACTGAGCCCTCCCGCAGCCATATTCACCCACGCTCTGGTTACAGAGCAGAGGACATGACTACATGTGGATGCCCACAGGGCACTGTGCCAAGGACATGACTGATGGCTCTAGGGTGGACTGTGCTGACAGCCACTCCTGCAGTCTGGCAGGCCTTTGCTTGAGCCCTGACTCCACGACTTGCTAACCTGTGACTCTGGAGGAAGTAGGAAGAGGGAGAAAAGTGTAAAAAGTCAGAAATAATAGTAACTGCCTCATAGGACTGTTGTAAAGGTAAGATGAAATAATATATGTAAAAAACTTAGAGTACCTGGCAATTTCTCCAAAATACATCAAATTCCATTAGCATATCAGCAGCAGCAACATCACTAGTAGCTATACTAGATATCAGAATTTCTAGATTATTAGAGGGCTTAGAGGGTATGGTTTATTTGGAAAGGGAGGAATGGTGGTGGGACAGTCTTTGGTTGTATTTATGTCGTAAGGAGACATATAATGCATGCTTATTTGAAATGGTTTAGCAGAAAGGCAAGATTCTCTTGACAGCACCACTTACCACTGTTGTTACTGCTTTGTCCTCATAATTACTATGATGACTACTGTTGACGTGGCAGAGTACCGTAAGTCCTAGCTGCCTGCATTTAAGGTACATTCAGTTTTATATCTGCACACATAGGTGTGTGTGTGTGTGTGTACATATGTTTATTTTCCTAAAATAGCTAACAGGTATTAGCCTTCATTCAAATATTAGATGAATTTCGACTTTAGAATTGGTGATTAAATCCCTCTGATGTTCAGAAGCAGCATATGCTCACTCCAGGGAGCAGCTGGTGTGTTGGGGGAGTGAGAGTCTGCTGGCAACAGTTTGAAATTAACCCACTTCCCTACCCACTTCCTTAAACCCAGAGCTTCAAAGAAAGCAACTAGCACTAAAACAGCCAACTTTCTCCTCCTTGCTTATGTAATGAAGAGGGCTTATTTGCTACCTAGAATGTTTAGCTTCTGTGCTTCCCTCAGTTGGTTTCTCCAGATCTATAATCAAGGTAAAACAGGAAAAAAGATAGGAAAAAGAGGGTAAGAATGAGGAGAAAACATCAATTTGTGTAACATATTTACTGAGGACCTACTATGTGCTTGGCATTCAGCGTGGTAAACCTATCCTGAAGCAAGGCTGTGTGGGATGGGGGGGGGGGTGAAAAAGCTAGCTAGATAGGTCAGATTCTGTTAGAGAAAATTAAGAGTTAGAGTAATCAATTATTGTGAAGACAGTACAGAAATTAAATCCCGAAAGACAAAAGCAGACTGAAATTTGGGTGACAGAATTAAGTATTCAGGATTCACATCACACATTCACAATTGCTTGATTATGGCAAAGGTTCTATTGTAGTGCACCAGGGGAGGGATAACCTTTTTCATAAATGGTTCTGGATCATTTGGATATTCTCATTAAAAAAATAACCTTGACCCCTACCTCACACCATAGGCAAAAATCAGTTCCAGGTGGATTGTCAACTTAAGCATGAAAAGAATAAAACTTCCAGAAGATAACTTAGAAGTATATCTTGATAACTTCAAGGTAAACAAAGATTTCTTAAATAGGTCACACAAAACTTTAACCCAAGGAAAAGATGACAAATTGGACTACACTAAAATTAAGATTTCTACTTATCCAAATATACCATTAGGACAGGGAGAAGGTAAACCACAAAATAGGAGAAAATATTTGCAATACATAAATCCTGCAAAGGACTTAAATCTAAAATATATTTTTAAAAATCCTAAAAATCAATAAGGAGACAGACAATCCACTTAAAAATGGACAAAAATGTCAAACAGCACTTTACAAAAGAGGATTTCCAAATAGTCAATAAACAAATGATAAGGTATTCAACACCATTAGTCATAAGGGAAATGCAAATTAACACCACAATTAGATATTATACCACATAGCCACAAGTACGGCTAAATTTATAAAAATTGACATGCACTGCAGGTGGGAGCATAAATTGGTATCAACACTTAGGAAAACTATTTGGCAGTTCACTGGAGTTGAACATAGGCATATCCTATGATCCGGCGTTCATTCCCTAGGTATATATGAAACACAACTGCATGCATGCATTCACTAGAAGACATGTGCAGTGATGTTTACAGTAGACCCAAGCTGAAAACAACCTAAATGTCCATCAACAGCAGAATGAATAAAGAATAAACTGTGGTCAGGCACCTGGGTGGCTCAGTCGTTAAGCGTCTGCCTTCAGCTCAGGTCATGATCCCAGGGTCCTGGGATCGAGCCCCGCATTGGGCTCCCTGCTCAGCGGGAGGCCTGCTTCTCCCTCTCCCACTACCCCTGCTTGTGTTCCTGCTTTAGCTGTCTGTCAAATAAATAAATAAAATGTGTAAAAAAAAAAAAAAGAATAAACTGTGGTCTACTTATGCAACAGAATACCACACAGTAATAAGAATGAACACATTTAACACACACAGAAGAATCTCATAAGCAAGTTGTATGAAAGAAGTCAAACAGAATAGAGCACATACTGCATGATACCATTCATATAAAGTTCAAAAACAGACACAACACATCTATGCTGTTAGAAATTACATTAGTGGTTACCCTCAGAGCACAGTAACTCAAAGAAGGCATGAGAGAGATTTCCAGGGTACTGAAATGTTCTGTTCTTTTCACTTTGTAAAAATCATCACACTGCACATTTATGTCCTATACACTTGTCCATAACTGTGTTATATCTCGGCATAAAGTTTAATTAAATTTGCACAAATAATAAAGTAATTCAGGATTTGGAGGGGCATGATTTGGAGCCAGGACTGCTCAAAAATAATCCTAGAGAGTCCAGAAAGGAATTCCTCTTGTTTGCCATGAAGGTGGTGGTGACAGTGGTGGTATGTGTAGGGGCTGAGGGTACCCATCATCTGAATGGTGTAAGATTGTGTCAGGTCAATAAAGCAGGGTAAAAAAAAAAAAAAAAAACCATTAAATTCCAAATACTGGGGATAATTTCATCTGGGGTTTGTGTGTATGCAGGCACATGTTACGTGATTATTGGCACTGATTTTCCTGTTTTCTATACAAACCGGTATAAATTGCTAATAAGGCTGAGTGTGTTCACTTTCCCAGGAAGGTTCCCACTTCATTTCATCAATGGACTTCAGTTCTAGTTATAGAACTCAGGCATCAGAGAACCAGGTGGGGGAAGCAATCTGAGAATACTGCAGTACTCAGGACACTGGAAATTATACCACATAGCCACCACCTACTTGAAAAAGAGTTTGGATGATTCCAAAGAATCATCGTGGGGCCTTAGAGCTGAACACAATCTTTAAGATGACCAGAGTTGTCTTTAAAATGTAAATTGCTTTTGGGGCGCCTGGGTGGCTCAGTCGGTTAAGCGACTGCCTTCAGCTCAGGTCATGATCCTGGAGTCCCGGGATCGAGTCCCGCATCGGGCTCCCTGCTCGGCGGGGAGCCTGCTTCGTCCTCTGACCCTATCCCCTCTCATGTGCTCTCTGTCTCTCTCATTCTCTCTGTCTCAAATAAATAAATAAAATCTTTAAAAAAAAATGTAAATTGCTTTTGTCTGGAAGGAGCAGGGGATTTTGCACAGTCCTTGAGGACGCAATGGGAGAGATTTCAGCTCACGGGAAGAAAGAACAAGGGGCTCTGTCAGCACCTACTGAGTTCACTGGATGATTTCAAGCACAGTCTAAGAGAACTACTCAGTGGGGACGCTGGGGTGGGAATTCAAGCCCTGCATGTGTGGTTGGCTGTATCATTCTAGAACAGTGGCTCCCAACTGGGTGCAATTTTGCAGCTCAAGAGTTTCAGCAATGCTGAGACATTTTTGGTGGCTCCCCACCTGTGGCGGCAGCAGTTCCTGGCATCTAGTGGGGAGGGCCAGAGATGCTACTAAAGAGACTGCAAGGAAGACACAGGACAACCCCCACGCATAACAAAGAACTGTCTGGCCAAAAATGTCAATGGTGCTGGAGTTGAGACAGGAGGGGACGACAGGATTTACTTGGTAATTGCTAGAATTTGTTCTGCCACCAAAAGCTACACTTTGGATCAATAAGCACTAAATTTCTTGTATGTGTCACAGCTCTAGGATAAACCAGTTATGTAAAATTTTCAGATGTTAAGTCACAAATGCATTACAGATACTCAAAATAGCCTTTATTTTATTGTTAACTTGCTTTTGTTGCCTTCAATTTCAAGTCTTACTTAGCATCTAAAACGTCACAAAGGTTGTCCTTATTATTAACACTCACGGTGCTGTGAAGATCCAATGCTGTCTGCATACTAGAATGAAGTATGTTGCTGAATTCTATACCCTATGTTTCAAGTTCATCCTTTAGTCAAGTTTGTAACACAGTCAACAAGCACACATCAACCTAGTTTTACATTGTGAAATAAAAATAACCATGCCATCAACCTTGTCTGTGAACAATATCTCAACAGTCTGAAAAAGCAGGTCTTCCTGTAATAGGCATATTAAGCCATTATTCTATGACATGAGGATGTTGCTTCTGTAGGATATTATCTAGCTATGTAAAAGCAAAATGTATTATTTGTTATTAGAGTTAAAATAGTCTCTCATTATGCACAGTTTGATATCAATGACATAAACGCAATTATGTTGCAATCAAGTAAAATGGCATTGTTGGCAGGTTCCACTTATCATTCCTAAATTACCACACTGGCAAAAGTCAAGCATTTATTAGTGCTACCGCAAAGCCAATCAAATAGTCTATTCACACGGTCCCCTTTGGTGTTTCTCAAAAGTTGTGCTCACACCTGGGGAGCATAATTAATTCATGGTGTTATTTTTCAGTTTGCCCTCCTCAAGAACTGCTCCCCCCGCCCCCACCAAGACTGGGGTTTATCTTTCTAGAGTTTAATAAGAACCAAATTCACTTTTGTTGAACCCCAGTCTCTATTAACTTCTTTATTAATCAGAATTTTCAATTTCTTGCATATTCTTCATTTATCAGGCTGACAAGGAAATGATACCATTGTGAAAATGCCACTGGGTATAATGTTCAGACAATGGTCTGTTCCAGTTCATTCTATTCCCCAGTTAACAGGGTAAGCCAACAAGAGACCTAAAAGAATTCATTTTCTTGAAAGTCTTTCTATAATATATTACTTACTTTCAAGGTTTAATAAGTATATTAATACAAATTACAGCTAACACATGTCGTACTTACCATGGGCCAGTCACTGTGCTTTATGTATATTAACTCATTTAATCTTCGTTGCAAACAAGGAAAAAGCTACTATTTTTCTCTTCACTTTACTGAGAAAAGAATTAACTTATAACTGATTATTGAATAATAATTATAAATGACTCACCCAAGGGAAATAAATGCTAAGTTCAAGTGGAGATCTGAACCCAGCACTCTGGCCCCACTCATTTAACCCCTATACTGTATGTATGGCCAGGGTAGAGTTTATGTTTATGTGCAATAGCTTCTTAAGGATCTGACAGATTCTGTCAAGACTATCATAAGGGACATGAATTGCCATTGAAGAATATATAAATAAAGTAAATGTAAGAAATTGGGTCAAGGGTGGGTCCTGGGAAAGGGGAGGAGGTGGTTTAGGGCCTGAGCTCAGTTAATATGGGGGATTTAAAACTGTTGCAGTTCTCCCTCTGATATTAATACCAATACACACTAATTGGGAGAAATATTAAAGTATATAAAAGAAGGAATTAAAAATTACCAATTATTCCATTAGTAACACTGTAAAGAATGTTTTGCCAGTCTTTTTCTATATCATATTGATGCATTAAAAAAATTAAAGGCAGTTTATAATATAGTAGTTACATGGATTCTCAAACAGAAGGCTCTAAACCTCACATCTCTAGGCTGCAGCTTCCTCATCTGCAAAATGGGTATCAGATTAGAATTTACACCCACTGAAGCACAAGGAGATGTTTCATGTAAAATGCTAAGTATTATGCTTGGCATATAGCAAGCACACCACCAGTTAGGTACTATTACATTATCAGCTATTCGTGGCATTTTAACTTGCCTTCCTACTCAAGTTTAGACTGTTTCCTCACTTTCATTAACTATTCTTGAAAAACAGTTTGTAATAGTGTGTTACAGACTTAGTTTCATTTTGTAGTCTTCTAATTTTTTTCCTCAGGATAAAATTCCACAAGTGAAATGGCTGTTTCCAACAATACAAATAAAGTATGTTGAAACTTTTATTGCATATTTCCAGATTATGTAAGATTATGCAAATAATATTTCCATCTTTGCAAATTGATATCCAGAAAGAGCATGCCATGTACATTGTTATCCGGGGTATGAGAATGTGTGAATCTGTGGGATTAAAATATTATGATTATTTCTATTATTTGCCAATTGAATTAGTTTTAAAATGGTGACATTTTAATTAGACTGATTTTATACTAATGAATCTGAAATTTTTATATGTTTGTTAAGCATTTGTATTTCTTTTGTGAATTCCCTATTCATGTCCTTTGTGTTTCCACCAGGGCATTCGGGTCTTACTGTTTAAAAAGAGTGCTTTCTGGTTTCCCCTCATAATTCTTGTGTTCAACAAATATTTATTATTGGCACCTCCTCTAGGCTAGTTTTATAACTTTTGTTACAAAGACTATGACATATTTTGTTTTCATTTGCTTTCACATTTTGTACATAATAATTTTGATATACAGATATTTTTAATTCTTTGGTAATTAAATCTATCAGTGCTCTCCTCTAGTTTCTGACTTTGGTGCTGGGCTTTAAAAGACCTTACTTAGAGCTGTATAATATATTCATTTATGTCATCCTAATTTTTTAATGACTTTATTTTCATATTTAAATATTTATCTAGAATTTATGAAGTAGGAATCTAATGTAATCACATTTTTCTTTCTAAGTAGCCAGTTGTTGATTTTCTCTATAAGAAAATTTCCTGACCTCTTTATTTCCTGATAATTTCTTTTCCTACATCCACCTGTTCTCTTTTCTTAGCATTTTGTTGTTGTTGTTAAAGGGGGAGGGGGATAGGGGTAGAGAGAGAAGGAGAGAGAGAATCTTAAGCAGGCTCCTTGCCCAGGGTGGAGCCTGACATGGAGCTCACTGTCACAACCCTGAGACCATGATCTGAGCCAAAATCAAGAGTTGGATGCTTAACCAACTGAGCTTCCCAGGCACTCCTAAAATTTCCGTTATAGGTATATTAGACCTCCTTACTCAGTCCTTCATTACTTATCTTTTGAAATTTTTTCACATTGTTCTCATCTCTTTATTCTTTGCCTCTGAAACTTGGATTAATTCCAAGAGTTATCATTTACTTCATTGACTGAATGTCCTGCAACAGCAAATCTGATCTTCATTTAGGTTTTAAAAAGGGGCAATCAATTCTTCTTCTATGCTCCGTTTTCTGAATTCAGATTGTTGTTCTTCACAACCACCTTGCTTATTTCTTTTTTAAAAGTTTATTTATTATTATTAATTTTTTAGTAATCTATGAACCCAACATGGGTCTCAAACTTATGACGCCGAGATCAAGAGTTGTATACTCTTCCAACTGAGCCAGCCAGGTGCCCCTCACCTTGACTATTTATAGACTTGACAACCTCTTCTCTTATCACGTTAAGATCACAGATTAAAAACTTGAAAGTTTTTAATATAGTCCAGTAACTATAGCTCATAAGAAGACATCAGCTCTGATTCTTCAGCATAGGCCCCTTGTTTCAAACAGAAATACCTTTTCATATATCTGATGGATTCTGCCTGTTTCCTTATCCTTAATGAGGCACTTGTGCTTGTTCAATCCTGGGAATTGAGATGGTTTCTGTCAAAGATTATTTGGATGTTAGTCTAAATCTTTCAGATCCAGATAATAAGTGAAATGGAAGTTTGGGCACTAATGCAATTTTCTTTTATTCGGAGTATAAATACTGAATGGCCTGGGTCACTAAAGCCAGAGGTGGACACAGCAGGAAGAGCAGTCTCCAGGCTGGAGTGGAGGTTCTTTGTTTGTTGGGCAGCCCAGAATTAGCTGCATCAATGCCTCAACTTTTTGTTTGTCATGCTCATCTTCTTGAGGAGCCAGATGAGACTCTCTGTCTGTGTTTAGCATAAGCCAGGAAGAACCAGCCCTGGCCCACTGAGTGTGACATGCCCTGACCTCGCTAGCCTGTGTCAGACCATCACAGCAGCAATCCCCCTAGACGAGGGCTGGAGAGGGAGATCTACCAAGAACCATGCCCCCCGACTTCCGAGTCTCAAGTGGAAAGCCTTGATTCCTATTAGTCCATCCTTCACCTGAGTCACCTGCACTATCACTGACAAACTGGCAAGGTGCAGCCACTCCTCCATACTCTCCACTCCCAGTTTCTAATGCTTTTTTGTGACTATTTTATACTCAATCAAGTGGAAATCTAGGGAAGTGGCAGACTTCTTGTCTGGGCTCCATTAGCTTCTTATCCAGGAATTCCTCAATTCCCTTCCAGCCTGCACTTAGGAAGTGCCAATGCGGATGGGGAGAAAGCTGCGTCAATTTTCTCTAAGAACACAGGGAAAATTAGCTTCTTTACTTAAAGAAACTAACCAAAGAATTTTTCTACTCTTAGTATGGAGAACTTCACAAGCTGTTTTTTCTTTCTTTCTCTTTTCTTAATTGAGAGCAATAATGCAGAGAAACTCAGATAAAGGGTGTAGTGGGAACTTCACAGACCTTTCTAATTTACTTGCCAGAGATAGAAATTCAGTCCATTTTTTTCAGCATTAGCAGGTAGACCATTATTCCGTCTGGCTGAAACAAAAGGTTACCACCAGGTACTAAAAATACATAAGTCCTCTGATTTTTGACCCTATGAATTTCTTAAAAATTATAAAAGTAGTCCAAGTATAAGGTCGCCAAAGAAATGAGAACAATCAAGGAAGCACATACCTAAATGTACTTGGCATTTCTTTCTAATTAAAACTTGCAAGAAAACAATTACTTGCTTTCTTGGTTGCTCTTTTTCAGGTTTGGTTTTTTTTAATAAAGAAATTGTTCCAGTTAAATAAAAAAGGAAAACTCAACGATTGTGATATGAATCTCTCAAGCAAAGCCTGTACTTTGGAATTCATGCCACGAAGCAGAGGAAACTTCTCAGGAGAGTGATGGCTGCAGACGTGGCCAGGGAGTTGGTGGGACGGAACCATGGGGGGCGGGTCCTCTGGAACAGAAGGATGGCACTGAATGAGCAGTGGTTTGGAAAACCACAGAGGCCAATAAAAAGCTTAGCTGTTTGGCCTAGAGGGTGTTACACTAAGTGAAATAAGTCAGACAGAGAAGGACAAATACCATGTGATTTCACTTATATATAAAATTTAAGAAACAAAACAAATGAATGAACAAACACACACCACACACACACAAAAAAAACAGAAACAGACCCATAAATACGGAGAACAAATATGGTTGCCAGAGGGGAGGAGGATGAGGGGCTGGACAAAATGGGTGAGGGAGAGTGGGAGACAAAACCTGGAGTTATAGAAGGAATAAGGTGTGGAGATAAAAGGCACAGCATTGGGAATACAGTCCATAGAATTGTACTAGCATTGTATGGTGACAGATGGCAGCTCCACTGATGGTGAGCACAGCATCACGTATAGACTTGTCAAATCACAATGTTGTACACCTGAAACTAATATAACACTGTGCGTCAACTATACTTCAATAAAAAAAAAAGCCTTAGTTTTGTACTATTTCTAAACAGGGCAGAGAATGTAGATAAGAATTCAGGATCAATTTTCCTAGAAGAGACTCTTTCGCCTTTTATTTTCTCTTGTTATCTGGTAAAACGTGACCATAGATTATGAAACAAGCTATGTTCCTTATATTGTTTCTCTTGCCTTTTATAAAACAAGAAACTGTAAATAGGATGTATAGAATATTACATTAAATTTATTTTACACAAAATAAAATAATGGGGAAACTCAAGGTCACATTGGTTGGGACTAATTATAAACTGCTTTCTTTATATAATGAGCAGAAAGTTGGATATGTCCAAATTTAAATTTGTCATTTATTGGAAATCGAAAACTTGATATATTTTAAAAACACTTTAGTAAGCAAATTGATATAGCAGAATAAATCAACAGGAAAACACAGTTTGGGGTTATGGAAAACAATAGGAAGGAGTGACATTTAATATGCTCACAATGATGTTTAGGTACAAAGCCTTGTTCAGTAATGAGCTATCATTTCACTCTCAGCATGTTAGCCTTTAGAACTATGTCAGGCATCAATGTCACAAAGTGAATCAGAACAAAATAACTGAGCAAACCTCAAAATGTGAAACCAAGACACTGTATAAAAACCCTTCTGAACCAGAGCAGCTAAAAGTAAAAAGAACAAGTGAGAAAACCACAAGTGAAGGAAAATGGCCCCCCCCAAACCTATTAAATGTTCTACATAATCAGATTATTTGCCAATAATAAGACCTTACCTCTTCATTTCCAGTACTAAAGACAAAGGTAATAAATACTCAAAACTCCATACCTTTCTAATTTTACTACAATTTCCTGTTATCTATGCCCTTGAGATGATATTGGTTGTGTTTCCCTGATGGAAATGCTATATATGTGCTCCTGTGCGTCTCTGCCTGACCGCAAGGTTAGTAACATAACACTGGTAGCTTGAAATCAGCCACAGTGGGAGGATCTATACCACAGAAAATGGCTAACACTATAAATCTGAGTTTTTTCTTTGTTCAGAGACCTGGTTGTTAAACATCTACCAGAACACCCTGGCAACATTCTTCTGGTCCTAAATATTTGAGAAAGGTCCCAGTCTGCCCTTAACAATGACTGAAACACTAAATATTTTGGAATCCACACCAGCTGACAGATGGTCTGAGTTCACACTAGCAGTGTTCGATGTGCTCCCTTTTCCATGATTCCTACAGCCAAGCACTGCACTGTGCCATGATCGTAAAGAGTAAAAACTGTGATCCAGCAATTCCACTTTTGGGTATTTATCCAAAGGAAATGAAATTACTATTTTGAAAAGGCATCTGCACCACCCCCATATTCATTGCAGAATTACTTACAATGGTCAAGACATGGGAACAACCTAAGTATCCATCAACAGTGAATGGATAAAGCAAATGTATGTGAGAGAGAGAGAGAGAGATACATATCTCACATTTGGAATGCAATGGAATATCATCTAGCCATAAAAAGGAAGGAACTCCTGCAGTTTGCAACAACATAGATAGACCTTGAGGGCATTATGCTAAGTGAAATAAATCAGACAAAGACAAATACTGTATGATCTCACTTATATGTGGAATCTTAATTTAAAAAAAAAAAAAAAAAGCTGAACTTACAGATACAGAGAACAGATTGGTGGTTGCCAGAGATGGGGGTGGGGGCAGGGGTGGGCAAAGTGGGTGAAGGGGGTCAAAAGGTACAAACTGCCATTATAAAATAAATAAGTTCTGGGAATGTAATGTATATCATGATGACTATAGTTAATAATATTGTATATTTGAAAGTTGCTAAGAGAACAGATCTTAAAAGTTCTCATCACAAGAAAAAAAAATGTAACTGTGTGGTAATGGATGTTCACTAAAAGTATTGTGGTGATCGTTTTGCAATATATACATATATCAAATCATTATGTTGTGTACCTGAAACTAATACAATGTTATATGTCAATTATATCTCATTTAAAAAAAAAAAAAGAGTGGAAATTTTGTTCTGATCACAAGAACCAGCTCTGCTCCCTATCCCACATCTGTTATCAGTAAGTCTTTCTGTGTCTACTCAAAGACTATGATATCATTGTGCTGCATAGGAAGCAGAGGGAAGGCTAAAGATGTCTTTCATTTGGGGATGTTAGTCGTCTACGAAAGGACAAAGGACGAGGATGGGAAGCTTCAACCGCTGTTCCATCTTCTCCAGCAGGAGTTGCTGGGGGTGAGTTTTTCCCGAAAACACCCAGAGGCAATAAACTGCCACAGTAAAACCTTTTTTCTTGTGAAATCCAGCCAGTTTAGCCTACATGAAACACACTCCAGTTTCTTTATTTGAGATTGCTTATTTTGCCTATTTATTTTACCACTTGCCAAATAACCATGGCCTTATTAGGTAAAGGATGTTCAACTCTCTCCTGATCTGTGTTTTACATGTTAGCTTTGTCATAATAAAATTCCCCACACTAACTAACCAGATTTATCCCAAAGCTATCTTGCCATCCATCTAGGGCTTAGGTAAATAACATGATGCTCACATAGTTTCTCTCTAAACCCAGGCTGCTTCCAAAATAAAACTGCTGTTTTATTAGTATATTTCCGTTCTTCCCACCAGTAAGATAAATCCACAGACTAATGTTAAATTAACATGGGCTGTTAATAGTATTTGTGGGGTGGCGCCTGGGTGGTGCATTTGGTTGAGCATCCGACTCATGGTTTTGGCTTCGGTCATGATCTCAGGGACATGGGATAAAGCCCCGCATCAGGCTCCATACACGGAGCCTCCTTGAGATTCTCTCTCACTCTCCTTCTACCCCTCCAATTTGTATGCGCTCTCTCTCTCAAATAAATAAATAGATCTTTAAAAAAAAGTATTAGGGGGATGGTTGGGGCTGAGGAGGGAGGGCTGAGGAATGTAAAGTGCACTAAATTCCTTGTCAAGCAAAGGAAAGAGTCTGAAATTAATAATTTATTCTTACACTAGGTTTAGATACATTAATTAGGTTCTTTCAGGTACCATGAGCAGGGAAATGATTATGCTGCCTCAAGTACGGGAATTTATTTATGATGTAGCAGAACTAAAATATACACAAGTTCTACAAGAGATGGCAAGTAATTAAAGATAATTCTGACCCTGCTCTTAAGAGAATTTATGAATGTTCCAGATGTATTCCAAAGAGTTGTTCATTTTTCTCCTGAAGACATTAGAGAGACTTCTAGAACATAAGTGCCCTCATGTGTGAAGAGACATAAGACACAGATCACCAGATATTGGGATTCTAATTATTTAATCTGGATATCATTCAAGTGATGAATAAGAACTTTAGTGATACAACAAAAGTGAATCACATATCCTTAGTTTTATGTACTCAGTCAAGAAATTGCTATTTCCCATTAAAACAAACACAATTTTAGATTGATGACAATTTACCCAATAGTAGATTTTATCTTAAAAAAACAAAAGGAATCAATGCATTTGATATTTGCAGAAACATTACTGACTATAGAATAGAATTGTATACTAGACTAAATGGATCTTGGGAGCTTACAAGTTGCTACTTTATGGTTAATGAACAGCAAGATGACTGAATTACTAAAACAGATTGTATTTTCAAATTGATGCTAATTTCTTATGTAATGGTGAAAGATTAAATGCATTCCTCTTAAAATTGGAAGGAAGAGAAGCCAGCTGGTCTTCCTACAATTCAACTCAATTGTGACATTAGGTTCCCAGAGACAGCACCCAGACCCCGTCCCACAAGACTGCCCTCACTTGAGATGCCAAGACAAGTCCAGGTTGTTTCCTGGACCAAGTGGCTATAGTAGGAGATTCCAATGACTCCCTCCTTGGGCTCAATTAGTTGGCTAGAACGCCTCACAGACCTCAGAGAAACATTTTACTTAACTGATTACCATTTATTATAAAAGGCTATAACTCAGGCACAGCCAGATGGAAGAGTTTCATAGAGCAGAGTATAAGGAAATGACAGGGAGTGTCCATGCCCTCCCCCACCCCACCACTCTCCCAAATCTCCATGAATTATATTCACCAACCTGGAAGCTCTCCAAAACCCAACCTTTTGGGCTTTTATGGAGGCTTCATTAAAATAGGTATGCTTGATTAAGTCATTGGCCATTGGTGATTGAACTCAACTTCCAGCCCCTCTACCCTCCCAGAAAATAGGGCAGGGAGACAAATGAAAGTTGCAACCTCTAATCACATAGTTGGCTCCTCTGGCAACCAGCCCCGATCCTTAGGTACTTCCCATAAGTCACCTCATTAACATAAACCCAGTTGTGGTGGAAGGGGCTTCTTATGAATAACAAAATACCCATTTGCCCTTCATGGCTCTGAAGTAATTTCAGAAACTGAGGACAAGAGACCAAATATGATGACAAAAATGCTCCCATTGCTCTTATCACACAGGAAATTCCAAGGGTTTGGGGAGCTGTGAGCCAGGAACTATGGGGCTAAGACCAAATAATATGAAAAATATATGTTTGGTCATTCAGATGATTTACAATACATATTTTCTGTAAATCACAACATTCCGTTTTCCCATTTTAGCCTGAAGGGAACTACCTATACAAGTTATTTTATTTTTTAATGTGGTCTTATGAGAAGAATATGGTCTCTTGGATTTAGACATGAATTTAAAACTTGGATTTAAATTTTTTAATTCAAAACTGCACTTCCTAGCAGAATAGAGCTTAGCTAGTAGCTAATATATAATACATTATCTAGTTGATAAAAACCCTTCAAGAGGGGCGCCTGGGTGGCTCAGTCGTTTAGCGTCTGCCTTCGGCTCAGGTCATGGTCCCAGGGTCCTGGGATCGAGCCCCGCGTCAGGCTCTCCGCTCCGCGGGAAGCCTGCTTCTCCCTTTCCCACTCCCCCTTCTTGTGTTTCCTCTCTCACTGTGTCTCTCTCTCTCTGTCAAATAAATAAATAAAATCTTTAAAAAAAAAAAAAAACGCTTCAAGATGTCCCACTTAAGAATTCTTCCACAATGTGTATATATATCAAATTATTACACTGTACACTTTAAATAAAATCCAATTTTATTTGAAAATTATATCTCAGTAAAGGTGAAAAAAATTAAACCTTGAAAGGTTAAAAAATATGTATATCCCACAGAAGAAGAATGGGCTACTGTTAAATCATTTCTGCTGAAATCTCCTGGGTCACCTTGCACAGCTAGAACTCTAGCTAATGATGCCATCAAAACTGAATACCAATCTGTATGCTAGCATGGGACTTAAATTCTTAGCAGAATTTACGTAGGTAGTCATAGTTACAAATTGGTCACTTTGTTCTTGGAGATGAAAAGTGATGGTCTACTAAAAAAACTGACTTCATGTCATTGGTTAGAAAAAAAATATGAAGCTGTAGTTTCAAACCCTGTCTTTTAAACCCTACTAAAAACATACATATTTTGTGGCTATTAAAATGAGTACTTTCTAGAAAGTATCTTTTTTTTTTTTTTGGCATGTATATAACACATATTGACAAAACCTTGCCTCGGAGGTAAAAAGAAGGATCACACCAATCAGTTGGAGCTGACAGGGCCTGAATATATTTATAAAATATATTTTTTGATACAGAGCTTCTAATTCAATAAATCATTCTGCACAGGAAAAAAAATACATAATAATTATCCGTTGGTCCACTTCTAACGAATCTTATTTTATCTACTAAATCTGCTTAATAAAAATCTGCAGTCAATAGAGAAACAGTAAATATTCTACGAAGAGTAGTAATCTCTGAACCTCTAACTCTATTTTAGGGCGGGCTCACCTTCCATTCATAGACATGTTTATTGAACACCTACTGCATGTCAAACTCTGTGTTAGGAACTGGAGATAGGGCTGCAAGTCTTTTATGGCCTCTGTTCTTAAAAATTAACAACGTTCCAGAAAGACAGACATTGAAACAATCATTACAGTGGTGATCAGTGCTACCTACACAGAGGTACAGGCTGTTGCTGGAGTGTTACAATAAAGGCTAACTAATCCAGAGGTTCCCACCCAGGAACCCAAGTTCAAACTGAGGTTGAGGATAACCAGGAGTTAACAGGCTCTGTGAGCACAGAACACCCACACAGCAGGAAATAGAGGAGAGAGGAGAGAAAGCAATGCAAACCAAGTTTCAGCCTTGCTCATTCTCAGAAATCCTGGGCAGTTTGATAATCTAAATTTATTATATTCGACTGGCTTATGGAACATCCTGGACTTGATTTCTTTTGCATCCAAACTTAAAGCATCTACTAAATCAGTACCGTTAAAATCATGGTCCACTTCCCAGCAGCAACGGCTTATAGGAAGTTCACATTCTTCATCCACACCTGACTAGTTTCCTAGGGTTGCTGTACAATTTAACATAAGCTAAATGATTTAAATCAACAAAAATGTATTCTCTCACAGTTCTAAGGGCCAGAGGTTAGAAATCAAGGTGTTAGCAGGACTGTGCATCCTTGGAAGTCTTTAGGGCAGAATGATTCTTTGCCTCTTCTCGCTTCTAATGGCTCCAGGTGTTCCTTAGCCTATGACTGCAAAATCCAATTTCTGCCTTCACATGGTTATCTCCTCTGCGTGTCTTTTCTCCTTCAGTGTGATCTTATAAGGACATTTGTTTTTGGATTTAGGACCTACCCAGATCATCCAGAATAATCTTGTCTGGAAATCCTTAGTTATACCTGCAAAGAACCCTTTTCCATATAAGGTCTCATTCACAGATTCCAGGGGATAGAATGTGTGACTATATCTTTTTGGAAGCTACCTTTCAATCAACTACATCACTCATTCAATCAAAATCTCTGGGTATGGGGCCCAGAGATCTGTAGGTTAACAAATTCTTCAGGTGATTCTTACGATGAGAAAGTCTGAGAATCACTGGACCAATGCCTTCCTGCTCATCTGGAGTCTGTAATTAGCTTCTCCTAGTCAACTCTAGGCTACTGCTGGTCTCAGAGAAATATCTTTATAGGAAGCATGAAATGTTCATTCTACATTATTAAATGATGACATACTCAAATAATTACTTTCAAAAGAACCCAAGAATTAACCTTTTCCTTTTCTCATACATAAAAGAACATTTACTTATGGCTTGATGATAATGTCATAATATAAGGGCAAACCATTTTGTATGTAGGGTATTCCTTATGTGCAATGAATATGGAAATCAAATGATGAGAATTTTCAAGAAAAACAGAAGTAAACAGCATCATTTACTATGTCAAGGACATTAAATCTTTAATCATTAGAAACATAAAATTCTCTTCTTTTAGGAAACCATTACCCATCATTCCCAGCAGTTATGATAAAAATAATAAAAACTACAAATGTGAGATTTTAAAGGTTTTTTTATTTAAAAAAAGAAAGAAAAGAATGAAGGTATACTATGCCCTAATCCAATTATCCGTAAAGATTTTGCTCTTATTCCAAGATCAAGTCTGTTACCCATTTTATAAATGAGCCAGGTCTAAAGGTTAATTGTATTCTAAAAACCTACAGTAGTCTTCAAATGTCAAATGAAAATCTTTCTAAAATGTCTTCATCTTTACAAGCTCTTAAAGATCCTTAAAGCATCAGTAATGACCTTGCAATGTAGTTAAATTCTATATACATTTTTCATATAGAAGTACTTAGCTTGCATATTATAGATGATGGATAGATATATACAAAACAATCAGATAAGACTGAAAAATCTAGTCCAAGTATTTTGCAGACATTCAGAAAGACACGCTAGAAATAGACATAACATGTACTTTCTCACAAACATATACACACTGTTGGAAAACACAACCAGTAGTCTATAAAACTATGCTTTTATAGCTCAGGATTCTTTTGTCTATATAGACCATGGATTTCTGTTCCCTTTCTATTGTAAATATAAGTGTGCATGTGAGTATGAATGTGTTCTGTTTCCCTCACTCCAATGAAAATCTGCACTCCTGAAACTTACCATTTACAACCACCTGTACTTCCATTCTTCCCACCTAGGTCTAAGTATTTTCCTTTCACTTGGGACTTACTCTATGGGTAGAATCTACTTTAATACTCCCAGCTACCTCCCCAAAGCTCTGCCCCAATTTATTCAGTCAACAACTATTCATTTGACACCTACTGTGTGCCAGACACTATGGATACAGAAGCAAATAAGGTAGATGTTCTGCCCACATGGAGCCTTCTTTCCTGCTGGGGGGTGGAGGACTGTGGAGGAGAGAGGTGGTAAGGGGTGAGAATGAAGGAAAACACTGGAAGTCAAGAATATGATACACTGTGATTATATTCCATACAATATGTGCCAGAAGTATAATATATTGTATCTCAAAACCTCACAATAACCCTATGAGGTTGAATATTATATTTCTGCCAATGAGTAAAATCAGATTCAGTAGAATCAAATAATTGGCCCCAAAACACAAAACTGGTCATTGTTGAGGCCAGGATTCAAACCAGGTTTCCTTGTTACAGATCATCTACTTTTGACCTTATCATCCACATTGTCCCATATGAGATAGAAACTTCAATACACTCCTCTGCTTCCTCCACCTACATCCCCTCAACCCCTTCTGTCTTAACACAAAACTAAGCTGAGCCACACAGGTACAAATGAAATGGGGTGCAAACATCTTTATTTGTATAAATCAGTTAGAAATCTGTTTCTCCAGTCTGCCTACTAATGCAACTTAAAACAAAAAGCTCCTGGATTTTCTAAGTCCAGCACTGATTTTTCTCTCCATCAATTCCAACTTGTAGTCAAATGACCACCAGGTTAAATCTTAGTGAACTGAATGTTCCATCTTCCATCATTGCCTCTGGGGTAGTAACTGAGTGCCACGGAAGTATATGGGGGCATTACAACATTGGTAAGCTATATGTCACTTCTCTGAGGTCATGTTTCTGCTGGTGTCTATTCTTGTATGAACTCTTGGTTCAAGGTATCTAGTGCTTCCCCAAGCAGAGCTCAAAGCTCTTGACCACCAGCTCCTCCTCAGTTCTCTGGTACTGCCAGTCATCTTGGGTTCAGTTCTGCACTCCTTCTCATCCCCGGCATAAAGTACAAGCAGCATTCTTTTTGGTGAAGGCTTTCTTAACAATGCTAGGTGACCTCCTCCCAAGTGATTTATCAACTTTCACTCTTAGCTATCTTGGAGGCTGGCAGTTGTTCTAGATTTTGCCTGAGACTTTCCTCTCTGGGATCCTGAGGTCTAAAGCAGATTTGAGAGGGTGGAGACACATACACAGATGGGGTTCAAAGAGTAAAGTCACTACACTGCTTCTAATTTCCTTTGTCTTCTCTCCAAACTCTCTCCTCTCCTCTAGCTTAGATGTCATTTACTAAGTTTGAAGACTGGGGGCAGAAATATAAACATGTTCTTTCAGTTCCTCAAATCCTTTCTAGTCTCTTCTATCTCATATCCAACTCAAACTTAGAATCAAAGAGTAAGTCGATTTTGTTCATGCTATGAATTATTTCTACATCAATAGGAGCATTCTGCCTACTGGAAAGATAGGGAGCTATAGAAAGTGGACTGGAAATAGTGCAGTAATTCAGAATTTGAAATATCCTGTACTAACAACAGCTATTTAACAGAATTATAGCTTTTAACCATTTCATCATTCAAGTCGGTTTATATGGGTAGACACAACTATAAAAAGCGAAGCTCTGTGCTAGGTATCTGCATAGACTCCATATTCTCTTAAATAGCAACATAGATGTTCAATTAACAGCAAGAGTTGGATCAGGAATAGAAGCCAAGAACACACTCATATGGTACAAATTTTGATACTCAATTCAGGAAAACCAGATTGGTGGTGTTAGAAAGCATCTAGAATCTTTCATAGTGAAACTGGGGATTTTCAAGATTCTTTTTAACTATCTATCCTCAACTCTAAAAAAGCAGTAAGAGATACAAAAAACAAAAAAACAAAACAGTGGTAGAAATGACAATGGACAGACAACTACTTGAAAGCCTCACTTTGTTCAAAAACAAATAATGATCATAACAAAGGTGGTTACCTTAACAGATTTTAAAAGGCAAATAATTTGAAATAAAAGGCACAGGGTGTTTAATATGTGGAGTTGCTTAGAAAGTGGTTCAATGCAAATTAGCTGGATCAGTGTTTCCCTAGCAGAGAAGCAATTACATTTAAGAAAATGTTAAAAGGTGGTTACTAAGCAACTACATTCAGCCTACATGCATTGTTCATCCTCTCTGGTAAATTATAGAAAATGACAGCCTGTCATTATGGAACAGAGACATACAAAATTAGGGCATTGTTATTCTATGTTCCTCCTACAGGAGAAAGATCAATTATATCTTTGGCACAGTGATTAGGTTAAATAACTACAATAAGGATTAAATGTTAGTGTGTCATGGTAAAAATGTGTAAAAAGCCCAGGAGTTTTTCAAAGAATGACCCTTGTCAGCAGTTACAACCCTACTTTGACCTGCCTTCACATCATATCTTCCCTGTCACAACAAAAAGAGCTCAAAACACTCTACTTTATTGGCAGAATCTTACGTGAGTCTTTGGTAGAACAGCTCTATAAGAAAGAGACATGTATTAGTATTATTTTCAACTTAGAATTCTTTGTTCCCTCTAATAAGTTAATGATATTCTGGGAGTCGATGCTGTTTTGATGGTACTGCCTTAATGACTGCCTAACTATTCCTTTACATGAGAAGATCAGGATGTAGCAGTAGATGAAATCCAAATGCCCCTATCTTAAGAGTATGAGGAAAACACCTCGTTTCTTGGGTGACAAAATATTTCTTTTAAAAGAGTATGCCACTGAATTTACTAAACATGTGACCAATATACCAGATAATAATAAGTATTCTAGAATTTCAGGGAAAATCTATTGAATGAATGTATTTTGAAGTTTTGGTCATTGCCTATCGGCAAAAATAATTCCTATGGTTGGATAAAAGCAGATCTCTAAGTTTTCCATTTCCATTTCAAAATGCATTACAAAACAATACATCTTTAGAAATAATACAGTATTTTCTTGTGCCCACTCCCTATATCTCTTCCTAGTCTATAATGATCAAGTTCAGAGGGCAATAATGAGCACAGAGTGGCTCTTTCTTACTACTCAGCAACAACCATTTTACAGTTATTTCTCTCTAATGGTGGCTCTCACTATCACGTCAGTAAACATTCTGAGGAAAGAAGAAACTTGTTTCCCAGCCCCATTCATTTCACTACATCTTACTGCCAAGGAGAACACCATTATTGACTGTGACCTAGAAAACTGTATAAGAAAGAAAAGACCAATGTCAAAACCAATGAATGAACTATAACTGAACAGGAACTGCCAAGCAGGGGGCCATTCCAGAGGCTCCCCTGCCTTATCATGGTCCCTCTCCAGGGCTACATGAATCTTCTTTTATTCCATTTCTCCTTCCCCCTTCATTATCTCTACTCAATACAGTTCTCTTTTCTCATAGTTTCTGCTTCTTCATAACCTTGGTTTACCCATGGCCTTGTCCATACAGCATGGTATTCTTTCATCTCTACCTCTCACTTCTAACTAGATAATTGCTTTGTATTACTTAGTCTAAATTTTGGAAAAAGGTAAAATAATTTACCCAGTTTATCATTTTGAGTCAGATCATGTTATAGAGTCAGATCATGTCTCCCTACACTGGCTGACTCAGAGCACTACACTCTTTCCCTCCCAGCACCCAGGATCCTTCTTCTTATTTATGTCTTATTTATATCTGTGAAGAAGTTCCAGGCCACAGGGGGGGCCAGGTAGGTAGGTATTGTGGCTGACATGTCCAGCTGAGGTCCTAGTCAACAGCCAACATCAACCACCAGGCATATGTAAGTAAAGCTGCCTCCAGATAATACCAGTCCCCAGCCATTCAAACACTCCTAGCTTTTGAGTCTTTCTGGCTGATGCATCAGATATCATGGAGCAGTGACAAACCATCCTTACTGTGCCCAGTTTTAATTCTTGATCGACATCAACTATGAGCACAATAAAATGCTTGCTTTGTACCACTGAGTTTTGGGATAGTTTGTTGTATAGCAGTAGATAATTGGAAAAGATTTGGTACTGTAAGTCAATTATCTATAGCTGTGTCCATTAACAATATATGTTAGTGGCCTAAAACAACAGCAATTATTTTCTTTTCTCTCCTGTTTCTGGGGGTCAAGGATTTGAGAAGCACTCAGCTGCAGGGTTGAGGCTCAGGTCTTCAGTGCAGTTGCAATGACAGGAAGACTGGAGTTAGGAGGCTAGCAGGGCTCAAACAACTGGCAGCTGGCCTGGCTCCTCTGCTGGTTCTGAGGTTTCAAGGGCTCTCTGTGTGGTCTCTCCATAGGGGCTAGTTTGGGCTTCACTGCAGCATGGTAGTCTTGAGGTGATAAAATTCTTTCATGGTAGTTCAAGGCTCCAATGTGATGACTCTTTCACTGAACCAGATGAAAAATATATTGCCTTCTAAGACCTAGCTTTCTAAGTCACATAGCATCATTTACACCATACTCTTATTGCTTAACTGGTCACTAAGTCCAGCTTAGATGCAAAGAGTAGGGGAGATTTAGACTTTTGAAAGATTTAAACTTTCAAAAAGAGGAGTTTCAAAGAATTTGCCTCTTAAACCATCATTGTTTAGTTCTGGACCAAAGCTTACTCCTATTCTAATGAGCTATGCCCAGGTTGGTGGGATCATAGATACATCCATAGCCACTCTTTCGTTAAGAGCTGGGAGTGGAGATGTCTCCCTACACTGGCTGACTCAGAGCACTACACTCTTTCCCTCCCAGCACCCAGGATCCTTCTTCTTATTTATGTCTTACACTCTGCATCCTATTGATCCCATCTGTTAGACATTTTTGAAGTTCTCTTCATTGATATTTAATACTCTTTATACAAAATTTACAAAGCAGAGAAAAATACCCTTCTTCCCACATATTCAGTTCTAGACATGCCACTTCCAACATGGTCTAACTGACATGTTTACAAGTACAACTATGATAACCTTCTAATAATAGGAAAGCAATCCAAAGTCATGCCCAGTTATAGCATCCAGAAAAAAACTGTCAAAGAACTGCTTTAAAAGCTGCTTGCCTAACTCAAAGTCCAGAGTTGCCAATGACACATAGGTTTTTTTCTGGTCCGTTCTCCTTTTGCCCTGCTCCCACCCAGATATTAGTTCTCACCCTTTCGTGGACAAAAACTGACCAATTGTAAACATTAAAACACTCTAACTATGATAAAGGAAAAATAAGTAATATTTATAACAACAATTTATATTTGAGAGTAGAAGCAAAATAAAGAACCACTTGTTAATCCTGAAATTCTAGATTTACATATTTGTGATCAAGAAAGATTTACAAATTTATATTCTGCATTTTCCTTTTAGTATTGTAATTCTTTGTTATTACTACAAACTCGTAAATCATGTGTTCCCTTTTTATATTCTATGACAAAAAAAACAGTCACATGAAGAGAAAAACTGAAGTAAATATCTAATAACTTAAGCAGTTCGCTATTTCTATTTTTCCTCATTATCTTACTATTAATAATATTTTATTTTTAAGTTGAATTAGCTAATAAACTAATTTGCCTAATTATAACTGTTAACCATTTCTTTTTATCTCAAGGGTTTTTCCTCTCAATTTAAAATGCAATACAAATAAATTCATGGGAAAACTTAGTGGATTGAAAATAACTGGGTTTTTTCCCGTTACCTCCTGAAATTCCACTAAAATTAGAGAAAAAGGAATTAAAAACTACACACACACACACCAGGAGCTAATTATAGCATACGAGAGACATCAACAAATTCTGGAAACTGAAAAACAATAAATGAGAAGTAGCTTTATTGACCAGAGAAAGAGGAAACCTGAATCTGTAATAGGAAATCCAATAAGAAGTAAGCTAATTATATCTCAAAAACTTCATAAGTTACAGAACTTTGGGAATTCTCAAGAACTAGATAAACCAGATATCTCTGAGTCCACAGTTTAGGTTGAGCTGAAGCAAGACAATTGTTTGAAAATCTTTATAAGGAGTAGATAGGACACCTTTGCCCAAAGCACTCACCAGTCCATTCAGACAAGGCAGGAAGATGAAGAGAAGACCAGAAATCAGAAGATCAGAAAATTGATCAGGAGACTATGACCTGGGCAAGACCAGTCATAACTGAGTGCAGAGATGGGGTGATTTACTGGAAAAGGGAACCACACAGACTGAACCCTAATCCATACTGAGCTCCCAGGAAACTGTTGCTAGTTCTGTATCACCCCAGACAGGAAGGGGGAGAGTTCCTCTTTGAAGAAACTGGCCTAAGAAGAAAAACTTGTAAGAATTGATATTTAAGGTTCCCCTTAGAAGATGGCCTAGATTCCCCACCAAATCATACAAGTTGGAGTACTCAATTCAACAAGCACCTAGAATTTCCATTCAGCACATAGAATTTCTATTCAGTATTTTAGGACCTCATTCTTAAATATGAATGGGCAATCACTAATTACCACATATGTGAGGAAAACCCTAACACAGAGGGCGCCTGGGTGGCTCAGTTGGTTAAGCGACTGCCTTCGGCTCAGGTCATGATCCTGGAGTCCCGGGATCGAGTCCCGCATCGGGCTCCCTGCTCGGCAGGGAGTCTGCTTCTCCCTCTGACCCTCCTCCCTCTCATGCTGTCTGTCTCTCATTCTCTCTGTCTCAAATAAATAAATAAAATCTTAAAAAAAAAAAATAAAAAAAAAAAAACCCTAACACAGAGACCAATAAAAAGAGTCACAAACAGGGGCGCCTGGGTGGCTCAGTCGTTAAGCGTCTGCCTTCGGCTCAGGTCATGATCCCAGGGTCCTGGGATCGAGCCCCATGTCGGGCTCCCTGCTCAGCGGGAAGCCTGCTTCTCCTTCTCCCTCTGCCCCTGCTTGTGTTCACTCTCTCGATAACTCTCTCTCTGTCAAATAAATAAATAAAATATTTAAAAAAAAAAAGAATCACAAACAAGAGGAACTCTGGTAAAAAAAAAAAAAAAGAGAGAGAGAGAAAGCAGAGAGAAGAAACAAATAAAACAAAGCAAAAATCTTGTAATTAAAATATCAATCAGAATATAAAAAATACTATAACCATAAAATAAGCAGTCGATAAAGAAAGGAAAAAATCAACAAAGCAAAAACTTTTATTTAAAAAAAAAACTAAAAACTTCACATCAAAGGGCACAAATAACAAAGTGAAAAGGAATGGTAGAAAATAATTGCAAAGCATATCTCTGATAAAGCATTAATTTCCAGAACATATAAAGAATTCCTTAAACTTCAACAACAAAAAACAACGTAATATAAAAATAGGCAAAGATCTTCTTTCTCCAAAGAAGATACACAAATGACCAATATATATAAAAAGATGAGCAACATCATTATTTACTGGGGAAATGGTTACTATAAAAAACAATAATAACAACAATAGAAAATAATAAGTGTAGGTAAGGATGTGGAGAAATTAAGCCCTGTGTGCATGGTTGGTGAGAATGTAAAATGAAAGCCACTATGAAAAACAGTATGGTGGTTCCTCAAAACACTAAAAATAGAAATACCATAAAAGCCAGCAATTCCACTTCTAGATAATACATCCAAAAGAAGTGAAAGCTGGGTCTCAAAGAGGTATCTGTGTACCCTTGTTCATAGTTCATTATTTACAACAGCCAAAAGGTGAAAGCAAACCAAATAAACATTGACAGGTGAATATCCAAAATATGGTACATGCATACAATGGAATATTATTTAAACTAAAAAATGAAGAAAATTCTGATACATGCTACAACATGAATGAACCCTGAGGACACTATGCTGAGACAAATACTATGCAATTTCACTTACATGAGGTATCTATAATAGTCAAACTCACAGAAACAGAAAGTAGAATGATGGTTGTCAGGGGCCAGGGAGAGGGGAAATTGGGGAGTTTTCAGGTATGAAAAAGGTCTGGAGATTGGTTGCACAACAATGTAAATATACTTAACACGAACTATATACTTAAAAGTAATCAAGATGATAAGTTTTATATTATGTGTATTTAGCTGCAATTAAAAAAATTTAATGGAACTAATCATAATGCATTATGTGGCTCAGCTGTGGACAATGTGTACATACATATTCATAATAATGTAGCACTCACTATTACCTTAGACAAAAATTGTGATATAACTATATTTGCAAGATAGAGGAAGTTTAGAGTGGGGGAGGATGGAAGTAGTTCAAGAAAATAAAATTTTCAATGATTATCAACGGATAATGTCTAAAATTGAAAAATCAGTAGGGCAGCATAAACACATTATTCAGAAATAAAAGATAAACCCTGTGCTGGTCTTAGGGTGTTTGCTCTCAGCTCCATATTTAATCCTTCACCTGCTCTGTTCTATTTAATAAGGGAGGTATCTGATCTCTGCAGCTGCATTCTCCAACTATTATGTCTATTGGAAACAGCTGGTTTGTCCAATGGGTGGCACTGTCAAGAAACTGAAAGGCAAAAGGAAGAAAAAGTGTTTTTTCTCTCCTTCTAAACCCAGGTGCCACCTCAAGCAATGTCTGGGTTTCTTCAGTGGCTCTAGCTCCCACTAGACAAACCCTCTATGGTTCTAGGTTCTGCTTGGGTAATGTAACTACCAGGCTGAAAAGCACTTCCTTGTTGCAAATCTTTGAGTTGCTCATCATTCCCTATTTGGCTTCTCAGCTTTTCTATTTCTAATTCTTGCTCTAAAGAGAGTTTTGTTTCTGCCTAGCACATAGCTAGAAAGGTATCTGTCCCATCCCAAGTATAAGAGAAAAATGAATGAACTACAAATTCATAACTTTTCTGTAACCCATTAGAGAACTGAGATCAGAGGGCAACCAAGTAGAAAGAAAGCCAAGGAAAGACAGGAGCCTCCAAGAAGCTGGAAGCACTAACTTACCTGTGGCAGAGTATGGAAGAAAGAGACACTGAGGACCATAAAAGTGGGCAAGAGGAATTCAACCATAATTTTTAACAAGTTTCTAAAGTCCCCATGTGGACTAGTGTAGAGATCATAGAACTCCCTGGGAGCTTCGGACACAAGGGGAGCTTATGCCCACTTGCAGTTCTTCTCCATAGACCTCCAAAGGTATTTATGAGAAAGATTTGGGTAGACTGGGAAAGGCATGAATCCCACCCATACTCTTCTCTTCTGTGGAACAAAAGCCTTAAATTACTGGGGAGGAAGAGCAGCAAACCATGTCACCCACAGCAGAAAGTGATAAGCAAAGGATGCACATTCTAAACTTGAAAACAACCTCTAAAAATAAATGAATAAAACTAAATACAGCTAATAAGTCAATAGTGAAAATAAATGAAATATTAGAAAATACTTAACTGACCCCAAAAAAGAAGAAAAAAGGAACAAAGAAGGAACAAATAAAAAAGAGGTGACAAGGATCATAGGGGAAGGGAGGGAAAAATGAAACAAGATGAAGCCAGAGAGGGAGACAAACCGGAAGAGACTCTTAATCTCAGGAAACAAACTGAGGGTTCCTGGCGTGGTGGGGAGTGGGAGGGATGGGGTGGCTGGGTGATGGACATTGGGGAGGGTATGTGCTATGGTGAGCGCTGTGAATTGTGTAAGACTGATGAATCACAGACCTGTACCCCTGAAACAAGTATTACATTATATGTTAAAAAAAAAAAAGAAGAAGAAAAAAATAAAATGTTTTTATTTGACTGGGGGAAAAAAGGTGACAAAATAGTTTTTATTTTATTCATTTTTAAAATTTTTTTAAAGATTTATTTATTCATTTGAGAGAGAGAGAGAGAGCGTGTACAAGTGGTGGGGGAGGGGCAGAGGGAGAGAAACCCAAGCAGACTCCATGCTGAGCATGGAGCCCAATGCTGGGCTCTATCTCACGACCCTGAGATCATGACCTGAGCTGAAATCAAGAGTCAGATGCTAAAGTGACTGAGCCACCCGGTTGCCCCCAAGTAGTAGTTTTTAATTCAACTATACCAATCAATAATCACACTAAACATAAATAATCTGAACATTCTAATTAAAAGCCAAAGATTATCAAAGTAGATTAAAAGAAATCCACAAATAAGTCAAAAGCAAAAGTATGGAATAAGATATACCACACAAACAATAACTGTTAGGAACCCAGAGTGGCTATATTAACATTAGACAAAATAGAATTCAGAACAAGAGATATTACCAGAGGTAAGGAAGTAAATTTCATAAAGATAAAGGGATCAATTCATCAAGACAATAATCCTAGATGTATATGAAATATTATCATCTATAAAAAATAAGTATTTGGACATTCAGATGACCAAAATATATTTTTCATACATATTCGGTCCTAGTCCATGGTTCCTGGCTCACAGCTCCCCAAACCTTGGAATTTCCTGAGTGTGAAGAACAATAGAAGGATCTTTCATTATATTTGGTCTCATGTCCTCAGTTCCTAAAATCACTTCAGAGCCATGAAGGTTAAATGGGTGTCTTTTTATTCATAACAAGCCCCTTTCCACCACAACTGGATTTATGTTAAAGAGATAACTTTTGGAAAGCACCTAAGAATGGGGGTTGATTGCCAGGGGAACCAATCATAAATAGAAGATTGGAATTTTCAGTCCCACCCCCTGATTTCCAGGGAGGAGAGAAGGGTTAGAGGTTGAATCAGTCACCCAAGGCCAATGATATAATCAATCATGTCTGTGTAATGAAGTCTTCATAAAAAGCCAAAAGGTGGGTGTTTACTGAGCTTCCAAGTTCAGAAACCAGAACTGTTCCATGTCCCATAGTACCAGGCCCCAAACTCCATGGGAACAGAAGCTCCTTTGTTTGGGATCTCATTCTACATATCTCTTCACCTGCATGTTGATCTGTATCATTTAATATCCTTTGTAATAAACTGGTAATCTAGTAAGTAAATAGGTTTCCTGAGTTCTGTAATCCACACTAGCAATTTAATCAAACCCAACGAGGGGGTCATGGGAACCTCTGATTTAAAATGTAGGGGAGGTAATATGATTTTCCCTCTACCCTTCTAGGTTCTTGGCTGAGACCTGCTCCCTCTCCCCAAGAATAAAAGACAGATTTACAGGGGAAAAGCAAACAGAAGTTTAGTAACATATACGTCTCCTGTGTACATGGAAGATACAGGAAAACCAAGTAACTTCAGAAATAGCCCAAACCATCACCTTACATACTATCTTAAGCCAAAAACAAAAGAAAGATGTTGGAGGTTGTGGGGTAAGGGAGGGAAGGTTGGGGGGCAGGGTGTCCAGTAATGGGAGGTTACCAGGAAAAGCATAGTAAACAAGGGTATTGTTGTTATGCAGATTTAAGTCAAGGCCTTCTCCATTGATGAATTTTAGAAATTCAGTCATCTTCTTCCTTACAGAGAGGGAAACATCCTTACATATGGAGATTTCCTTTATAAATGTAAATTTCTCTTACAAATGGGTAACTTCTACTCAGTCTTCAGAACTTTTCCTGTGTCTGCTCTTTCTTAAAAATAACCAGCCCAAAATAATCCTTATGCCAAAGAAGCTTATTTTGGGGTAGAAAATTCTATTTCCCTTCAATAGCCAGTTAGTCAGAAGTATAGGTAACAACCCGACCTGCCATTGACATCCTGAGTTGAAGGGGGTCATTGGAACCTCCAGTCTGTAGCTAATTAGTCAGAAGCATAGGTAACAGCCTGGACTTGTGATTGGCATCTGAAGCTGGAGGTTTGGGGTGGGAGGCAGTTGTGTGAAACTAAACCCTTAATCTGTGGAATCTGATGCTATCTCCAGGTAGATAGTGTCAGAATTGAGTCGAATTTTGGTACACCCAGTTAGTGTAGTGTAGAGAATTGTTTGATGTGGGGGGAAAAAATCAGCCCCTCCACACATTGGTAATATGGTCCCAGAAACCTTATTTAGTGTTTATACCCTATAACAGAGATTTAAGGAAAAATAGACAAATACACAAATATAAGTGGAGAATTCAGTGGTTTTCTTTCAGTAATTGACAAAGCAGGTGTACAAAATAATCAGTACAGATGAAGACTTGAAAAACACAACCAACTAACTTGACCTAACTGACAAATATAGGACATACCACCCAGAAAAAGAATAAGCATTCTTTTCAAGCACATTCAGTTCACCGAAATAGACCATTTGCTGGGCCCTAAGATAAGTCTCAAATTTAAAAGAACTGAAATCATATAAAGTATGTTCTCTGATCCAAGGTAATTATATCAAATAAATATTTAATAATTAATCTTAAACAGTAACAGAAAAATGTAAGGAAGATTCCCAAATATTTGGAAATTAAACAACATACTTAATAATATATAGATCAAAGAAGCAATCACAAAAAAAATTAAGTATTTCAAACCAAATGGTAATACAATATATCAAAACTTGTGGGATAAGGCTAACACAGAGCTTAGAGGGAAATTTATAGCTTAAAGTGCTTGTATTAGACAAGACCTAAACATCAAAGTAAAACTTGTAAAACTTCTAGAAGAAAAACATAAAAGAAAATCTTTACACTCTTTTTCTTTTTTAAGATTTTATTTATTTATTTGAGAGAGAGAGAGAGAGAGATAGCAAGAAAGAGCATGAGCAGGGAGGAGCAGGAGAAGCAGGGTCCCTGTGAGCAGGGAGCCCAACATGGGGCTTGATCCCAGGACCCTGAAATCATAACCTGAGCCGAAGGCAGATGCTTAACTGACTAAGCCACCCAGGCACCCCAAATCTTTACACTCTGGATATAAGCAGAAATTTTTAAGCAGGACAGAAAAAGCATGAACCATAAAAGAAAAAAAATTTTCATCAAAATTAAAAACTCCTGTTTTTCTAAAGACACCATTAAGAAAACAAAATGACAAACCACAGACTGTGCAAAAATATTTGCAATACATATATGAACATTAATTTTATGTGTCAACTTAACTGGGCTAAGGGATGCCCAGATAGTTGATAAAATATTATTTCTGGGTGTGTCTGTGAGGGTGTTTCCAAAAAATATTACCATTTGAATTGGTGAACTCAGTGAAGTAGATGACCCCAAAGAAAGTGAGCATCATCCAATACTTTTAGAGCCCAAAGAGAACAAAAAGACAAAGGAAGAATTAATTAATCTGCTTTCTCTCTACTTGAGTTGAGACATCCATTAGTGTTCCTGGTTCTCAAATTTTTGGATTCAGATAGGGACTTAAACCATCAATCGCGATCCTCACTCCTTTAGATTTGGATTATCCTACCAGCTTTCCTGGATCTCTCTCTTGCATATGGGAGATCCAGGGACTTCTTAGCCTCCAAACTATGTAAGCCAATTCCTGTAATAAATCTCCTCTTATATATGTTCTATCCGTTCCGTTTATCTGGAGAAGCCTAATACAATACACAACTGACAAAGCATTTGTATCCAGAATACATAAAGAGCTCTTAAACTCAATTATAAGAAGACAAACAACCCAAGTAAAAATTGGCCAATAAGCACATGAAAAAAATATGCTCAACATCACTAGTCACAAGGGAAAACAAACTAAAACTACATTGAGATTTGCCGTACTTCCACTACAATAGTTAAAATTTAAAATATTGACAATACCAAACATTAGAGAGAACCTGGAACAACTAAAAATCCATTAACTGCTGGTGGGAATGTAAAATCATATAATGTGACAATCTCTTATGAGGTTAAACCTACCCTTACCATACAATCCAGCAATTCCACTCCTAGATATTTACTCAATTCTTTGTCCACACAAATAATTGTACATGTATGTTCATAGAAGCTCCATTCATACTTGCTGAAAACTGGAAACAATCTAAATGTCTGTCAATAGGTAAACAGATAAACAAGTCGATCTACTCCTGCCCCAGTGACACTGTGTTTTAAAATAACAGTTTATGGGCGCCTGGGTGGCTCAGTCTTTAAGCGTCTGCCTTCGGCTCAGGTCCTGGGATCGAGCCCCGCATCAGGCTCCCTGCTCAGCGGGAAGCCTGCTTCTCCCTCTCCCACTCCCCCTGCTTGTGTTCCCTCTCTCGCTGTGTCTGTCTCTGGCAATTAAACAAATAAATAAAATCTTTTTAAAAAAATTAAAAAATAAAATGACAGTTTATATGTCCTAATACTTTGTGTGGCAAGTCTTCACTCCTTACTACCCTTTCAGAATTTTGGGGGTGAATTCATTTCATGTTTTACTTCCAAATTAATTTTAGAATATTCTTTTCAGTCCCTCACCCACAAAACTCCTGTAAGTCTTAATTTAAAGAAAATAAATTGGGGCACCTGGGTGGCTCAGTCGGTTAAGCGTCTGCCTTCAGCTCACATCATGATCTCAGGGTCCTGGGATCAAGTCCCATATCGGGCTCCCTGATCAGAGAGGAGCCTGCTTCTCCCTCTGTCCCTCCCCCCACTTGTGCTCTCTCTCAAATGATTAATTTTAAGAAATTAAAAATAAAGAAAATAAGTTGTGTACAAGATTGAATCCACCTATCCAAGGATAAGACATCATCTTCACATATTCATGTGCACTTCTGGAAATGGAATCACTCCAAATGATGATCTGCTAACCTATCCCAAAACCTCACTCCCAATATCTCACCTAGGACACTTTAACTTTTCTACTAACATAGTGGTTTTCCAGAATTTGTAGCTGTGGAGATGAAGAGATTCGTTGCAATCCTAGCAGTTCATCATGTATTTAGGGCCAGTTCTTCAGAGACATGATCAGAATTAGAAAGCAAGATGTCTATTACATTAATTGAATTCAGTTTAACTTAATTCAGTAATCATGTATTGTGCACCTCCTATGTGTTAGACAGGGAGCTAATGTCTGTGAGGAATCAAAGAGGAACAAGTCATGGGCCCTGTTGTCAAGGATCTTTCTATGATGGTGGCAACCACAGAAACAAAACAGCTTCACAGAAGGCAACATGTCCTAAGGATACAGAAGGCCTGTGTAGGCACAGAGGACAAACTTGCTATTTAGTAAGGAAAAAAGCGACACAATAAAGTCAAAACTTTAACATTCTGTATAAAAACACTGATTTAACTTTTTGTATCTTCTTTCTAACAAACCCTGAGGCCTGGAAATTGCTGAACTTTGTGCTTTGGTGACTAAGTCCAATTTGCTTCACTGCTCTTCCAAATGCAAGGTTTTGAACACCCTGAGCTTGTATTTTATTTTGCAATCATATTCCTCACATTACCTGCTTAGGTGATAATTCTTTTTTAGCTAAAAATAGAACTTGCCAAAGAAATTTAACATAGAAATTAACAGAGGAATGAAAGGTGGGGCAACTCTCCATTCAACATTTTACTGTTAATTATAAATTTGCTACATAATTTCAGTTCCTAAGGAAACTTAAATTTTGTTCTAATTATAAGAGGCAAGTGGTGTGTTTCAGAAACAGCTGCTCCAGATAGAGTTTTTGCTAACAGTCATTTCCCAATTGCACACACACAAATGTATTCAGCTTTGTTTCTTTGCCTTTCAACCTTGATATGTATGGGTTTGTAATTTCTTCACATACAATGTAAAGAAAAATCAGCTAGTCTCTCAAGATTTTATTATACACATTCACTTAATTTTCTCAATTTTGAGTAGCTATGCAGGATAACCCAGCTGAAGTCATTTTTTTAAAGCACAGGGTTGAAGGAAGGAGGGAGGGAGGGAAAAGAGGTACAGAGGGATTGAGGGAAAGAGAGAAGGAAAGGAAAAGATGGGAGAAAGGAAACAGGAAAAGGAAAAAAAGATGAATGGAAAAAAGTTCAGAGAGAGGGCAGGTTGCTGAATGAGTACAGAATGAAGAGAAAAACATGCCTCCCTGCATGGTTTCTGCATTATAATAACACATCTTGGCCCAACAGTGAAGCATAAGCTAAAATGATTGCTCGGGGATCATTTCTAACTTCCTATCCCCTACTAACTATGAAGCCGTGGACAAATTTTTCCAAGTCTTTGATTCCCCATCAATAAAACTGGGTTGGGGCACCTGGGTGGCTCAGTCGGTGAAGGGTCTGCCTTCCACTCAGGTCATGGTCCCAGGGTCCTGAGATCAAGAGCCCCTTAATGTCAGGCTCCCTGATCAGTGGGGAGCCTGCTTCTTCCTCTCTTCCCCACTCGTGCTCTGTCTTGCTATCTCTGTCGTTATCTCTGTCTCTCTCTCTCTCTCTCAAATAAATAAAATCCTTTTTAAAAATAAAATTGGGTTAATAACAGTATCTGCTACCAAAAAAAAGTTGACATCAGAGGAAAATAAGAAATATAATGTGGGGGCGCCTGGGTGGCTCAGTCGTTAAGTGTCTGCCTTCGGCTTAGGTCAGGATCCCAGGGTCCTGGGATCGAGCCCCGCATTGGGCTCCCTGCTCAGCGGGAAGCCTGCTTCTCCCTCTCTCACTCCCCCTGCTTGTGTTCCCTCTCTCGCTGTGTTTCTCTCTGTCAAATAAATAAATAAATAATCTTTAAAAAAAAAAAAGAAAGAAATATAATGTGGTACCATGTGGTACCATATCATACCCATCAGATAAGCAAAAGGAAATAAAATTCTCATGCACAGTTGATTGGAATATAAAGTGGAAAATGAGTTAATGATAGAATAAGTTAGGAATGCACATACTTCGACTCAGCTATTCCTCTCCTAGGTATACCCCCTAGAAGAACTCTTGTACATGTGACCAAAGAGACACACACGCAAGAATGTTTTCCACTGTATTATTTGTAATTGCTCAAAATGGAAAAATTCAAATGTTCCTCAACAACAACAAAAAATGGTAAAAAGGAATAAATCACAGCATATTCAGATAGTAATGAAAAGGAATGATTTAGAGTCACATGTGTCAATACAGATGCCTCTCCTACACGTAGAGTAGGAAAAAAGAATCAAGTTTCAGACTTCAGAATGTCAAGGTAGAATCACAATGGAACTAGAAGAGCAATGGATTTCACCCAGAAAAGCTGAACCTGAAGCTGGATACAGTAACTAATGTGTTCTTGGTTGTACATAAGACAAATTTTCTTATATTAGTAGGAGGCATTTAAAAATTCTGAAGGCATGAATCCATTTCCACGGCTCATCTAAGGGGAACACTGGGCTCTGTCGGCTCTAGGCTGAGAGAGGATACACTGAGGGATGAAAGGAATCTTCTACTCTGGGCTCTATCTAGCACATTCTTTCCTGGAGGGTCTAAAACATTAAACACATTTTGTCACCATAAGATTAATTTTCACCCTCAAATCATAGCATAATTTTGATGTTATTTTACACCACAAAGTATCATAGCCTTATTATGATGAGAATATTTGATCCTGCTTCTTACATGAGAAAACATGAGAAAGCATCCTACATTAATTGATGATAAATCTTGCCATGCCCAAATTGTCTCTCATTATGTGATTTCCCTCAGAACTGGTAGAGGTAGAGGATTTGTTTAATTTGTCCCACTGCCCATGTTAATGGCAGTCTGACTGGCCATGAATTTTCTTGGGCCATGATAAATGACAAATTTGGTAAAATGGTAAAAGATGCTTCCTATGGGAACAGAACCTTCACATTTTTATCATGGGTTATCATTTAAGAATACATGAGTAGGCTGCCATCTCACCTCCAGTGTTTTCACATTCGCCAGTGAAGAGCTGGTGTTCTCTGCCATTTTATATGACATCCTTAAGTGTCCTATTTTTCTATCACCAAGAAGATCTCTATACCCTGAATTCAACAATTGCCCATCGAATGATTGTCTGCCCTGAATTCCAGATCAGGGAACTATGGAACACAGCTACTGACAAAACTGTCATCACATTTTTCACAAGGAATCAGTTTTTGAACAATAGCATTGTCTTGGTCAAGAGATGCTATAGTCAAGACATAGGAAAGAATAGGCAGGCCGAGATTTTTTTTTTTTTTTTAGATTTTTTATTTATTTATTTGACAGAGAGAGAGACAGCGAGAGAGGGAACACAAGCAGGGGGAGTGGGAGAGAGAGAAGCAGGCTTCCCGCCGAGCAGGGAGCCCGATGTGGGGCTCGATCCCAGGACCTAGGATCATGACCCGAGCCGAAGGCAGACGCTTAACGACTGAGCCACCCAGGCGCCCCACAGGCTGAGATTTTTGGAGGAGATTCAGTGCATCATTTTAGTGACAGCTGTTACTGTAAGGATTTATCACACTGCTCAAAAAGTTCCCCTATAACCTGACTATCTTATGAGTGTATGGTGTTTTACACATAAAAAATATCACCGTAATGGTGTTCTATTATATTGAAGAGGAAAAAGACTCTATAATGAGAGTTTTGAGACAGGAATATAAGTATTCATATACCACCTTTGATTCTGATTGTGAAATGTAAATCTGATGATGCTAATGAGAAGCACACCTGTGGAAGCCAAGTCTTAGTGTTAAAAGAAGCAGTTACATACCATCAATATGATTTGGGACCACTGATGTTTACCCTGATCATCTGGCTGAAGTAGTGTTTGTCAGGTTTCTCCAGTGTAAAGTTACTCTTCTCTTCTCTTCTCTTCTCCCCCTCCCCTTTCCAAACCAGGTTCTTTGGAAGGAAGTCACTACATATAGCCCACACTTAAGGAGTAAGGAGTTATGTTCCCCCCTCCTTTAGAGCAAAGTACCTACATAAGTTATTTCAAATTCTTCTGCATGGGAGATACTTAATTGTTCAATTCCAGTATGTATGTACAGTAGTATCTGAATTGTTAACTTGTACTGGGGCATCTGGGTGGCTCAGTTGGTTAGGCGTCTGACACTGATTTCAGCTCAGGTAACGATCTCAGGATTATAAGGTAGAGACCCACATCGGGCTCCACGCTGGGCGTAGAGCCTGCTTAAGATTCTCTCTTTCCATCTCCTTCTGCCCTTCCCCCACCCCTCTCTGTGTCTCTCTGTCTCTCTCTCTCTAAAAAAAAGGCATTGTTAACCTGTACCCCCAAGAGACACACCTTAATCAACTAGGATACAGTGCTTATATACCATTTCTTTTGTCTTTAGTCTTATAGACTCCTTCTCTCCAAAGTTACTTAGACCTACGCTCTTGAGTGAGACTCTTTAAAACAATTGTAATACATCTGAATTTTCTTGTCATAGTCTGTGTTCCATGCAGAATCTCCTGACCTCCTAAATAATTTTTTTAAATTCTCATACATTAAGGTTCATTTGTTGTTCTGTAAAGTTCTATGGATTTAGACAAATGCATAATGTCAGGTATCTACTATTCCGGTATCATACAAAATAGTTTTGGCACTTTAAAATCTGCATTTCCCCTACTTGTCACTCACTCTCCCCTCAAATCCCTGGCAACCACTGATCTTGCTACTATCTGTACAGTTTTGTCTTCCCAAAATGTCATATGGTTCGAATCATATAATATATAGCCTTTTCAGATTGGCTTCTGTCACTTGGCAATATACATTTAAGTTTCCTCTGTGTCTTTTTATG
The DNA here is from genome assembly GCF_002201575.2 of Neomonachus schauinslandi. Classification (NCBI taxonomy): domain Eukaryota; kingdom Metazoa; phylum Chordata; class Mammalia; order Carnivora; family Phocidae; genus Neomonachus; species Neomonachus schauinslandi. The sequence goes on along the minus strand of NC_058409.1, from coordinate 54,241,675 downwards.
GCTTAATAGCTCATTTATTTTCATCATTGAATTATATTGCATTGTATGAATGTACCACAGTTTGCTTATCCATTCACCTATTGAAGGACATCTTAGTTGCACACAGCTTTTAGAGATTATGAATAAAGCTGTTATAAACATGCATGTGCAGGATTCTGTGTAGGCATAAGTTTTCAACTCATTTGTGTAAATACCTAAGAGTGAGATTTCTGGATCATATGGTAAAACTATGTTTAGCTCTGTAAGAAACTGCCAAACTGTCTTCCAAAGTGGCTGTCCCATTTTGCATTCCTACCAGCAATAAATGAGAGTTCCAGTAACAAATTTATTTAATGGCAAGAACAAGTAAGCCTTCAATTATACAGGATCTCACTGCTATAGAACAGCTCTGTCATGGGGATTAGGGAGATGTTCAATTTCCATGGTTCATGCCTTATTAGAGATGAACCATAAACTTCTATAATTGTGTGGAGACAGCACTTATATTTGAGGGAAGAGAAAAGTATAGTTCTTTTCCTTCTCTGCACAGCAAACAAGTTCTGGCCATAGCAGCATGCCAAATGCTAACTGTAAAAGGTTACTGGGAAAACCAAGCAAAGAAATCCAGACTTACTCCCATACATAGTGACATTTTATCAGTGAGGGAGGGGGTACACCATCAACATCACCTTTTTAAATATATGGAAGTTCAGGAACTAAAAAGACTAAGTGATTATCTCCAGAAGACTAAATGCAAGACAAGCAGAGAAGTGTTATAATTATGGGCCCTTTACCTGAGCCCTCGGTTCAAAATGCGTCTTTGCTACACACTACCCATGTGCCACTAGGCAAATTTCTTAATTTCACTAGGCCCTGATTTCCCAGCTGTTAAATGAGAATAACAATAATAATACTCTTCTCATAGGGTGTCACCGGAATCAACCAGCATATAATGACTATTAACACCTAGCACCCCTGCCTCAATTCAGGACATCTCTGAAGGGTCATTCCAGCTCCTGAGCTCCAGGTAGAATCTGCAGAATTGGCTATTGGGATACACCTTATTGCAACTTCTTCCTCTGCCCAATCCTGCCTCCCTCACTCCCTCACAAGTATTATTCCCAAGAGCGCTTCCTAAGAAATTTCTTACACATAAATCTCCATCTGGAAAAATATGACCTAAGAGAGTGAGCATTACCATCATAACCACTACTATTATTAGTGTTTATTCCAAGGCCCCCAGTCCATGGCTGGATGTGTGAGGCAACAACACAGCCTTCAGTCCTTCATTTGAAGGATCACTTCTTCCCTATGAACAGAGCGGTCCTCACACTCCCCAAAGTGATGACCCACCTGAATCGTTCAAGCTAGTCCTCAGTACTGGTCATCTCCTTAGCATAGCTAGTAATGATGGAGGAGGATGGTCAAGGATGAGCAAAGAAGAGGAAAGAAACTTTCAGCTAATGAAAGTTCCCCAGTGCAGCCTAGACGAAATCAATAGAATAGAATAAAGGACCTTTAATGGCAGATGGCAATTTATCAGAAATAGTCCCCTTACCAGCAAAGCCGAGATGACTGGAAGTTAGTTATACAAACAGAGATTTAAGAATGAACTCCAGAAGGGTGGGATTTTCAGAACTGTGTTGATTTTCACACAGCCAAAAACCCACAAGACAATGCCAGAGGATAGGATCCATGCCTTGGAATGGCAGCAACCTGGAGCAGGAAATAAAATGATACCTAATGGCAATGGGGTCCAACCAGACACTATAGAGAGGAGAGTGTGTTACTAAGTATCAGAGTTAAGTGATTCTCTTTTCTTGCTGAGAAAAGTAAGCTGCTTCCATTTGGCAATTTATAGGATATACAGATAGTTTGTATATATGAATATGCAGAACTGCTGATAATTTCCTTAAAAAAAATTCAGAGATTTCGGCTCAGGTCATGATCTCAGGGTCGTGAGATCAAGCCCAAAGTTGGGCTTCACACTGGGTGTGGAGCCTGCTTAAGATTCTCTTCCTCGGGCGCCTGGGTGGCTCAGTTGGTTAAGCGACTGCCTTCGGCTCAGGTCATGATCCTGGAGTCCCTGGATCGAGTCCCGCATCAGGCTCCCTGCTCAGCAGGGAGTCTGCTTCTCCCTCTGACCCTCTTCCCTCTCATGCTCTCTCTCATTCTCTCTCTCAAGTAAATAAAATCTTTTAAAAAAAAAAAGATTCTCTTCCTCTCCCTCTGCCCCCTACCCCACGCTCACATACACACACACACACACACACACACACACGCTCGCTCTCTCTCTCTCTCTCCCTCTTTCTCAAAAAACAAGAACAAAAACAAGAACAAAACATTCAGAGATATTTCTAATAAACTTACTCATGGCCATTCTGTTTTGTGCATTTAACCCAGAACTATGTGTGTTCTCTCTTCCTGCCAACCTAAAATGTGGGTCTTTAAGAACAATAATAAAGGGGGCCTCAACACTAGCAGTCACCCTGTCAAGAAATTTTTCCTTTTAAAACTAGGGTTTCAGCTTCTCTCTTCTGTAGACAGCATTAATTATCTGATCACTACAGTTCTCAGGATTACTCTAAACAGCTTTCTGGAATAGTAACTATGAGGGTACAAATAGTAGACACAGGGAAAAATTGTCCAACAAAGTGAGCACCTTTGGTTACCTCTAGGAGTATACCACTTGCAGTTAATCAATTCCAAATTTATAAAGCATGCTCACATTTCAGATTTCCATCTCACAGCTCATTACAAAAGACGCTTATGTTTAAACTACTTATGAACCCCCTGAAAATGCATGAAATGTATAGACTGATGAGAGATTCAGTTAAGCTAGCTCTGCTACCCTTGAATTTACCAAGACATGAAAACTACTGCCTCTCAGCTAGACCATATGCTGAAGGCCGAGCTCATAAACTGTCTTTCCTACTAATGAACTACAGCTACTTTTGCCAAACTCAAATCCCAAGAAGAGGGTATGGCTTAGGACAATCAGAGACCCAAAGAGTTTGTTCACTGGGCTCCTGGGGACCTAGAAGAGGTAATGAATGTTCTATTGCCTCAAATGTCAATGACAATAGTGACACAACTGGATGGAAGATGCAACACTGAGCTCAAGACCATCCAGAGGCATAAGCAGGACACTGGAAACCTTAAGTAAAAATGAAATAGGAAGCTGATGTGACCTGAGGTTGAGGGAAGTGCTGAACACAGAGCAGCACACAATAATTTTTGATATCCAACATGCAAAAAGTAACCAACAAAGAGAACGGATATTAAAGAATTTGTAAATGTAAAAGAAAAACAGCTAAACATCTTTTTTAGCTCTATAATACCTCTCACTCTGATGAGTTCAGAATAATTAATGAGTCCTCACAGTTGGAGATTTCTCATAATTGAGATGATTTTTCCATGGATGCTATTCATGATTCATAGAAGAGATTCTTAAGGAATATTTTTTTTTAAAAGGAAAGAAACATTTATAAATCGAATCAGGTCATTTCAGTCCTCAGTCTGGTGGGAGAAATACAGTGTGCTTAGAGTTGTCATGAGTGTTCTCAGGCCTGGCATACCCTTAGGACTAGGAGAGAAAACTGCTTGAGCCGTGTCCCTTATTGAGCAGTAGCCACCGCACGCTGGGTAGTGAGAGGCATTCAGAGACCCAGTGCTGGCTTTGTGAATAAGGACACCATGATGGACTTATGTCTTGCGTGGGCAGAGAAACATAACAAATATTTGACAGCAAGCTTACCCTGAGACGTTCTGCTACAGAAGACTTATCCCAGAAGTGATAACCTCTCCATGTTGCCAACCTGCCAACTAAGGCAGATTAGTCTGTAATGGTACATTTACCTGGGTCACAGAGACTGGGCCAGGACCAACATTAACATAGAGCAGAGAAGCATGGGATGATAGGTGTCCAGCTCACACTACAGCAGGATGGAGTTTTCAGTCCCCTTCATCTGGGTCATTCCTTCCCAGGTAGTTGCAAGTCTGTAAGTCACCATTAAGCAATGAAGCTTAATCTTTATTGGCAAGAGAAAGATTTGCTTGAGTTTTGGGTGTTCCTATTGCAACAGAGGGCCAGAGAGGGCTGCTGACTCCAAGAGCCCTCTCTGGCCTGTTCAGGGTATGACCAGTGCATTCATTCCCTGTAGCTCCCATAACAAATCACCGCAAATTGGTGGTTCAAAGCAACATACATTTATTCTCATAGAGCTGACAGTTCTGGAGGTCAGAAATCTGAAATCAATTTCACTGGGCTGAAATCAACATATTGGAGGGCACTCTCCCTCCAGAGGGTCTAGGATAGAAGCCCTTCCTTGCCCTCTCTAGCTTCTAGAGCTGCATGCCTTGCATTCCTTCACTCATGGGTCCTTCTTCTCCATCTTCAAAGACAACAGGGTAACATCTTGCTTTAGTCTTCACGTTGCCTTCTTCTTTTGTAGTCAAATCTCTCTCTGCCTCCCTTTTATGAGAACAATTGTGATTACATTTAGAGCCCACTGGATAATCCGAGACAATCTTCCCATCTCAAAATCCTTAATTTCATCTGCAAAGTCCCTTTTGTCATATAAGGTAACATTCATGGGTTCCAGGGATTAGGATCTTGATCTCCTCTGGAGCCATTATTCAGCCTACCATAGCTAAGAATATGACTACCCCGGCCTTCACCACACTAGCAAAATAAAGGTGGGCATGTGGGGAAAGGGAAAGCACAGGAAAGGAAAGAGGGAAGGGCATTAGGACAGGTGGGTAGTTAGTCAGATTGTCCTCTTTCTGTAATATAGCCCATCTGGACATAACAATGCTCACCAAGGAAGTTTGGGTCCATTTTTCTTGGCTAAATAATATGCATTAATTTTTCCTAATTATAATATTAATACCTATTCATAGCAGAATTTTGAGAATTACAGAAAATAAAGATAATCTACACTACCTCCACTGTTATTAGTTTCATATATTCCCAAGCCATATGAGTCCACCTTTCTTGAATTAAGTCCTTAGAATATTTCAAGTTCAGCCCTGTCAAGAAATTCTTACTAAGAAAGTTATAAACAGTCTTTAAATTTGTGTTTTATTGATGAAAAGATCATGATATCAAAAAGGTGAAACGCTTCATCCAGAATCAGTCATTAGAATCAACACTAAACAGTGAGACTTTGATCTCTTCCTTTTCATCATTGTCATCTAGTCGTCATCAATGACTTCCTGGAATTCCACATCCAAGGAAACACATCCAAACACCTAGCCAGGAGCTCAGTGATTCATTTGTTACCCGTGTTGATGGCACATTAATGTTTTGACCTTTTTTTTTTTTTTGGCAAGCCATAAAGCAATCTCTTTCTTTCCTTATTCAGAAGCTACACTGCTATTATAAATCATAAAGTAGAATAGGGGTGCCTGGGTGGCTCAGCTGTTAAGCATCTGCCTTCGGCTCAGGTCATGATCCCACAGTCCTGGGATCGAGCCCCGCATCGGGCTCCCTCCTCGGCGGGAAGCCTGCTTCTCCCTCTCCCACTCCCCCTGCTTGTGTTCCCTCTCTCGCTGTGCCTCTCTCTGTCAAATAAATAAAATCTTTAAAAAAATAAAAATAAAAAATAAAGTAGAATAGAAACTGATCAATTATTTAGACTGTCAAATCCCTGGAGAAAAGAGGAGTAAAGATAAACCTAACATAACTTTGTTGTTGTTGTTGTTGTTGAGTACACTTTTGAAGGTGAGAAAATAGCAGTGTTATTCTTCACTGTTGGTCAATTTGAATCTCACCTACAAATAAGTAAAACCAGCTTTAAGATGGTAAACATATTCATCACCTCAAAAAGTTTCCATGTGTCCCTTTATAATCTCTCTCTCACATCTAAGTTGCCCAACCCTATACCCCATAACACAGGCAACCACTATTTTGTTTTCTGTCACTATAGATTAATTTACATTTTTCTAAAATTTATAAATGCAATCACATTGTATATACTCTTTTCTGTCTGGTTTACTTGACCCAGCATTACTAGTTTGAGATTAATCCATGTTGCCACATGATTCACTAGTTCATTCTTTTTTAATTGCTGAGTAGTGTTTCATTGCATGTATATAGCACAATTTGCTTATTCACTCACCTGTTGATAAGCATTTAGGATGTTTCTAGCTCTCAACTACTACAAATAAAACTGCTATGAACATTTGTGTTCAAGTCGTTGTATGGAAAAAATGTTTTCATTTCACTTGGGTAAATAGGGATGGAATAGCTGGATCACATGGTGGGAATATGTTTAATTTTTTCAGAAACTGCCAAACCATTTTCCAAAGTAGTTGTTCCATTTTACATACCCACCAGTAGTGTATGAGAGTTCTAGTTCCTTCATATCCCTGTCAATACTTGGTATAGTCAGTCTTTTTAATTTTAGTCATTCTACAAGATATATAGTTGTATCTCCTTGTGGATTTAATTTCCATTTCCCTAATGATGTTGACCATATTTTCATGCACTTACTTGCCGTCTGTAGGTCTTTGGTAAAATGTCTGTTCAAATTTTTTCCTCATTTTTTAAATGTGAAAGTTAGTTCTTTGAGATTTAGAGTTCTTTATATATTCTAGATACAAGTTCTTTATCAGATAGATGATTTGTAACATGTTTCTTGCTAAATGTGGTTCACTTTTTCATTCTCTTAACAGTGTCTTTCAAAAGCAGAAGGTTTCAAGGATGAATTCCAACCTACAAATATTTTAATTTATGAATCACGTTTTGGTATCTTATCTAAGAAATCTTTGTGTTCAACTCAAGAACACAAAGATTTCTTTCTTTCAGAAGTTTTATAAAACTTTTACAGTAAGATCTATTATCTATTTTGAGTTAACTTTTGTATATGGTATGAGGTTTGAAGTTCACTTTTTTATATATGAATGTCTAATTACTCCAGCACCATTTTTTGAAAAGACTATACTTTCTTCACTGAAATTGCCTGTGCACCATTGTCACAAAAATCAGGTGTCAATATATGTGTGTATCCATTTCTGAACTTACTATTTGATTCCACTGATATATTTGTTTATCTGTATGCCAATACCCCACTGTCCTGATTGCTACAGATTTATAATGTCTTGAATATAGTGTTAGTCCTCCAAATTTACTCTTGTTTATCAAAGGTCTTGGGCTATTCTAAGTATTTTACACTTTCATGTAAGTTTTAATAGCATTACTGAACTCATAACTTATATACCGTAAGATTACTCATTGTAAGTGAACAATTCTATGGGTCTTAGCATATTTACAGATTTGGACACCTGTCACTGCAATCTAATTTTAGATTTTTCTCACCTGAAATTCAAACCTCATGCCCATTAGCAGTCACTCCCCTACCCCTTGCACAAACCACTAGCCAATTTACCCTCTCTGAGGATTTTCCTATTTTAGATATTTCATAAAAGCAAAATCATATAAAGTGGTCTTTTGTGTCTGGCTTATTTAATTTAGCATAATTTTTTATTTATTCTATGATTATCTTGTATCAGTATTTCATTTCTTTTAATAGCTAAATAGCATTCCATTGTACAGATATACCATATTTTGGCTATCTTTTCATCAATTGGTGAATATTTGGGTTGAATTGTTTCAACTTCTTGGCCATTATGAACAATGGGAATGTAAAATGGTATACACCCTTTGGAAAATAGCTTGGCAGTTTCTTATAATGTTAAACATATGCTTCACATATAACCCAGCAAAAGCATTCCTGACATTTATCCTAGACAAATGAAAACTTACATTCACAAAAAAACTGTACATTGAATGTTTATAATAGCTTAATTTGTAATAGCAAAAACCTGGAAGCAAGCCAAATGCCCTACATGGAGTGAATGGATAAGCAAACCATGTGGTATATCCTTCCAGTGGAATACTACTGAGAGAAGGAATGAACTTGCGTTATAATCAAAATTTGGGTGGATCTCAAGGATGATATATTACATGAAAAGAAGGCAATCTCAAAGGGCAAGATATTTTATTGTTCCATTTACAAAACATTCTCCACGTGAAAAATGTATAGTGATGGAGAACAGGGGAGTAGTTGTTAAGGGGTTGGGGAGAGTGTGACTCTTCAGGGGTGGCACAAGGGGGTTTCTTTGTGGTGAAGGAATAGTCCTGTATCCCTATTGTGGTAATGGTGACTCAAATCTAGACATGCAATAAAATATCAAAGAACTATACACCAAAAAGAAAAAAAAAAGTGCCCATAAAACTGGTAAAATTCAAATATGGTCTGTACCTGAATTAATGGTATCATACCAACATCAACTTCCTGGTTACCATGATATGCTATGCTTATGTAAGATACTATCATTTTGGGAAGCTGGATAAAGTATAGTAACTATATTGTTATTTCTGCAGCTTCTTTGGAGTCTTAAACTATTTGAAATAAAGAGCTATTTCTCTTTCTTTTTCTTTAATATTTTATTTATTCATTTGGTAGAGAGAGAGCATAAGCAGGGGGTGTGGAAGGCAGAGTGAAAGGGAGAAGCAGGCTCCCCGCTGAGCAGGGAGCCCAATGAGGGACTCGATCCCAGGACCCTGGGATCCTGACCTGAGCACAAGGCAGACACTTAACCAACTAAGCCACCCAGGCACTCCTAAAGAGCTATTTTTCAAAAGTCATAGCTTGATCTCTACTGTACTTTGGGGAACTTAGAGGAAAGGCCTGTCCTGCTCATGGAATAGATAAGAAGTTAAGAATTCAGTATACACTTTGGCTAACCCAACGACCATTTATATATATAACATAAATATATATATAAATTACTCAGACGCATTGGCAACCAAATATGGCCATTTGACAAAGCCTGGCCAAAATTACATAAGTAATAGCTAGTGCCAACTCTTCCCCATCTGCCTTGTTCCTGCCCAGACTGTGGACATGATCTGGGGGTGCAAGCAGCCATTTGCAACCATGAGGATAAAGCCACAGGCTAAGAATGGTGTCACAAAAGGAGTCAAGGCTATATACCTCTGTATTTGTCTTATGACAAAAACAGATCTGTATCCATTTAAGCCACTATAGCTTGGTCAGAGCTGAATGCCATCTCTACAAGGAAAAAAAAATCTATCTTTTCTCCTGAGGCAGTGGGGGGTCAGCTGTGCCATGCAATGCTTGAAGGCCATCAGCCAGAGAGGCACCACTGTGAAGGTATGACAGGGAAAATGGAGGGCAAGGGGTTGAGGAAATAGGGCTCACCACCTAGAAGGCAGCATCTCAGAACCTCTCCAACATATGTGAGTATACCTTGGGGAGATAAATAAAGCCAGTCATCATAATTGGGTGATCTAGTTTCCTTGCTGACCTTCAAGATCAGCACCGGTGGAAAGGGCAGGGTGAGATCAAGTAGAAACTACTCACTACGCACCAAGCTCAGCAGTTCATTTCAACCTAGGTAACCAAGAGAAGAAGGTCCTTTCTCCTGTGGGTTGTGACATTAAGACCAGTCTGCAGCCCAAGTTTCAGTAAATGCCCTCAGTTCCCACCCACCACCTGCACCCTCTGAATTATTCTCCCTCTTGCCTTAAGGGGAGAGAGGCTGCTCTATTAGAGCTTACTCTGTCTTTTCTCATCTCTTGCTACCGGCTTTGAAAACTTTTATGACATTATTTCAGACTTTATCTATGTATGGGGTCTGTTTTTTTATTTGCCATGTTTAATGTGTGGTTTCTTCATGCTTTCTGTAACACGTTCTTATAAATGTTCTTATATTTCCTAACGATCATTTTTTGAACTCTTGGTGACATTCTGGAGCAATACTTCCTATGGCCTGTCACTTCTGGCATATAGGCCAGGGGTCAGCAAATTCCAGCCCTCCTGCCCTCCTGTTGCGATGAACAGGTTTAATGGTTCACTGCTACACCATTGTTTACTCATTGCCTGTAGTTGCTTTTGCACTATAATGTCAGGGTTGAGTACTTGCAACAGAGGCCCAATGGCCCCACAAAGCCTACAGTATTTGGCCCTTTACAGGAAAAGTTTGTCAACCCCTGCCATAGGCTATCAAGTATTCGGGGTTAATATAAAATATTAAAATTCAAACTCCAATTTGTATTGTTCATATACTACCCAGTTGAGGAAAACTTCATTTACCTGCTTGGTGATTGTTTTTTGCCATATTTTCTGTGAAAGAACATTTATTCTCTTACTCAGTCCCCTCAACTCCTACATAATATTGTGAATTAAGAACCTGATATTAAAATAAAGTTTACTCCTTGTAATATAGTATGGCTTTCACACATAAAGCCTAAGATAAATGTGAAATATCATTTGTGGATTTGCTATAATATTTCTTCGGAATTATTACTGTTAATATTGGTTTATTTTTAAAGGTACTTTTTGTTTTGGCAGGAGGAATCCTCCTAAATTATTTATATAAAATGGATTATCACTCTTGTTGGATCATTGAACTAGATGACAGCTCAATTTGAGGCATTAAAAAAACTTTTAGGGGAATCGTTTGTGGTTTTAGCAAAAAATAATATATTGCCTTTCAGAACAGAGATCATGTGATACTGAATAAGAAAACTGTAAGATAATAAATAATTGTATGACAATAAAATGCCTGCTCACTGAAATGAGATTTTTTTTTTTAATAAGCTAGCAACAGAGGAAAATAAAAAAAGGATGAAAATACATTTTCAATCAATTCAAAAGACAGATGTAGAATTTAGGAAGCCTGAAAACAATGCTCCCCAAATTTAACTGCTTCCTTGTCAGGATGCAAAAAGACCACATCAAAAATATGAGTAGAAATTGTTCCAATTTCTAGAAGCAATTCTGCAATATATACATTGTTTTTGCCATATGTATATAATATATATATTTAGAGTCTTAAATATACATACCTTTTAAACCCAGTTAGTTATGTTTAGGTATGTATCCTGAGGACATAAGCTGAGATGTGAATGGAGATATGTGATGTTGGCTGAAGCATTAGTCATCAGCAAAAATAGGAATAAAATTAATTAATTAAATGTCTACTACAAGTACTGTGCTAGAGGCTGATTGAATGAAACAGTCTTTGGTGAGGGAGTAACATGTCAGCTGAGACCCAAAAGAACTGGAAGTTAACCACCTAAGAGAGTTAAAGAGCAAATAACCATCTTTGTAAAGCATGAGAGAGGAAGGTGGGAGAGATGGGATGGGTTGGTGACAGTTCTGATGATAGGGGACAGAGGTGAGATATCTTTTAAGAACATTCTAGACACAAGGACTGGGAATATTTGGAATATAAATACCAAACACAGAGTTAAAGTTCAGGCATCCAGGAATCCCCTGGTTAGCACTACTGAGGAAGGGTAGACCCACACCTTCCCCTAAAGGCAAGTGACCTTGCCTGAAACAAGAAACTTTCCTTGTCTCATCCCTCTTTCTGCCTATAAAAGTCTTCTGTTTTGAACAGCTCCTTGGAGCTCTTTTCTATTTGCTAGATGGGACGCTGCCCAATTAACGAATCATTGAATAAAGCCACTTTGATCTTCAAATTTATACAGTTGCAAAAATCATGACAAAATATGCTTCATATTCAAATGTATAGTTGCTCACATAAAAACTAACCTTCATCAGTAATGTTAACTCTGCCTCCATTTTTTTTTTTTAATAGACTTGATGGAATGGGAATGTCTGGGAATATAAGATATCTTTTTCTTAATGCTTTACTTAATTACATCTTCCTGACCCCAATCCTTGGTGCTTCTCTTCAGTACTAATAAGTATGACAAGTGTACTTGGAAATTTAGTTCTAATAATTATTCTGTTATATAAAATGCCAACATAAGGGGAAGCTGGGTGAAAGGTGTATGGGGGAAAAAAAGAAAGGTGTATGGGAACTCTCTGTACTATTTTTTGCAACTCTTCTGTTAAATCTAAAATAAAAAAGTTTTAAAAAAAGAACCTCGTGTACAGTATGCTGCTATTTGTATAAAAGGAAGAGAAAAGAAATAGAAATATGGATGTGATTTTATATAGTTACAATATCTCTGGAAGTACACATACAGAACTAGTAGCATAGGTTAACTCTGGAGAAAGTACCTGGAGGCTAAAGGTCAAGGGCAGGAGAATGGACGTCCTCTGGCTGCTCTTTTTGAATATTTTAAGTTTTTTTTTCCATGTGAATACTTTACCTATTCAAAAATAATTAAAATGCAAAACTGGACACCTTGGAAAGGCCATTCTAGCTCCAGAGTCTGCAGTCAGCAGAGGCAACTCAACTTCTCTTTCTGCTCAATCCTGCTTTCTTCCATTTTCATCATGGGTACCGACCCTAAGGGCATTTGCTAATAAAACACAATGTGTGCTAAACAGCTTCTCAGAGTATGCGTCCCAGGGAAGGAATCTTATAGCTACTCTTTCTTTCAGCAAATTTGTAAAATTTGCCAAACTGCAGTTGGTTAAGGTTGCTGACTCTTTTCACCTCAACTTCCATTCCATGCCTCTGATCTTATCGTGTGATATTGGAGTGGCTATGGGCATTTGGAGATCCAGTTAAGTGTAAGTTCACTTACGGGATACATTTCATCTGAGATGGCAGACTACCTTTATGTGATTCACAGAGATACTTCCTGCATAGACAAGTTATGGACAACTATCCTACTGTAGGAATAGTTTTAGGAATACTCCATTGTATCAACTCAGTGTCAGGACACAATGGTGCAAGGATAGATGTCATATCGAGATGTGAATGTGTCCTATGGCACTCAGCACTGGAATTTTGTGGGTAGTGGTAGAACAGTGCAATATGTAAGAAGCCAGAAGCTAGTTTGTGGAAAATACTTTCAACCTCAGACATGTAATAGGTAAAAAATATGATTTTCGTCAATGCCTAGTCGAAATGGAATTTCTCTCCTGTCACATAACAAAACTCATAATGTGCCAGGACAATGAGGACAACCCATGATGTGCTAGTAAATGGGTGTCATCATTTCAAAAAGTACTTAAGAACAGTTACTGCATAAGAAAATTTAAAATGCCCTGAAATTTTATTGCTCATATGTAAAAGAATCTTAACAGGGATTTTCCAAAGTTCAACAAGAACCCTAATTATTACATGACATTACCAATGAGTAGTGAAACTAACACTTTTCTAAACTATTATGAAATAAATGTTGATCAATTATGATAAAGGAAAGATTAAATACTCTTTCTATTCTCTCTATAGAACATAGTACAAAACCATTATCATATGAAGAGTATGATCAAAGATTATACAGCCAAAAAAAACCCACAAAAAAACAGTAAGAGTTAAAAAGTACTAGAGAGGTATGTCAAGCAATTAGTATTTTTATTAATATTATGTTACTTTTCTGGAGTTTTGCTTTTCTGGATTTTTATGATACTTGTATATTTGTCAGGTTTTTTGTTTGTTTGTTTGTTTGTGTAGAGCTAGAGAAAGAGACAGAGAGTTAGGGGAGAAGCAGAGGGAGAGAGACAAGCAGACTCTGCACTCAGGAGCCTGACACAGGGCTCAATCTCAGGACCCTGAGATCACAACCTGGGCTGAAATCAAGAGTCAGACGCTCAACCAACTGAGCCACCCAGGCATCCTTATTTGTCACCTTTTTAAATTTATAATTTATTTTGATTATCTTCTCTCATTTTAAATAAATTTTTACATCTGTACCTATTTTATATTCTTTTCTTAAAGAAAGCCTAAGAATTTGATTAATCTTCAGGCCCTACAAAAACCTAAACCAAGCTATGAGAGTCATCCTTTGAAAATATCTTTTTAAAATGGGAAAAATAGCATTATTACTACACTAAAAGTCTATAATGGTTCTCTGCTAGAGTGTCCTTCAAGACAGAAATCCTTGTAGTGAGCAACGCAAATGTTCCCAGGAGATGGCTATGCAGGAAAATAACAGCATTTTCCCAAATACTAGTGCATGCTCCTCAGTCATTACTGGCAACACAGCTATTAACATTTCTGCTTTAATGTCATGTATACATTTACTTTATTCTTCAACCATATCTTATGGCCAAAGCATTATACAGCAAAGTTTTGACCAGTGCTATTTAACAATTAAGTGCTGGTATGCATCCTTGATAAAGTTTTATTATTCCCATTTCCTTTGCCCCTTCCTCTTTTCTATCAGATTTATAATCTCCAACTCATGCACATTAAATAGAACAACAGACATACGCTTAGAATGCCACTGGGTAAAATGTGAAGAATAAAAGAAGCTTAGTGTTCTTTTTTATTATCCACACAAATATTATCCACACAAAAAGACAAAAATACTTTGATTCTTATTGGAAAGGTCCTAAGCTTCAGCTCACACATTTGTGTACGAATTGGTCCTTACCAAAATGGATGGTGATGTGAATTGAAGATTGTGAATGTACACTGATATTACACTGAACAAGAAGGAGATGCTTCTGCGTCTGCCTTCGGCTCAGGTCGTGATCTCAGGGTCCTGGGATCGAGCCCCATGTCGGGCTCCCTGCTCAGCAGAGAGTCTGCCTCTCCCTCTCCTTCTGCATCTCCCCTACCTCATGCTTTCTCATGCTCTCTCAAATAAATAAATAAAATCTTAAAAAAAAAAAAAAGGAAGGAGATGCTTCTGGTCTTAACGTTGTAAGCAGACGTCTAAGAACAGAAAAGTGGCAGAAGCTGCTGGGTGTCTGTTGATATCCATTCTCCTTTCTTAGAAACAGTATCCTTATTTTGAATGGGATGGCAATGTGCCCAGCTGTTAAACTACATTCCCCAGTCTTCCTCAAAGCCGGAAGTGTCTAGGTGACAGAGTTCTGGCCAATAAGAAGAAAGCACAAGTCACTGTACATAGCTCCCAGGAACACATTATAAAGGGAATCACTCAGCCAGCAACATCTTTTGCCCTTTCCCTTAGGTACTGAAGTAGAGGCAGTCATCTTACAATCCAGAGGCAACAATGAAGTTAAAAAATTGCACGGCCAGGGGCGCCTGGGTGGCTCAGTCATTAAGTGTCTGCCTTCAGCTCAGATCATGGTCCCAGGGTCCTGGGATCAAGCCCCGCATCGGGCTCCCTGCTCCGCGGGAAGCCTGCTTCTCCCTCTCCCACTCCCCCCTGCTTGTGTTCCCTCTCTTGCTGTGTCTCTCTCTGTCAAATAAATAAATAAAATCTTTAAAAAAAAAATTGCACGACCCGCAGCTATGAAGACATGGAGAAAGCATTACTTACCTTCCCAGACTGCCTACTTCTAGACTTCTTGTTAGGTTTAAAATGTCAAGTCCTTAATTGTTTAAGCCAAATGTAGTCCAGTTCGGTTAGATGCAGCTTTACATAAATCCCTACCTGATACAAGGGATGATTGAGATCACTATTTTTACTTTCCTTACATGATTTATGAATACCCAGTATTCTTTAAATATTCATAATAGTATATAAAACAAGGAGGAAAATATGGAGGAAGAATGAAACTAAATATATAGCATAAAAAAACAGATACATAATCTACTTGGAGAGAAGATATACCAAGACACAACAAATTTCAGGACAACAAATCTTTCCTGCTCTTAAAGATATTCTCCACACCTGAAGAAATTAAAGGGAATAAAGACAGCAGAATTTAACTTTTTAAGTAAAATTGTACATCTCAGGAAAAATATCAAGGATCTAGCAATATGCTAAATGCAGAAACTTAATCAAAATAGGAAAGAATCAAGTTCGTGATCTGTAAGAGAACAAAAGCAATGTAAGGACAGTGGGTATAAGGGACAAAGGGGAGCCAACATGTGGCTTGATGCCACAGAAACAGAGGACAAAATTAAGGAACTACTGCTCTGCAAAACATACTAACAAAAAGATCCCAAAGAAGACTTTCCTAAAAGGAATAGAATAATATTCCTGAAAATTTTAAAGAGAAAAGCAAGCTTTTCATAAAGTTTAGTGTTTCTTCCTGTTTTTTAAAAAAAGAAACAAATCCTTAGTGAAATAGATATTAATATAAACCACCAACATTAAGCTTCATGCTTAATGGTAAAAGACTAGAAACCTTCCCAGTAAATTCAAGAATAAAATAAAGATGCCCACGAGAGCCACCAATATTATTACTTAAAGACATTATCATTACATATTTTGAAAACCAAAGAGAACCAACTGAAAAAAAAAAAGCATTAGAAACAAAAGATCAATAGGACAGGTAGGTACAAAATACTATTTTATTTATTTTTAATAATCATAAGCACTTTATAAATATTAATTCCAGTTTGAATATTGGTAAAAAAATAAATGCTTGGAGTAATAGCAAAAACTATGCTAAAGTCCCAAATGAAGACAATTTTCAACTCAACCCAGAGACAAAAAAAAGAAAACTGTTTAAATAAAAAGACACACCTCATTTTTAGATAGGAATTGTAAACAGGTCAATTCTCCCTACTGAATTTATAAATTCAATGTGATGGCAATTAAAAAACACCAAAAAGTTATACTTTGTGAGGAAATGGGAAAACTTAACAAAATGACCTAAAAATAGGCATACGAGATATTTGGGGGAAATCTGGGGAAAAAAAAAGAGTAATAACTGAAACTAGCAAGTCCACAATTAAAACATCATAATGTTTCACTAATTTATAAAATATAACCATCCCAGATTAATAAATAGCAGTTAATGGAACATTATATAATATAGACCTGAACACAAGTATATATAATAATTTAATTTATGATAAAAGGTGGCATTTCAACTCTGTGAGGTAGAGATATTGGAGCAACAGGCTAGCCATTTGAAAAAAAAAATAAAGCTAGATTCCTATCCCACTCTTTCCATGCAAATAAACTTCAGATAAATCAAAAATCATAATAACTATAATTGGCACAAGGAATGTTTTGGGTGATGGCAATGTTCTAAAATCAGATCGTGAGGATGGCTGCATAACTCTGAATTCACTGAAAGTGGTTAACTGTACACCTAAAATGAGTGAACTTGGTGGAACATACATTATACCTTAATAAAGCTGCTAAAAATTTTAATTGTAATAAAAGTAGAAGATGAAAACCAGAGAAGTACTGAAAGAAAATATGGGTGAATATTTTTAGAATTTTTGGATTGAAAGCCCTTCCAAACATGATGCACAACCCAGAAAGCAATACAAACTTAAAACGTGTATCTGGGGAGGGGCAAAGATCGCGGAGGAGTAGGGGACCCTATTCCAACCAGTCCCTTGAATTGAGCTGGATATCCACCAGACCACTCTGAACACCAACAAAATCAGCCTGAGATGTGAGAAGATAGATCCAGATCTCTAAAAACAGAATATCGCAGGCGGTTGGTTTCGAGGTAGGAAATGGGGAGCCGTGATTCTGAGGGCAGATATCAGAAGACAAACTCATAGAAAAGAAGGAAAACAAGGAGGCCTGGAAGAAACAGCTTAAAATCCATGAAAACAGAATTAGAGAAATAAGTGATGCCATGAAACGTTCCAATGTCAGAATCATTGGGGTCCCTGAGGGGGTGGAGAGAGAGAGAGGACTAGAAGATGTATTTGAG